>NW_023270314.1:1908113-2118091 GCF_011800145.1 Mirounga leonina | reverse complement strand
TTTCTTTCTTTCTTTCTTTCTTTCTTTCTTTCTTTCTTTCTTTCTTTTTTTTTAGTGAGGAGAGAGAGCTGCAAGGGGGGGTGGGTGGGTGGGGGAAGGGGCAGAGGGAAAGAGAATCCCAAGCAGGCTCCATGCTCAGCGGGGAGCCCAATGTGGGGCTCAATCCTATGACCCAAGTGCCCCCTGGAGAGTTTCTTATAACCAATTTTATGAGAAAGAAAAATTTCAAGGCTGGTTTACACAGAAAAAAGAGATTTGCAGCCTGTCAGAACAACACAACTATAGCAGAATGACTCCACTCAGCTGGGGTCCTAGAAGGCTGGGAAAGAGAAATCTTCCTAGTAGACAGAACCTTGAGCCGTGCATTTAGTGTTTCACTTTGCTGGTCATGGAAATGACCAGATAGATGGATATATACCAATTAATAGATGATTTTAATGGATTGACTAAATAGCGATGAATATGGAAGGCACATGACTAGAACATTGGTGACCAGGAAGTCAGAGGAGGAGGTAAATGAAAGAGCAACAGAAGAGGACATTCTAGGTCATTACTTAGTGTATGGGTATTTGTATCCCTTATATACACTATCCCCTATACTATACTATCCACTATATACACTGCCTCACCAAAGGGCACACACTGCAGAGGAAACTCTTGGGAATCACATAGACAAGATGATTTTGATCTGTGCATGTTAATCACTATCTTTCAAAAACCACTCCAATGTTTGCTCAATAAATGAAAAAAACAAAGTATTCAAAGTAGCACAGATGGAAGTCAACCAAAAGTTAAGCCATATGAGTGGACCTTCTCTAAGGCAGAATAAGACCTATTCTCAGCCAGTGAATACCATTACTGAGTACCCAGTTTGTCAAGGGCTGAGATGAAAGTTGAGTCCCCAGTACTGCACCATTCTCTACCATCAGCCAGTCACATGGTGGCAAATCGATACATTGAATTTTTATATCTCATTAAGGGTAGCAATTTGAGCTCTGTGGAATAGACACTATGGGTATAGATTCTCCTTCCTAGTCCCATAAACTTTGCTAGCAGCATCAACCTTGGACTTCCTGTCATAGGATCCATTGTTTCTGTCATAGGAAACATTATTTCTGACCAAGGAACTGATTTACTGTGTATAAGTGAGGTAATATACTAATATCTAGAGGATTCATGGGTTTTACCAGGTACCCAATCACCTAGAAGTATAATGAGAATACAAGAGTCTGGAACTAAGGAAATAAGTGGGATTGGCTCCTTTCATTCCTAATGTCCCAATTCCTGTCCTAATAACTTCAGCTCCCAGTCCTAAGGGAGGAATGCTTCTACTATAGGACACATGAAATTTCTACGAAACTGGATGATGAGATGCCAATGAACCAACAGGCAAAGAAGAGGTTCACTAAACAGTTTGGAGTGAATGGTCTTGATTATTAAGGAAAAATAAGATCTCTGCTACACAGTGGGGTGGCATGCAAAACAGAAGGGATTTTTCTAGGACATTCCTACTGCTTTCATCTGTGGGAGGAGACACTGTTGGAGGCCTGTAGCAACGTTAATGCAGGTGGGACCACTAAGGTTTAGGGCAACTCACCAGGTAAAGAACTATAAGCAGTTGAAGTGCCAACTGAGCACAATGGTTACAGAACAGTTACCACAAAAAGAAAGTTATTAAAATCAATTATTGGTTCCTATCTAGGTGCAGAAGTCACTATAGTGCCCAGACATAGTTTCTTACCTGATTCACTATGAATATACTTGTGTATATTTACCTATATTATTTTTTCCTTTCTTCTACTGTTTTTTTTAAGTTAAGTGATCAGGGTGTGCATGTGTGGGGTTTTTTGTATTTTATTTATTTATGTTATGTTAGTCACCATACATTACATCATTAGTTTTTGATGTAGTGTTCCATGATTCATTGTTTGCATATAACACCCAGTGCTCCATGCAGAACGTGCCCTCTTTAATACCCATCACCAGGCTAACCCATCCCCCCACCCCCCTCCCCTCTAGAACCCTCAGTTTGTTTCTCAGAGTCCATAGTCTCTCATGGTTCATCTCCTCCTCCGATTTCCCCCCCTTCATTTTTCCTTTCCTACTATCTTTTTTTTTTTTTTTTTAACATATAATGTATTATTTGTTTCAGAGGTACAGGTCTGATTCATCAGTCTTACACAATTCACAGCGCTCACTGTTTTGTATAAAGCATTTTGGTGGTGGATAATTTTAAAATTTGTTGTTTAGATTAAAGTTTATCCAAAAGTTGTCATGACAATCTAGAAAGATAAGAAACATCACTCTGATTTGGATAAAGTAACTGGTAGAATTTGGCATCTTTCCTTTATAAGAAGAGAGTGAGCACACCTGTATTTGAATAAGAAATAATTTCAATATGTTAGATTTAAGAATTCTGCTACTTTTGTTTTTCGTTTTAAATTTAAAGATAGGTAAAAGGGTCCAAATGGTTGCTAATGGTCAAAGGAGTGACTTGCATATTACTTTTCCAAGAACAACCAGCGTGCACTTTTTTTTTCCTTGCTGTCCTCATATCACAGTGACTGAGAGTCTAGGAAATGCATTTCCCAGAATCCTTTGCCAGCAGCCTTCTGGTTTAGAGTCCACCAAGCAGAGGTCACAATGTTTGAAAGAAGCTTCAACACATGTGATTCTTTGCAACTCCTTTGGATCCCTGGAAATTGTTCACCTGGTACTTTGGTGATCTGAGATCATTAGTGAAAATTTCCTGTGACTTCTGGAACTTTCCAACCCTCTCATGGCTGGTGATAAAAGTGAGTAATATTGAGTAGTAGTGAGTGGTCTCCACAATCCCTGCTCCTCCAGGCCTTCTTATGTATTTTTAAGTCACTAGTTCACTGCACTAAATTTCTTCCTGCTTGAAATAGCAGCGTAGTTTCTTTATTTTTCTGACTGAACCCTGACTGATATCACAGAATTGCTTAAATCAATCTTGAAAATTTGAGATTTGGCAACACTGCTTGTTTCAGCCTAAATTTTTTCAATGAAAATTTTATCAACTCTTAGCATACTGAGCAAAATCCTTAAACAGGCTTTACAGGATAAGAAATGAAAACACTATTGATGGGGTGCCTGGGTGGCTCAGTTGGTTAAGCGACTGCCTTCGGCTCAGGTCATGATCCTGGAGTCCCGGGATCGAGTCCTGCATCGGGCTCCCTGCTTGGCAGGGAGCCTGCTTCTCCCTCTGACCCTCCCCCCTCTCATGCTCTCTCATTCTCACTCTCAAATAAATAAATAAAATCTTTATAAAAAAAAAAGAAAACACTATTGATTTTGGGAGAAGAACATGCCAAATCTATGATACTCTGTAATATAATTATATTGAACTAACATTTCTTGAATGTTTAGCTTGTGCTAGGCTCTGTTCTGAAAACTTTACATATCTTATCTCATTTAATCCTCACATCAACTCTATGAGGTAGACACTATTAGTACTCCTATTTTAAAGATGTAAAAACAGAGGCTCAGAGAGGTAGCTGGTCTAACAGGGCATAGCTCGAAAATGGTAGAGACTGCATTTATATTCCAGGCTTTCTGACTCCAGAGACCTTACTCAAACATTTTAATGTGCTGCTTTGTAATGAAATAAATAAAGGTTAATCCAAAGAGGCATAGACAATAAAAATGGTGAAAATGAATAATGTAGACGAGCATGGGTTTTATATAAATTAAAATGTTTGTAGAGGTTGCCTATGTGACATGAATGTGCTCCTTTCTCCGTCTATCTTTCTGTGGGCCAAAACTTCCACTGCTATTCTGGTACTGACGATTTGTCAAAAAATGATGATGATGGCTATTAGCGCCCACCTAGTGTGCAGGTATTGACCAGGCACTGTACCAGACACTTCACAAATGTATTTCATTCCATCCTCACCAGAATCTTATTATTGCCACATTTTACAGACTGGAAAATGGAGGCTTAGGTGAGTAAAAGATTGTCCCACGAAGGTGACAGCATAAATAATAACCTCATCTACTTGCTTTGGAGCCTGGCTCTTAGCCATCATGTTTTGGAAGCCGCCACTATGAAGGAAATACATTCGTGTTCCTTGGAGAGAGCCCTGATATCTTAAAGGCATTGGAGGGATTCAAATTTAAACTTCTTTCTCTCTTCTTCTCTCTATAAATACCTCTGTGAAAATAAATTCATGCCCAGGACCTAAATTAAACTAAAGTGGCAAAGAAAATGAGAACACTAGCCTAAAAGAAAATCTATTTTCTGCTTTGCGGATAGTGGATTTTTATGAGACTTTGCTTCTCAAGGAGAATTCTGGATTTACTTCCTGCAGGTGGAAACTTTTATTCTCTAAAAGAAAGTGGACCTAACCAGGAGGAAGAGAGGCTGCATCCACAGAAGGCAGAGCTTTGCCGATATCTTGATGTTTGAGACATTTATTTGCAGACATTTATTTGCCTTTTCATTACTCTCTTTCTCAAGTGATGTGAACACCTAATTTTGGGCTGGTGAGGGGAGGAAACCTGGATCGAAGGCCTTTGAGAACAGAAGCTCCAGAACTCCAAGAGGAAAGGAGGATTAATAAAGTATTTCAGCGGACTGACACACCATATATTGATTGCCCTGTGTTTCAGTTTGATCTTCATCAGACACATCAGCTGGAGAACAGCCCTGTACCCATCAGCCGCCAGCCTTAATATGATCCAGATTCCACCTTCATCGTAGCTCTGAAAAATACATTGCTTCTCTCAGAGGCAGTTACCTGCCAGGTGCCTCATTATGTGTTCTCACAGCACCCTATTAAACTTTGGGGCACTAACCACAGTTGTGATGTATTTGTAAAATTATTGTTTTTATAATTGTCTTCCACATCGTCCTGGAGATTATGTTATATTGTAGACTAAAGAAGTTGGCTTAGTTGTAATTATTGTTAAATTAACAATCAAAGTCTCTAGCCACAAGGTTAGAAAAAAATAAGGAGCACTTTTTCAGGAGATAAACTAGTGAACGTAGTTTTATATTTTAGAAATTTGTTGGATATATCACTCAGCAGGAAAATAACCTCAGGTTTAGAGCAGGCTTTGCCAATAATTCTAATTCTGTCGACACATGAATATTTGGGGTAACAGCTGTCAAATCATTGGGTGACATATAAATTTAGTTTGCAGACATTTACTGCATGTAGATTACATTATGGTTTAAGTATTGCGAATTTTAGGCTTGGAAGCAACTCAAAATATAGTCAAATACCCTAATTTTACAAGTGAACATGGTATGTGCTCAAAGTCATAGTTATTCAGTTTCAAAGCCGAATTTAAAAGGTATATTCTTATCAATATCCATACCCTTCCCAATAAACAGAAGACATTACTAAATTCCATAAATCTACATCAGCCAGCGAGTGTCCTCTGTTGTGAGCTATAGAAATGGACTCTGGTTAACTTTAGCAGAAATGGAATTTGCAGAGTAATTTCGGGAATTGTAAAATAAAAGCCCTGGGAATTAGGCGTCAGTTGGGTCAACCAAGAGGCAGACGTTGGTCAGACCTCCATCAACTTTCTGACTATAATAAACTCCTTCTTACTGACAGACTGCAGTAGTATTGTGGGATACTGGGAGCTAACTTGGCTCAGTGTACCAATTCTCTGAAATGTTTGGGCAAGTAACATGGGTTACGAGTCACAAGTCACTTTAGGGAAGCAAACAATTAAGCCCATGTCAGCTGACTGAACTATACTGAATCAGTAGTCTCAGGGAGATGTGTTCATATTGATACCTTCAGCCCAATTTCAAATTCTCTCTCTCCCTTTTTGTTGAGCACTCTTAGAATCTATTTTCACTCATGTTCCCACACATTTACAGAAATAAATATCCAGGGTCTCCTGCGTGGCTCAGTCAGTTAAGCATCTGCCTTTGGCTCAGGTCATGATCCCAGGGTCCTGGGATCGAATCCCACATCGGGCTCCTTGCTCAGCGGAGAGTCTGCTTCTCCCTCTGCTTGTGCTCGCTAGTGCTCTCGCTTTCTCTGACAAATAAAAAAAATAAAATCTTAAAAAAAAAAAGAAAGAAATATCCATGTTCTGAAATCCTTTGAGCCTGTAGGAATCATGTTGGTATATGATTCTAACTGGAAACCTAAAGACCATGAAGGATGGACCATTGGATATGAAGGAAATTGGCTTCATTTTCTATTGTAATACTCTTATGCAGGGGAATTGTGGTGTTTTAGGCAAATGAGAAAGGGTTTCTTTATCTGGCAAGAGGAGTTTAGTGGAATTGGAGAATGAGGGTATTTCAAGTCCTCCAGAATCTCATTGTGTCTTCACTTTCTCAACCAATGCCAAAACCCATGAGCCAGAAATGTGAGTCTTATGTAATTTTAAATTTTCTGGTAGCTACCTTTTAAAAAGTTAAACAGATGAAATTGTCTTTATATTCTATTTAACCCAATATACCCCATATATTATCATTTCAACATAAAACAGTATAAAAATTAATAATGAGACATTTTACATTCTTTTTTTTCTAAGCACTATGTCTTTAATATCTAGGGTTTAGCCAGATGGGGCTAGTGGTCACCATAATGGACAACACAGGCTTTATTCTCTTTCTCTTAATTACAAGAAGCCACCCCACCCTACAGCCTTGAATTCCTCATGCTTTGTGTACCTTCCTTGCCAGATTTCTACCTGTTATAATTACAGGAGATTTTCACTCCCCATCCACACTCATTAGCCCATAACCAATCCAAAAAATCTTATTTCTCTAAGCATCTGTTGTCAAAATTCTATTCCCAAATACCAATTTCTTCACCAGAGGTTTTGTCATAAGCTACTAATTCTGGAGAACCAAAGAAAAAAAATATATTTTTCTGAATAAATAATGATTAGCTCAAAAGTGTATGGGAAAGCTGGAGAATCAGTCCCAGGAAATAAGCATACACTAAAAGTTTAGTTAAGAATCAGGGAATATAGTCAAGTCCATGTGAAAGATGCTATACTTGGCACTTCTACGAGACTCAATACAGCTACACTAACATCTCTAATAGTACCTGCATCTTTGCAGATTCCAGGTCAAAGGTGAAGAATTTCACTGGTTCAGTATCATGACACTCTAGGGAGTCAAGGAGACGTGATATCTGGATATTTGAACTTTTGTATTAGAAGATAGAACTCTGATCACTTGAAGCAAGGGAATTCTTCCCCAACGAGCAGGGGAGTAGGATAATGGATGGTAGGATAATGGGCAGTAAGATCAAGAAGGCAACTGTCTACTATAAAAACACCCAGGAAATAAATACGTGGAATAAGTGCATTTTCTAGTTTATGGCAATGAATATATGGAGGGTCATAAATATGCTCAATAAAAACTAAGGACTTACTATCTTTTCAAAGTGAGAATTCCATTATTTTTTGTGATCAAATTTACGTTGTTAGGTATTTTAAATTTCAAAAATAATATTTCTGGTTTTAACAAGTCAAAAAAAATCATAATCCTTCCTGAGGTAGCCTAACAGTTTGGAAGGTTTTTTCTGTGCCAGGATGAAATTTTAGAGACTTCTCTGACCAAATTATTTTGAAGAGATAATGAAAAGCCTCCATCAACTCTTTATATTTTTAATTTTGATGTTGTCTGAGTCTTAACATCCCTAAGAACAGGAATCATTTTAGTTCTGAGCACAACTTTAAAAAAAAAAAGGCATAAAAAAAATCTCTGTTATGGAATCAAGGCAGTAGTATTCAACATTTAAATAGAAAAGGGAGACAGTCACAGAACTCACCATTTACATTAATTTCAATGTCACTATGTTAGGATTTAAAATGCATTTTTATTGCCATTTGTCATGTCATCAGTTTCAAAGTTAGAAAAATGATGAATACTATGGCCCAATCTTTCCCATGTTTCATTTTCTCTATGTAATGAAATGTGAAAATGGCAAGACGGTGAACTCTGTGGATCAAGGGACTGTGTAAAACCTCACTACAACCAACCAATAAAGCCTTTTAATCAAGAAGAATGTATACAGGACAGAGCACAGCTGAACTGCAGTCCAGGGGCTGGCAGACAGCAATGAACAACTAGGAAAATTTTAAAATGAGTTGCAATCTAATTTTGACTGACTCTAAATGGAGGCTGATACAAGGAAATTCAGGTGCTGAATGTTGTAGGGTGAGGTCTATTTTTCCTAATTTTCTCCGCTGATGCCTCTGTACACATTGCAGGTTAATCAGAAACATTCATTGATAACTAACAGAGTGCATAATTAGGACAATAATCCAGAGTCATAATGTAAAGATAAGTCTACCATTACAAACAAAAATCAGCTTTGATTTTATTCTATTTTTCTTTCCATATGTAATAATGAACACTTTAAGTGCCTACTAACGGCACATACTGAGCACATAATATTAAGCCGCATATAACTAGGTAATTAATTCAACTTCCTTATAATGATTTGAAATGCCAGTTTGGTAAATGTGTCCCGGCTGATTATATTGGAAGCAATTTGATGTAATCAGCCAGCTAAGTGATTTATCTCCACCTGGCATGTGGCTACTTCCTTCATCCTGCATCAGGCACTAGCACCAAAGTGAGCTTTGATTCGGGATTTGCGGCTTTGGTAGTGATGCCCTTACCTACTCGGTTATAATGGAACACTTGGCTTCATTAGACATTGAAGAGCAGCAGAGGAAGCAATTTTACAGGGGGTCTTTATTTACCTAGTACTATGCATACCAGAAGATAGGGGAAAAAACCAATAGAGATGGAGCTGTCTTACATTTTTCAGGCTCTTATATTGTTCTCGGCAGTGAGTGGCAAGTCCCAGTGAAGATGACTGAACGAGGCACAGCATCTGGAAATGGAGAAGCAAACTCTCACTAGCGCATCTGATGCAGTTTTCTAGCTTCTACTCTATCCCCACCCTTCATAGCAGGTACTCAGCTCATCATTTAAGATCTTCATTGTCAGTATGAATCCAGAGGACTAAGAACTTCATTCTTATTTTCTATCTCAAGATTCTGCCCAATCTTATGGCTCTATACAACTGGATACTTATTATGTGGAAATACAGAAACTTATATAGACCAACTTTTGTTGGCACATCTTACCAAGAATATTATATGCCATATTGCATAATATAATAAAAGATGTTCTGCTTAAAAACATCCTCCATTACTTCCTGTAACACCCTTGACATTTTCTATATAGACATAATGTCTATTTCATTCTGGGTTTTGTTTTTTGTTTATTTAACAGATATTTATTGAGAACTATGACATTCCAGAAACTATTCCAGTAGCAGTGATTAGAGCATTAACAAAGGCATGTAATATCTCTGACATCATAAAACTTAAGTTCTAGAAAGGGGAGGCAGACCGTAAACAAATAAATATGTAAAATATATCGCAGGAAGATAAATGCTATGGAGTGAAATAAATCAGGGGAGGGAATATTGGAAGTGTATTTTTAAATAGGATGGTTAGGGAAGGTCTCGCCAAGAAGATAACATTTGAGTTAAGACCTAAAAGAAGAGAAAGATAAAACTTTGTATATATCACAATTAAGTTATTAGTAAGGATATTGGTCTGTGTGGCTGGTGGTGAACTACATAAAAATGCATTAATGTAGGTATCATAGAAATTATTAACACAATAACCGCAATGTTGCTAGAGTACTTTTGACAGAAGTATTTAGCTTACTCTCAGAAGTAGAATCCATTCAGCACCTTTAAACTATGAATCAAAAAACAGTGGAAAGTTTGACTGAAAATTGTTAAATAAAAGTATAAAAAACAATTATGATGTGCTCAAAATTGTATCCAAACTATAGTGTTAGAAATTAACCAAGCAGAATATAGCAACTTTTAAAGGTAATTATATATGATAGTTTGAAAAATGCATGCAATGTAATATGAGACAGGTTAGTCCTCTTTAATATAAATCTACCACTAGAATTATTAGAGACAATTTTGTTAGCGGGAGGAGAGACTGTGCAACAGTGATGAATAATAAGCTTATATGTAGAAGGTTTACGGGTAACTTGGATAAGAGTAGATCTTGTGTATTGATCATTATTTAGAGCCCATCACTAAAAACATGAAAGTTAGGAACTTCATAATACTTCTTTTTAAGAGATATTTTAAAACTTATACTAATAGATATTAACTTCCTTCCTCAATTTTTTTTTCTTAAATTTAGATAGCCTTTCATTTTATACGTAAAAGCTAAAGGAGTCCAAGGCATCAGTTAGTTTGATCATATCATACATACAAATGAATCAGATCAAACTCATCAAAACAGTCACAGATTAGTTCAGTAGGTCATATGAATAATTAATAAGTCCATAAAAAATAGACTAGTCTAGTGATTTACTTAGCTTTCTAAATATTGAAGACATTCAAATAGATAATTCACTGTTTTTCTTTAGATTCATTTTATTTTTATTATTATCCTGCAAAATACCTTATAATCCAGCTACCACTCTTGATACAATTCCCTAGATATAAATTCAATTTAGCTTCTAAAATGTTAATCACACATTCTTTGAATAGACACGGGATGTCTGAACGTTAATTAACTTAAAGTTAGATTAGTTGATGAAAAAGTTTAATTTAAAATTAACTTCAGTAGTGATGAGATGCTATAAAAAGTATGTTCATATATTCAATGAGCAGACACTGTGGCAGAGAGAAGATCCTTTCTGCCACAGCAGATTTATTAAATCACTATAAATATTTAACAAATTCAATCTCCAAAAAATGTATCAGTGGCTTAGTTACTTATCTTTCCATTGCTTTCCTTGAAATCATAGAAAGCATCAAGGAGAATGGATGGAAAAAAAGAAGAAGTTACAAATTATATTTTCTGCAAAACCATGCAGGATGGAAATTATATGTACATATAGCAAAAGCATGTGAGACTTGTGGAATCAGCGAGGGAAACTGCTGGGCACAGGGTGTCAGGGATGAATGGGGAGCTCTGATTGGCAAGTACCAGACATTAATGGAAAATAATATTTCTCAGAGGGAGAGAGTCCTACACACAGTAAGAATTTAGAAACTGAGGGCACCTGGGTGGCTCAGTTGGTTAAGCGACTGCCTTCGGCTCAGGTCATGATCCTGGAATCCCGGGATCGAGTCCCGCATCCGGCTCCCTGCTCGGCAGGGAGTCTACTTCTCCCTCTCCCACTCCCCCTTTGTGTTCCCTCTCTCGCTGTGTCTTTCTCTGTCAAATAAATAAATAAAATCTTAAAAAAAAAAAAAAAAGAATTTAGAAACTGAATTCAAAAAAATTCCCAAAGAGGGGTGCCTGGATGGCTCAGTCATTGGGCATCTGCCTTCCGCTCAGGTCGTGATCCCAGGGTCCTGGGATTGAGCCCCACATGGGGCTCCCTGCTTGGAGGGAAGCCTGCTTCTCCCTCTCCCACTCTTCCTGCTTGTGTTCCCTCTCTCGCTGTCTCTCTCTCTGTCAAATAAATAAAGAAAATCTTTTTAAAAAAAATTCCCAAAGAAATGATTTGTTCAAATAGAAAATAAAATCTGCATTAATAAAATTCTTAGATATGAAGAAAAGAAAAATGAGAACTTGTAGGATAGACAGCCAAATATATACTTAGACGTAAAGAGACCTGCTTTAAAGAAGGCATTTTGTTATTAAGAAAGCAGAAGAAATTAATATAAATTATTCAAATAAAGAATACAGGGCGCCTGGGTGGCTCAGTCATTAAGCGTTTGCCTTCAGCTCAGGTCATGATCCCAGGGTCCTGGGATCGAGTCCCACATCGGGCTCCCTGCTCGGCAGGAAGCCTGCTTCTCCCTCTCCCACTCCCCCTGCTTGTGTTCCTGCTCTTGCTATCTCTCTCTCTGTCAAATAAATAAATAAAATCTTTAAAAAAAAAACAAAAACAAATAAAGAATACAGAAGGGACAAAAATAGTTAACAGAGAGTATTGGAATGGAAATAAATGGGATCAAGGTAGAAAACTGATAATTTATAAAATTTTAGGACAGAAACACAATTCATAAATTTAAAAATTGTGATTTCTCTTGTACTTGTTTTTGCTTTTGCACATGTGTAAAAGGTGGGAATGAGGAGGAGGTATCATAAAATAGAATATAAACTCTCTGACAAATGTAATAAAAGAAAAAATAATTTTAGACATAGAACAGGAGAAAAAGAAGAAATATGAATTAGTTTTAAGAGACTGCTTTTCATAGACCTACTAATAAATTTGAAAATATTAATGAACTAGATAATTTTCTGAGAAGTTTCCAATATTGACTCCAGAAGAAAAAATTCTGAATAAATAACCATGATAAAAATTAAAATGTATTATTAAATGTATTAAAGAGCTTATTAAACTTACTAAGAATTCTTCACTTAACGGCTTTATTGCAGATGTAGCTGGTGCTATATAAACTAGCGAAGCTTAGAAAAATGGAAATTGTTCTTCTATCATCTTCAAAGTTAACATATGTACTTCTGAGATCAAAACACAGGAAAGAGCTCTCTCTCCCTTTCTCACTTAATGCAAACCTGCTTATGAATATGTAGAATAAAAAACTTTTGGAAATGATGAAAAATGGCAATAAGCTAATAACCCTCTACAACCTCATAGAGTTATTCATAGGAATGCAAGGATATATTAATATTAGGAAATATATCAATATATCATCAATGCATTATAAAAAAAATACAATCATTACAACAGATGACCAAAATAATAGATAATAAAATTATATACCTAGAAGGTGGTGAACGAGGGGGAAAATGAGGCAAAGGTGGTATCATAGAAACCAGAGGAAAAATAGTCCCAATATCAGGGTGGGTGTTGTTGGTTCTAAGAGTTGGAATATGATGAGGATAGAAAGAAAGCCCCCGCATTCAGTAAAATGAAAATCATTGTGACCTTGATAAAGAGAATTTCAGTGGAATGCAGGGAGCCAAAGGGAGAATAGAGAGGAAGAACACAGTGAGGAATTACAGATAAACTTAGGGGGTTTGGCTATAAGAACAACAACATATAAATAATTAGATCATGTGGCAAACAATCCAATGTCTTTAATATCAACATGGGAATAACTAGAATTTAAAAAATTGTGTACCCAACTAGTGAGTCTATTATTTAGGAAACTCATTCATTTTTTTTCTTTTATTCACCAGTAACAGCTACAAAGTAGAAAGCACTGTACCAAAGGATCTCAAGAACTGAATTCTAGTCTATTCATGAGGAGTTTGTATTCTAGTTTTGGAATTTGAGAAGATTAAGATACAGAGGGAAGGTTTAGGGCAATAATAAATTTTTCTTCTGGAAAGAAAACACATAGTAGCAGAATATTTCCCATAATTTTTTTTTTTGCAGGCCATAGCTTAAAGCAGATCACAACCAAAATGCATGCTAATACTTTTAAATTGCACTGTGTCTAGAAAATAAAGGTAGGGATATTTAAATATGTTACACCATGATAATGTGGAACACCTCGAAACAAAAGGCAATTACTTGGGTGCTTCAGGCAGTAATAAAATAAAACCATAAATCCTTCAAAGAAAACTGTTGGTTATTCAGAATTTCTGTTTGGATACCACAAATCTCATTGCCCTCTCTAAATAGTAAAAGGCGAAAGATTTATGCGTTTTGAAGAGAAACTGGAGTATTGCCCTCTCTAAATAGGACCCGATTTTAGTAAAAGTTTTGGATAGTACAAGTGAGACAAAATCTTCAAATGCCGAGGAAAACAGAACTGGGCTAGCAAAACAAAAATTACAGAAGTTGGAAAATGAGTTATCAATCATTCAGATAATTGGTCCCAAACTATTTCTTATTTGTTAATTAATTGCAAACGTGGATTGTAAGAAATTATTTACAAAGCACCTAACTTGTGTAAGTACCATTACATGCAATGGGAGGAATACATAAAGGAACAGGAGCAGTCTGCCCGCTTACATTTTATCATCTAAATCTCCAGCATTTCTAGTAGTGTAGATCTCTGGGATGAATTATTTCAGTTTTGGTTTTTTTGAAAAACGTCTTTTTAAATCCTTGTTAAAGAATATTTTTGCTGGACATAGAATTCTGACTTCTTTTAGCACATTGAAGATGTCATTCCATTTTCTTCATCTTTTTTTCTAATGAAAAATTAGTCCACTTAATTCATACTACTGTCCCCCTGAATGTAATATATATTTTTCCCCTCTTGTTGCTTAAGACACTCTCTTTCTCTTTGATATTCATTTGTAGTTTAATTATGGGTTTCCTCGTGTACTTTCTTTGTATTTATCCTGTGTGAAGTTAGCTGAGCTTCTTGCTTGTCACCAAATTTTGTGAAAATTTTCTCCAAATATTTTCTGCTCTATTCTCCCTCTCTTTTCTTTCTAGAACTCTATTTGCAAATGACTTCCTATTTATCACAGTTCAGTGAGACTCTCCTTTTTTTGGTTACAATTTTTCCCTCTGTCTTCAGATTGGATAATTTCAACTGATTTATGTTCAAGTTCACTGACACTTTCTTCTCTTGTCTCCAATCTAATGCTAATCCCATTGGACATGGTTCCTTTAAAGTCTTTGTCTGTTATTTCTAATATCTTGCTCATCTCAGGGGTTTTTCTATTGAACTCTTTAAAAAAAATTTGACAATGATTTATATTTTCCTGCTTCTTTGAAATCTAATACTTTTTTTTTTTTAATTTTATTTATTCATTTGAGAGAGAGAGACAGAGATAGTGAGAAGAAAGCATGAGTGGGGAGGAGAGGGAGAAGCCCTCTACCTCTACTCCTCCCCACTGAGCAGGGAGCCCAATGTGGGGCTCAATTCCAGGATCCTGGGTTCATGACTTGAGCTGAAGGCAGATGCTTAACTGACTAAGCCACCCAGGCACCCCTGAAGTCTAGTACATTTTATTACATGTTAGACATTGTGGGGGGAAGTTGTAGAAACTGAATTCTGTTATCTTTTTCTGAAAATGTTTATTTTTGTTCTAACAGACAGTTAAACTCCAGGACTTTGTGGAGGTTTGGTTTAATACTTTTTTACATTTTTGTAAAATCTGAAACTTACTGCTTTAATAACTGACATTTCACTAAATTTAGCTGAGATACAGTTGGGAGCAATTCTAATAACAAGAAAACCCACTAATGAACAGAAAACCTTTTTTTTTTTTTAGATTTATTTATTTATTTGTAAGAGAGAGAGTGTGAGGGGGAGGGGTAGAGGTAGAGAGAGAGAGAACCTTAAGCAAACTCCTCACTGAGCATGGAGCCCAATGTGGGGCTTGATCCCACAACCACAAGATCATGGCCTGAGCCAAAATCAAGAATCAGACACCTAACTGACTGAGCCACCCAGGCGCCCTTGAACTGAAAAACTTTTAAAGGGTAGATTCAAACAGAGAGTAAAGAAGAAAGAAAACAAGCCTGCTGCCTTCCCCAATGCCCATAGGATTAAATGCAATCTCCTGAGATTGAGATACATCACCCTTCCTAGTCCCACCCCAGAGGAACTTCCCAGCTTTCCCATCTTTGCTATATTCTACTAATACCCAGAAGTAGAACCTAGCTCAGTTCAAGACTCAGAGCTTTGCAAATGCTGTTTTCTACGCTAAGAATACACTTATGGTTGATCCCTTTTAAACACGGTTCACATGTTAGTCATAAAACCTGTCCTAATTCCATCAGCCAAGGTTAGGTTCTGCATCCCGAGACCTTCCATATTACTTTTTTCCTGTCCCTATTACAGATTTTATCTCACCATGTCACTTCCCTGGAAGAATTCTTGAGCATTCATTCATTTGTTCAACAACAGCTACTCTGTACATAAATGTATCAGCCATGGGTCTAGGTGCTCAGGATGCAGTGATGGAAACGGCATAAATTATTTCCAGCCTCAAAGTACAGTGGATGTTGTGTCTGGATTTTATCTTGAGGAACAGTACTAGATGGTGGCTAAGGGAACAGACTTTGGAATTAGACTGCATTGTTTGAAGCCCAGCTCTACCATTTATGAGATGTGTACCCTTGAAGTAGCTACTTGACTTGTCTGTGTCTTATTTTCACTATTTGTTAGCTATAGATAATACTTCATAGGTTTCTGTGAGCATAAATGAGTTAAAATGTGTAAAACATTTAGAATGGTACCTGGTATAAAAACTCAAGAAATATTTGATATTATTGTTTTCGTCTCTCATACTTATTGTATGATGTCCAAAACATAGTAGGTACAGGCCACATACTGTTGAATGAATGAATAAATGAATAAGTGAATGAATAAATATCTATGTTTCTGGATTAAAAATTATATATCATATATGGAAATTTTATATAGCTCCTCTCTTTTCTAGCTATGTTTTTTTTTTTTTTAAGAGAGAGAGAGTGTGTGAGCAGGGAGGTGGGAGCCAGAGGGAGAGGGAGAGAGAGAGAGAATCTTAAGCAGGCTCTGTGCTGAGCACAGAGCCCCAAGGGGGGCTCGATTTCCCCACCCTGAGATCTTGACCTGAACCGAAATCAAGAGTCATATGCTCAACTAACTCAGCCACCCAGGTGTCCCTCTAGCTATATTTTATAAAAGAAGTTCTGGCTAAGGGATGTTACAAGTGGATTTGTTAATGCAATAACTCCATTTGCTTCTTCCCTACTGCTACTTTCATTTGCTCATTCATTTCCTCACCAAAATTTTCTTTGTGGTCTTCTTCATTAGAAGCAAACAAAAAACTTCAACAGTCCTTTTCCTTAGGAGTTTACAAGCTAGATGGTAAAATATGTTTAATCATATACAATGAAATGTAGTATACAATAAGTACATGAGGGAATTAAATAAATGCCACATTTGAAAGCACGCACATATTTCTTGACATACATTAACTTGAATTATAGGAAATTGCCAACATTTTAATGGTTTAACTATTTCTTTAAAAAGTTTTTGTTTATTTGACAGAGAGAGGCAGGCAGAGGGAGAGGGAGAGGCGAGCTCCCCACTGAGCAGGGAGCCCAATGCAGGACTCGATCCCAGAACCCTGAAATCATGACCTGAGTTGAGGGCAGACGCTTAACCAACTGAGCCACCAAAGCACTCCAGTGGTTTAACTATTTTAAATGGCAATCTAAAATGGCTCAAAATAATAACAAATAATAATTTTATATATATATATGTATATATATATTGCATCTGTCAGAATAGTATGTCATTCAGAAGAGGAGAACATGTCCAATCAGGATGAGCCAACAAAGCTTGAGGAAAGGAAGCAATTGCAATAGATTTGAAGAAAAGATAGAGTTGGGTCAGGGGTTCAAAGCAATGATTCTCAAAATGTGGTCCCACAATTTTAGATGAGCATAGGAAGTAATGACCGAAATATAACTAACCTGAAAAAACAGTGATTAGGTATTTTTTAATAGTTATTTCACTTCATTTTCTTTATTTTTCCAATAGTATCCCACTTACGGAAATTGGAAGAGGAGAGAGAGAAAATGGCTCAAGACAGAGTATCTTTAACCAGTAAACATTCTTATAACTAGTTAAATTTTACAGACCTGATAATTTTATAGATTCAATAGTCTTAAGTCTATGTACCATTTGGTAACATTTCTCCCAGGTAACTTCTACTTCACACAACTTCTAAAATTCCAAGTGACTAAGCTGCCTTTCAGTTCTCTATTGTGTAGCACTAAAATATTCCCTGTTAAGTCAGAAAATTTTAAATTTAATTTCTTGATCTACTTAGACATTCATTCAGTGAAATGCAACAACAGGCATTCCAAGGAGTCAGCTCTTTGTTCAAAATAAGTCATTTAACAAATAGAAGGATCTAAAGCTGCACGACATTCAATACTTAAAGCTCTGCATAAAATTAAAAACACTGTGAAGTTAAAAGAGGGATTTTTAGTGAAGTTCCATGCTTTAAAGTGTTAAGTAATTTGAACTCTAATTAAAGATGAACTGTTTGTTGGTATTTCTCACTTGAAGGCTTGGGTTTTGCTTTTTTAAAATGGAAATTTCAAAGGATGTATGTGTTATTTATGATAACTCTGTTTAGCTAAGGGAGAGTTTTGACTATTTGTCCTATTCATTTGTAAGGCTTTAATGTTAATAGTGTTATTTCAGTATCTTTATATAACATGAAAATATGCAAAATGGCCACTCAGTTTTTGAACAAAATATCATATTGCTACTAAAACAATGTGTTTTGTCTAAAGTACTTATTCAAAAATGATTTCAATACACTAAATAATCTGAACATTATTCTCTTACAGTTATCAGTTCCATTCCTGAGACAATTACAGATAAAACTGCATTATGTAGGAGACAATGACATTTTGATATTGTGAAATCACTTCTGAACTGGGATTTAGGAGATCTTTGTTCATCACCTGGGAAATGAAGGGTGTAAATTAGATTGTCTTTATCAGCTGTAAAGTTCCATGATACTAATATTAGGCTCACAAAGAGTTCCAAAACTACTGTAACAATGTAACAATGCACAATGTAACAATGGCTTAATGGAAAATGCAAAGAGTTTGCCAGAAGATAAGCTCTGTCTTGTCTTTTTCTTTCCCATAGTTTAATCTCAGTCTGTACACATCTCCTCTATTTAGAAAAAAAATCTTTAATACACATAGAAGAGATACTTGTTTAACTGAAAGCCCTTCCAAATACAGCAGAAAGGAGACACAACTCTTCTCTACATTTAAATAACCTGTATGAATGGATTAAAAATATAGTCACTAGCTTCAATTAAATTATCTGTTTTACAGTTAATCCTACTTACAAAATAAATATATTTTTATAGAATTAAACATAGGCAAATCTGTGAAGAATCTACAGGAGGACAAATTCTTGCATCTCAAATATTTAATCTTCATCCTGGGCTTCTCTTTCCATTATCCTGATACCTTTTCTCACTTGGGCAGTTCTTTTTCCCTCTCTACTAGTACTGAGACTAGTTTTCAACTGTTTCTTCCCTATAGGGCAAACAGTCAGCAGTTTAAGGATGACTCTACCCAGTGAGAAATACATAGACTTTAATACTGAGGACACAAAATGTTGAATGCCTAAGGGATGAAATCTCCATATTATAGTATATTTAAACACAGTTGTCATCTGTAAGACCACCAAATAGATACCTACAGGGAAAGCTGGTCATATATTTGTACTTGTGTATTCTAACAAATCTATTTCCTTGGGCACAAAATCACACTTGCATTGGCTTAAGAGAGTAAGTGGTTTACAAGTTTAAATTATGGATAATGAAGAACTGAGGTCTAGAGAGAGGCCATCAAAGGGATATTTGGCAGTAGGAACAAAGAGTATTTATTTGTAAAGCCGATCAAGCATCAACAGGAACCTACCCAGGCAGTGAGAGGGGGAATAGCATCAAAATGCTCAAGAGGGGCAGCCACTGTTGGGTTTCAGAGCACACTTTATATCTGGTGTGTGAAACACCGGGGATGTTTCTCAAGATGTAACAGAATTCTCAGAATATTCAACTTCTACTTGTGGAAGACTGTCCTTGTCTAAGGATGCATGCCCTCCATTTGATCCCTCACTAATCCTACACCCTTCTGAGAATACTGAACAGAATGAGAAAACAAAAACACCAATCAACCAATGAACAAAATCAGGCAGACAATTTTTATTTGCCTGATTTTTAAATCATTTTATAGAATGCTGTAAAGTGAAAACCTTAGTCCTTTATCCTTGATAAAGATAAATATCTCTGGTTGTTTAGACAAGAAGATGATGCAGTATTTTTAAATCTAGTTTCAAGTAAGCAAAATTTTGGTACAATTAGAAGTGTTGGGAAGAGCTAAAAGCTTTCTAAGACATAATGAAGAAATAAAAGTCAAAATTTCCAAATGTCTAGTACTGCCATTTCACGAATTAATGAATTGTTCTCAAAATCTTTTAAAATATTTAAATGGTAGGGGTGCCTGGGTGGCTCTGTCCTTTAAGCATCTGCTTTCAGCTCAGGTTGTGATCCCAGGGTTCTGGGATTGAGTCCTGTGTCAGCAGGAAGTCTGCTTCTCCCTCTCCCTCTGCCCCTTTCCCCTGCTCTTGAGTGCTCTTTGTTCTTTCTCTCTCTCTCTCTCTCTCTCTCGCACTCTCAACTAAATAAATAAAATCTTTAAAAAAAAAGAAAATATTTTTTACAAAATATTTAAATGGTATATGTATTTTGCATAAGTATTTTTTAACTATATTATAACAAATTCCGTATTTCCCAAAATTCAGGTGTATTTGCTAAGGTCTTAGTTCCCACATATTGAAGAGCCTTCAGAATTACTTAAGAATAAACAGTTGTATAAAGGATGTAATAGTCGAGAAATATATATATTTGAGGTGCAAACTAACAAAATCCAAATGGTTAATTGACTTTTTCACATTTTTAGGATGTTCTGACATTATCAGACATGGGAAAGTCATTTTTATTTTTATTATGAAGCATATCCATATTATGCCACATTGATGACTTATCGAGGGGATGTTTAGATGACCAATTGGTGACTAGATGGCAGTGAATGGAGTAACACGCACAAAAGAGTCTTCAATCCTTTCCAGCTTTTTACTAGCTTTCTCACTTCAGTTACTGAGACTTCATTAACAAAAGTTATAGATTAGAAAAAAATTATTTAAAAGATACAAAATACAAACAAAAAACTCTTGATTGTTGGTTATGGCGATTGGTTATGAGAAAGATATGGAAAATTATCCAATATTTATCCAATATATCTATCACTTATAGTTAGTAAACTTACTTAACAGCTTGAAAAGAACTTTTGGCAATAATTAACTTATTCTCTCATTGGTCATTTGAGCAGAGATTTGTATTCTGGAAGCCTGAACTGAGAATACTCTGCAACTAACACAGAAGGAAGACAGGATAAATGACAGGAAAAATTCCTTAAGAAAGACAATTTACCAAAAGTGACAATAAAAAATAGTGTCTGAATAGCCCTATATGTTTTGAAGAAATTGAATCTGTAACTTAAAAGTCTTCACAAAATATAAAACTCCAGCCTTTACTAGTGAGTTCTTGTAAACATATAAGGGAGAAATAATATTAATCAAAAAACAAACAAAAAACTTCTTTGGCATATGAAAAGAGGGAGTATTTCCCAATGCATTTTATGCAGCCAGAATAAATCTGATACTAAAAATGGACAAGAACAATATAAGAAAGAAAAGTTACAGAACAGTATCTTTCATGGAACATAAGTAAAAGTCGTAAATAAAAATTAGCAAGTCAAATAAAGTAATATACAAAATATATGATGTGTTATCATGATGAAGAATGTTTTATTTCAGGAAAGCAGGATTGGTTTAATATTAGAAAAATTACAAATATAATTAATCATGTGAAGAGAATAAAGAATAAAAATAATATAATCACATCAATGCATGCAGAAAAATCATCTGACAATATTAAATACTCATTAGTGATTAAAAAAAAAAGTTTCACAAACTGTAAAGGAAGGAAACTTCCTTAATTGGGTAAAGGATATTTACAAAAAAACCATAGTTAACATCATAATAAATGGTGAAATATTTAACTTTTTTGGGGGGGGGGGTTGGGAACAAGGTGAGAATGCCACTATCACCACTTCATTAAATTTTGTACTATAGGTTCTGTCCAGTGCAAAAAGCATCAAAAAAGTATAAAATTGAGGGAGAAAAGGGAAACATGATGTAATTGTGAGTATATAAAACCTAGTAATGTAATGTAAAAAAACAAAAAACAAAAAACCTAGTAATGTTTACAGATAAACTAGTAGAAATTACTATGTACATTTAGCAAGATTGTTGGATTCAAAGTTAACATACAAAAGTAAATTTTATTTCTATATGCTGAAAACAGGAACTAGAAAATAACACTAAAATATCATTTATAACAGCATAAAAAAATCTAATTCCTAGGAATAAATCTTCCAATAGATGTGCTACAATGCAAACTACAAAATATGGCTGAGAGAAGTGTAAAAGTGGCTTAAATAAATAGAATACCATGTTCCTGGATTGGAAGATTTACTACTTTGTACAAGGCAGAATTGTAAAATGAGCTGTAATGATTCACACCCTTGTCTCTAATCTCCTTTTGACTGTGGGCAGGGCCCTTAGCTTGCTTCTGACTCAAGGTATACAGCAAAGGTGAAGGGATTTTGCAGATATAATTAAAGTCCCTAATTAGTTGAAGTTAAGGAAAAGTGTCTTTCTCCTGGGTGGGCCTGACTGATCACATGAGCCCTTTAAAGAGGGTTTAGACAGCAACGAAGGAAGAAGTACGAGATTCTCCTGGTCTTAAAGAAGCAAGCTGCCCAGAGTTCTACATAGTAAGGAACAAATACTTAAAGTAGGGAGAGACCCAGTACTAGGACTAATGGAGGGAAAATCATATAACCAATGAGCTGGTGAGGACCACCATGGCAACTCACCATATTTAATTCAGAGGTCAAGGTAAATGTCATTCCCCCAATGATCCAGGCCACAATCAACTTCCAGATTCACCCTGCACAGACACACAGAGCTCATCAGGAACACTGTGGGTGATGACTGTCCAGCTTCATGTGTTGAACCCTTCTGATGACCAGGCCTTGGGCTATCAGCTGCATCACCAGATCATGCTGTTCATCCTCCTGGCAGTCAATATTGTCCTCCAAGTACTTGTATTCATAACACAGGCAGCCGACACTATGTGAACTTCACCACTGGCATCTACTGGTTTAACTTCATTGACCTATAGCTTCCTGCTTCAGTAGTATCCAAGGGATCGGGGAGAAAATCTTTTTTCTTTTTCTTTTAAAAAAAAATTTTTTTTATTAACATATAATGTATTATTTGTTTCAAGGGTACAGGTCTGCGATTCACCAGTCTTACACAGTTCACAGTGCTCACCACAGTACCTACCCTCCCCGATGTCCATCACTCAGCCACCGCATCCCTCCCACCACCCTCCACTCCAGCAACCCTCAGTTTGTTTCCTGAGATTAAGAGTCTCTTACGGTTTATCTCCCTCTCCGGTTTCGTCTTCTTTCATTTTTCCCTCCCTTCCCCTATGATCCTCTGTCTTGTTTCTCAAATTCCTCGTATCAGTGAGATCATACGATACTTGTCTTTCTCTGATTGACTTATTTCGCTTAGCATAATACCCTCTAATTCCAACCACATCGTTGCAAAGGGCAAGATTTCATTTTTTGATGGCTGAATAATATTCCATTGTATATATACACCACATCTTCTTTATCCATTCATCTGTTGATGTACATCTTGGCTCTTTTCATAGTTTGGCTATTGTGGACATGCTGCTATAAACATTGGGTGCATGTGCCCCTTCAGATCACTACATTTTTATCTTTGGGGTACATACCCAGCAGTGCAATTTCTGGGTTGTAGGGTAGCTCTATTTTCAACTTTTTGAGGAACCTCCATACTGTTTTCCAGAGTGGCTTCACTCAGGGAGAAAATCTTATGCTAACCTTATAAGACCCAGGTGAAATTCATCTTTGAGTTGATGCAGAATGCTGACACAGACCCCAGGCCAGTTTCTCACCTGTGTGAACTGTGGGGTTGAGGAGCCAGCTAGATTAGGGGTGCCTGACTGTGCACCAGGACTAACCCAAGGGGGAAAGCCAACCTTTGGTCATACCTACATTGTAGTATATTGCCCACCTGCCTTGCTCACTAAACTCACCCACGTCTAAGGGTGGTAAGGAAGGCCTGCAGGAATCTGGTTCTCTATTCCTCCTGATAATCCATCCCTCTGACCAAATGACCTTCATTTCAGCCCTCTTACCCCTCTTATTTTAGAAGGTATCTAGCTTGTCCATCTTATGCTGAGTGTTCAGTTGCTCTACCCTCCAAGCTTGACTTAACAAATGCAGATTTGAAAAATCTAAACCAGGTTTTACCAACTAGAAGTGTTTATTTTGGGCACTCTTGCAGGCTGCCTTCTCTAGGGTTTATATTTTCTTCTTGTGGTAACTTCCTTTCCCTTCCCCCGCACTCCCCTCTTGGATTATTTAGCTGTCTCTTCATCTCTCCTCTCCTGCCCCTGCATCCCTTTCCTTCCCCTCCAATTTATTTTACATCAGGCTGGGATGTTACTGTAATTGTCACAAGTAGTCAAAAAAGTAATCTATGCAGCAAAAAAAAAAAAAAAAAAAATGGCACAAGTACTTGGAAGAGGACCCTGAGCCACATTTCAGACCCCAGAGTGAACCAACAGTTTGACTGGAGTCAAACAACGTTGTGAGCCTTGACCCTGGGCTGAGAACCCAGATAAACCATGCCCAGACTTCAGATTATGGAAAATGAGATAATTAATGAGTGTTGTTTTAATTCCCTAAATTTGTGGTAATTTGTTATGCAGCAATAGAAAACTCAAACACTAAAGATTTTAGAACCCATCCAAATTAGTCTATATATTAAATAAAATCTCAAATTCCCAGCAGCTTTTTTTAAATAAAAATTAAGCTAATCCTAAAATTTATAAGAAAATGAAAGGATTTATATGAGTCAAGGAAATCCTGATGCAGAATAAAGCTGGATTACTTATATTAGTAGGTATCAATACCTAGTATAAATCTACAGTAATTGTGAATGCATAACATTGGCATGAGTATAAATATAGAGACTAAGGAATCACAATAAGAAGTTCAGAGACAGATTCACACATATGTTCATCAGTTTTGTGATAAGAACACCACTGGAATTTGTTATACAAGGATGGTCTTTTCAGTAAATGGTGCTGGGTCAGTTGGATATTCATAAATAAAACATTAAATGTGACCCGTAAAAACTAGTTTGAGATAGATCATAGATCTAAATATAAAAGGTAAACTAATGAAGCTTCCAGAATAAAATAGAGGAGAAAATTTTCATGTGCTTGAAGTACGCAAAGATCCCTGAAACAGTTCACAAAAAAGCAAATCATAAAAGAAAAGATTGATAAATTGGTTTTTATGAAATTGAGACAATTCACAAAGGATACTGTTATGAGACTGGAAAGATAAGCCATTGTCTCACGTACATACATCAGAGAACTTGCTTCCAGACTATTCTATTCAATAAATAATTGATCAATAAAATTAAGATTAAGAAAACCAATCAATAAGAAAAATGTAAATCGCAGTTTTATAAATGGGAAAAAGACAAAGGCCTACAAAAGAGAGAAGAGTCAGGTTGCCAAAAAACACGAAATGTGCAGTATCATTAGTCATCGGGAAGTGCAAATTAAAATTGTAATGAGGTGTCATTGCATAGCAACTGAAATTGTTAAAATTAAAAGACTGATAATACTAAATGCTGTCTTCTTATATAACTTTCTCTGTTAAAAGAACCTGGATGCAAGGGCTGATTCAGATCTTGATTTGAGATTGAGTTTGAATTGATAATGCAGGGTCCTATTCTTTCTTTCACTTTTTATGTTAATATTCACAATGGACATTACAGATATTAATGAGTTAGCTTCTTGAAAGAAAATCTGTGGCTCTTCATGGTAACAGAGAAAACTATGGTATTCATCAGTATAGTGGAGTGACAAGTCCAACACGCCAGGAAGAGAGGAAGCTCTTGGACAGCTTCGGACCAGAAAAGTCAGTTATAGTCTAAGTCATTCCTATGAAAGAATGTGAAGAGACATCTATAGACATCATGTCCAGGGAAATGATTATTGCACTTTTGAGTATGAGTCCTTAGTTATGCAGGGGTATGTTTTGTTTTGATATTCTCTTTCACTTCTTTGCTTCTAGAAAGAACATTAAAAAAAAAAAAAAAAGAATGAGTATAATGGCATAATGCTTCCAGACAGCAACGTCTTCTTACTGCAATATTCTGTAAGGCTTGCTACTTACGTGGTCTGCCCTCACTGAGTATAAGAATCTTAACTACAATCCTGCCAAAATTCTCTATTTTGATATAACTTTATAAAACTATCGGGAAGGTTTCTTTGACTCAAATTATGAAAAATTGGATAAGAATGATTCATCTCACATACAGAGAAAACCAAGTATACTATGATGTTAAACACAATTAAATAACTATAAATAATTCATAAATTCTCCATGCTCATTACTAAAGCACTTACACAACCCGTAGACATAAAGCTAAGGAATTGTGTCTCTGCAAAGTAACTTTCCTGTTCCTTTGTCCAGCCTCTTCTGATCTCTGTATGTCCCATTTCCTCCAATCCCACTAAGCACTCAAAACATGCATCCTTTTATCAGAGACATTAGTACAAATAGCAAAAACTAATCGATTGGTCTATTTCCCCCCCTCCCCCTGCCCTCCTCCTCCTCTTTCTTCTTCTACAACTACAAGATTCTTCATGGTAGATATAGCTGAGTGACTCATTCATGAACATTTAACCTTAGCTGGACCAATCATATTCTTTCTTCCAGGAATTTGAAGCCATGATTTAGAAATAGGTGGGCAGTCTTTGGGCATGAATATGAGGCTGTAAACTCAGGGACTGCATGGTTCCTGTGCATGGAGACTCCTGGTGCTGGAAGAGCTCTAGACTTATCACAGAGCTGGTGTGTGTGTATTAGGAGGCAACAATATAAGCATTCTTTCTTTAAGTGACTTATTCAAACTCCTTGAAGCATAGAGTGTGATAAAAGATTTCCTCCAGAGCTCCCAATAATGTGTGCTAAAAGGACCAAAACATCCCTGGCAAGGAATGTCATCATTTAGAGGATTAAGAGAGGTAAGGCATATAAAAAATGTAACACAGCCTCTGGGAAATAATAGGCACTCAATAAATTTTAGCTGTTAGTATCCTTATGAAAAGTTAGGTTTGGTGAAGTGACATGGAATCTCTTATGATTAAAAAAAGAGGTGCAGAGAAAGGGAAGGTGAAAAAAAGAGAGATGACATGTTTATCAGAATATGTGAAAACATCTTGCAAATTCACAAGAATGTGGTCAGAATAGAAAGATAAAACTACTCAGTGGCTCAGTTCTGAAAAGGATAGTTGAACAACTTCAATAAGAGGTTTCTTCCCTTCAATTTTCTGAAATGTGCTTTTAAAAAAATTGCCCATTTTCTTTTAATCCCTTTAAATATTCAGCTTATATTGGTGCATTTGAAAGTGTATCATGAACACATACAGCTTGAGAACCAATGATCTAGTTTATGAATTACTCTACTATAGTTTTTTTTTTGTCAAATCAACCATTGCTGAATGATTAATTTAATTTATAAATATTTTTGTGAAAAAAAAAAGAGGGAGGATGAGAGCAAAGAATTGTTTGAATCAAGATGTATGATTTGGCTCTCTGTATAAGCCAAACTCAGCACATAAAATAACAACAGATTAATTCAGTTATATAGAATAAGTATCCTAGAAAAATTATAAGATACTCTATATACTCTTGCCTCCTATATTTTAGATTGTCTGCTAATGAAATCAAATGAAATGAAAATAAAGTAAAAGCATTAGAAGAATAACATTATCTAGTGTTTCTGTATTTTTTACTGTGTGTCAGAGGCTCTGCTTTGTATAGATTATTTCTTTCACTCTATAACCACCCTATATGGCAGGCTGCAGGGGACAATGATTTTGGTATTCTCCACTGCCATTTCTGTCTCTTCCCTCACTGTGAGCTTCCTATGTGGTCTATTTACTACTGAGCCTATGATCAATACATTGGCTTAAACCACTAAGAATACTCCTTCTCATTCTTCCTGCTGTAGAAACAATTTTAAAGGACTTCTAGATAGTTAAATCCCAATGAAACTTGAAGGGTTTGCATCTGATGATTATGAGTAAGGTAGAGCTCTCTTGCTCTGGAGGGAACCATGTGAGACAGGAGGCTCAGAAGTACTACAGGCATTTGGCTACCCTGAAGTAAGCCAACATTGTCATGAAACTTTAGAAAAATGAAGCCAGAGCTGTGATCAAGGACTTCTTGAGAACTCTGAACTCTGAGTTTACATAGGCCACTACATTTTGGTTATTAAAGTTTATTTTGAGTAGTTTTATAAAACTTATAATCAAGCATCATAAATGACTCATAGGCATATTATTATATCCATTACATGCATGGAAAAATTAGATTCAGAAATGTTATATCATTGTCTAGAAAATATGTTCTAGAACTAGGATTTGTATTCTGGATGTCAGAACTCCAGAGCCACAGTCCCTGACCAGTAAGATAAATGGCCTTCCTAAATAATGGTTGAAAACATTGTAGCATTTACTATCAGTACATTCAAGAAATTTTAAAGAGTATTCTTTAATATTTCTTTATCTAATTAAAAAAATTGATGGAGAAGTATTTTTTTCATTTAATTAATCTGGCAAAGTAAAGGGAATATTGAGATAATTATTTGGATGCTTTAGAATCCAAACACGGGTTATTCTGTATAAAAAAGGAATTTTGGAAGTATAAATAATTGCAATAATTGTCTCATTTTCTTTTTTTTTTAAAGATTTTGTTTATTTATTTGAGAGAGAGAGCATGAGTGGGGGAGGAGCAGAGGGAAAGGGAGAAGCAGACTCCCCGCCAAAGAGGGAGCCCAACATAGGGCTCAATCCCAGGACCCCGAGATCATGACCTGAGCTGAAGTTAGATGCTTAATTGACTGAGCCACCCAAGCGCCCACTGTCTCTTTTCTTAACATTAAATCATTGTTGGGACCATGACTGTCTATTTTCCATCTCTGATGTATTGAACAGTCCCTTGGGGTAGTGGAAGAGTAGGAGTTTAGGGGACTAGACATTTGGAGACCTTTGAGTTCTGATAAATCTCTGAATGGCTCAGTCATTGAACCTCAGTGTCTTCATCTATAAAAACTGGTTAATAATATTTTCTTCACTGGCTGTTGAATAGATGAAACGCAATAGAGCCATGACTAGGAAAAAAAAAAAAACCCTCATGAAGTAATGTCTAAATCATACAAAATATTTTTGTAAATTCTAAGGCACTATATGGCCTTGTTAGTAGTAATTGTTCATATCTTTAAATTCTCCAAGAAATTGTATTCCTTAGATACATGCTCTTAGCAATGCATTCATTCCTCCTCTACAACACCGAAGAACATGAAGAACAAATTTGTGGCTTTATCGGACATATTTGCACATCTAATAACCCTTTGCCAAAATTCCCTGGGTACTTCTTATTGCATGGTATGTTGGATGGTATATTGATTTTTGTAGTCATAAAGTTCAAATCCTGACTCTGACACTTACTAACCATGCAAACTGATCAAGTTGCTAACTTCTCTTGGGTTATTTGCCAAAAAGAAAAAAAAAAGAATGCTTAGAAAGAAAGAAAGAAAGAAAGAAAGAAAGAAAGAAAGAAAGAAAGAAAGAAAGAAAGAGAAAGAAAGAAGAAAAAGAAAGAAAGAAGAAAGGAGGGAGGGAGGAAGAAACGAAGGGAGGGAGGAAGAGAGAAAGAAGAAGGAAGGAAGGAAGGAAGGAAGGAAGGAAGGAAGGAAGGAAGGAAGGAAGGAAGGAAGGAAGGAAGGAAGAAGAAAGAAAGAAAAGAGAGAGAGAGAGAGAGATGGGTTACAAGGGATAGCATCAACCACAAAAATAATATAAATAACACATAAAGTGCTTCACATGAATTAGTCATTATATTAATGTTCATTCCCATTTGTCTCTCTTGCCTATCTCCTTCCTCATTGTTACCCAAGCACCACATCAGAGTACTCTTTTACGTGTGGAGGATCAGCATCTTTCTGCTTTAATGAATGAAATTTATTCTTTTTGAAATATGAGGATTGGGAAATTTAGAGAATATTTATCTGGAAGTGCTGAATATAGTTCAAAACAAGGTTTAAAACTAAATCAAACAATATTTTCCCCTATGTTGCAGATGACTTAATGAAATCCTTCTGAATACCACTGGAAAATATTGCTTCAAAAACTTCACCTGGCTTAAGAAATGTAAGGTACTTTGGAATTCTTTTGTTTGATTTTTACTGTAAAATATAAGATGAAATTATAATTCCATGTATTTTACTACATGCACACACACACACAGAAACCATAGAAAAACTAATGTATCTAAATTATACAGATCCAAAATCTTTCTCTTTTTATTTATGGATATATTGGAATTTTTAATCTGAAAAGCATAAATAATTGTCTTAGTTCTCCATTTTTCATGCACTTCATAGATCAACTTTAAATTTCACTCTTTTAAATTAACTTTGCTTGCTGTCCCAACAGACTAGCACTACATAGCATATATTAAACATGTAAAAAAGGTACTTTATAATGCATTATCTTCACCAAAGTAAATTAAGGCTCTTTTTCATAGAAAAAGAATGTCTGTGTAGAATGCTAATAAGCTAAATGTTTATTCTTATGGCATCCATTTCTATTACAAACAACAATGGTTCTTAAAAAAAAACAAAAAAGCAAAAAAGAGAGCCTCAGAACAATGCAATAGTCTAAAATAAAACCTGAGAAGGTGCAGAGTAATACAGTATTCGGGGTAGAGTAGTGGTAACCTCTCCCTTTGGGTATTTGTCGTTTATATATTTAGCATTAGCACAGTGTCTGTAGGAGATTAACTTATAAAAAGAAAACCAAATTGGAACCTAAAGGTCTCTCTAAAGGAGATGTATATTGTGTAGGGACTATCTATCAACTTGTGCTCCCAAGATCAGCTCTAACAATGGGCCATATTAGTATGCAGGTACTTGTGTTTTATTCCTTTTCCAGTTTTTGTTCTTGGAATGAGGTATCCCCATGAAACTCATTAAACCTCCTTTTTCTGCAGCTGACACTCCACTCAAGCATGAATAATCTAAGGGGTAAACAGAAAGTTGATATAAATATGCAAGCATTTTTGATTAAACATAACAATAGATAACTAAGAAACTGAAAGTGACTCATCCATACAAAAAAGAACATTTTACTACTTTTATTATGCTTAGTTATGAGAAACTTTAATCTGAGTTTTAAATGCTTGTCAAATGCATTTAGAACTCTTTAAAATTGTCAAGTGCTCATAAGATACAAGATATTATTAGTATGAATATTCAAAGCACAGGGAAGAGAAAATTCAAGTAAATAATTTGTAAATTCCTTTCCCTTGATCACCTTCAAGATAGTCTTACATATGAGGTAACAATAGGGGAAGGATACATTATTTAATACATTCTTTGGGGATATTTGCCTATTATTGAAAGAAATAACCTGGGATTCACAAATCATGCAAACTCAGAAACTAGACCATCCACTTTGAATATGTCATTGTGTAATGTATCTCAAGTAAACAAATTGAAAGAAAAAAAATAACTTTGTAAGGTGACTACTGATAGAACAATTAAGACTCAGCAGACTGGTGCAAATTACTGTTTGGTGACACTCGTGAGGAAGTAGAACTCATACTTTACTGGTGATAGAACCAATTTAACAATTCCCTTAGAATAATGATTTGGCAGTAGCTAGTGAATATGAAAACCAGCATATTCTTCACCCCGGTACCTCCACTTCTAGGGCCACCACAGAGAAACAGGTGCTTATGTGCATAAGAATACCAGTGGCAGCATAGTTTGTATTAGTGAAAAATGGATTTCAGTGTGGTCATTGTTGTAGCAAAAATAAACTTTTGGAACCATGCCTCGAGGGATAACGAAAATCTGTGGATTAAAGACTCACATGTAAAACTTTATAAAAATGTTAAAGAATGTATTAGACAATTATTTTTCTTACTGGGATGGGGTGGAGGAAAGCACAAAGACTTCACACTATAAGCCATACATAAAAATGTGTTGAGATATATACTACATTAAAATGACAAATTTAAAAAAATAAATAAAATGACAGGTTTTATTTCAAGAAGAGCCACTGAAAATTAAGAAAACAGACCTGAAACTTAAAAAAAAAAGAGACTTGAGATGCATATAACAAGTAGAGTACGGTTCTTCAGAATAGATCGAAGAATTATTATGAATCAATAAGAAGAAAAGAAAACAGAGAAATGTAGATAAAAGCTGTGAGCAGGTAATTCAGAAAAAATTTGATAAAAATTATATTAAAATGTAAAACTTCACTAGTAATCACAGAGATAAAAGTTTAAATTATATTTTGATACCATTTCATACCCCAGAGATTGGCAAAATTGGAACAGTTTGACAATAAAAAGGTAAGTAAATATATGTAGAACTGTTGAGTCTCCTAAAATATTGGTGTAAATGTAAACTGGCAAAACCATTTTTAAAAACCATTTTAGAGGACAATTTGGCAATATTTTGTGAATTTGAAGATGTACACATACTTTGATGAAGCAATTCCACATTTAGTCATATAGTTCAGTGAAACTCTAGCATCTGTGTTCCAACTTACGGGAGCAAAATAGTCATCAAAGCATTTAAAAATAAACTTGATTATTTTTTTAGTTCTATCATCTCATTTTTGGATTTTTCTAAGTTTAATTTTATGCAGTATTTTTATGTATTTATTTCTAATTTAATTTTCTTGATACTTTTTCACTCATTTTTAAATAATAGGTATAGTTTTACTATTTGTTTACTCTAAATAAATGTCTCTAAGGAAGTGAATCTAGACAACAGCCATGTGAGTGAACTTGAAAGCAGATCCTCCCTCAATCAAGCCTTCAGATACAGACACAGACCAATCCCTGATTGCAGTCTCATGAGAGTTAATGAGGCAGAAGAATCTAGATTGTACCTGGAATCTCAGGCCACAGAAAATGTCAGATAATAAATATTTGTCAATTTAAGCTGCTAGTTTGTTATGTTGTGATAGGTAACTAATATAACTCATATGTGCAAAAAAAATGTGTGTTATATATTGCTGCATTATTTGTAGTTGCTAAAAAATAGAGACAATGTAAATGTTCATTAATAGTAAATATGTGAAGCTCCAATTATAAAATGAAACATCGTGTTATGCAAAGAAGGGATAAAGGATGCTCTTTGTGCAGTGATATGAAAAGATAATATATTATTTAAAAAAAAGAAAGCAATGTACAGACAGTGCATAACATGCTATCATTTATTTCTTCATTTAAAACATTTCTGGACAGATACACAAGAAACTAGTAACCATGGGTACCTATTTTGGGGAACTGAGGTGGGTGGAAACTGGATGGCTAAAGTACAGAGGTGGGAGGAAGACAACTCTATAGTGTTTTATCCTTATTGACTTTGGAACCATATGAATGGATTAGCACAAATTGTTTAAATGCTTAAGGGAAAAGATAGGTAAAATATTTAACAAGAATGCATTTACTTTTTAAAACAAACAAACAAAAAACCTCTGTAATGTTGAATAAGAAAAAGCAAATTGCATTCTCTGTGGTGCATATGTAGTTAACCCTGGAACATGGGTTTGAACTGCACAGGTCCACTTATACATGGATTTTTTTTTTAATACAGTACATTACTGTAAATGTATTTTCTCTTCCTTATGATTTTCTTAGTGACAATCTCTTTTATCTGTCTTATTTTAAGAATATAGTATATAACACATAGAACATATGTAATATGTGTTAATCAATTGTGTATGTTATCACTAAGGCTTCCAGTGAACTGCGAATATTAGTAGTTAAGTTTGGGGGGGCATTAAAAGTTATACCTGGATTTTCGACTGTGTAGGCGTTGGCACCTCAACCCCTGCATTGTTCAAGTGTCAACTGCATGTGTTTTAATAGCAGGCAAATCAATAATATATACTTTATTTTTTTTAATTTTTATTTTTTTTTTAGATTTTATTTATTTGACACAGAGAGAGCAACAGCGAGAGAGGGAACACAAGCAGGGGGAGTGGGAGAGGGAGAAGCAGGCTTCCCGCAGAGCAGGGAGCCTGATGTGGGGCTTGATCCCAGGACCCTGGGATCATGACCCGAGCTGAAGGCAGATGCTCAACGACTGAGCCACCCAGGTGCCCCAATATATAATTTATTAATACTTGCTTGTGTATCAGGGCACCTGGGTGGCTCAGTCGGTTAAGCATCAGACTCTTGATCTAGACTCAGGTCATGATCTCGAGGTTGTGAGTTTGAGCCCTGTGTCGGGCTCCAGGCTTGGCGGGGAGTCTGAGTGAGATTCTCCCTCTTTCTCTTTCCCTCTGCCCCTTTCCCCGTGCTCTCTCTCTAAAATGAAAAATAAATCTTTTAAAAATACTTGCTTATGTAATAATAATTCAAAAATATTCATGGGAATAATAAATTCCAAATTTAGGCTAGTAGTTCTTTCTGGAAAGATAAAGAGATGAATAGGATTGGGGAAGGGAAAGTCAAGTGACTTCAAGAGTAATTTTCACATTTTTATTTCAGTTTAGGTCATATAGATCAAAAAAATTCAGAGAAGGGCAGAAATGTAGAAATAGTTTTTTATTTTTTGTCAGGTAAAGGAATTATTTTAGGAAAGTCCTTTTAATATATTTTATATTTTATTTTATTTTATATCTTTTTTTCCCACGTTATTGAAATCGATTTCTATGCCCACTAAGTTGCCCCAAATCGTCTCTCTTTTCTTGCCAGTTTGGAGAAAAATATGGTTTGTATGTCAAATGAGAACACTTTCTTCCTCTGCTTTTACTGAAAGTCAATTTTCCAAAGTGCCAACCACTCCCAGCCCCCAGCTTCCCCAAAGCACAAGTCAAAACACCTAAACATACATTCAAGGAGGTAGCTAAGACCTAATTTTGCAACCCTCAACTAATCACTCCCCACCAACTTATAAAAGGGGTCAGAGAAGCTGTATTGAAAATGAGAGAGCCAACCCTGTAAGTATAAAGGAGAACAAAGAAGTAGCATTGATTTACTTAAAGACTGAATGAGCATATCACAGTGATTATCCCAATATTAAAACTGTTTAGGTTTTTTGGGGCGCCTGGGTGGCTCAGTCGTTAAGCGTCTGCCTTCGGCTCAGGTCATGATCCCAGGGTCCTGGGATCGAGCCCCACATCGGGCTCCGTGCTCAGCGGGGAGTCTGCTTCTCCCTCTCCCGCTCCCCCTGCTTATGTTCCCCCTCTCACTGTCTCTCTCTCTGTCAAACAAATAAAATCTTAAAAAAAAAAACAAAAACTGTTTAGGTTTTAGACTGCTTGTTTGTGTATCCTAGGTCTTATTATTATTATTTTTATTAGTTTTATTTTTTATTTATTATTTTTGAATTTGCTTTATTTAAATTCAATTAATTAATATAATGTATTACTAGTTTCAGAGGTAGAGGTCAGTGATTCATATTTTATTTTATTTTATATCTTTTATTTTAATGATATTAACATTAACTAGGATTCTGCAAAAAATCATATGAAATTTAAAGATGGTTACAAATGGAATAGTCACTGGACATATTAAGAGAGTTCATGTAAAGAGACATAAAAGCTCATCTATCTTCAATATTAGGAACTATGAAAGTAAAAATGCTAGCACCATTAGGACCTATTGACTACTAATTATTTTACCAAGGCAATTTCATTTTGTATTCATATTAAACAAATCAATCTGTAGCACAGCTGAAGCTCACTTTGTAAAAACAAAGCATTATATGTTCATTGTAACAATAAAAGCAACCAAACCAAAACAAAACAAAAATTGTAATATTCCAAGGAAAGCAGAACTAATAATAGGTATATATACTCACATATTAGATGAATAATTTTTTAGCACCAACTTCATAAAATCTAAGAATTTTTCTGGAATTCAGGGCTCTTGTAGTTCAACCTATTAACCCAATGTAAGAATAGTGTCTATTACACTCTGGAAGGAGTCCTAATTATGCCCTCCAGAGATATGAAGACCAAGTTCCACATTGCATAACCCTTTCAAATATTGGGAGATTGCTTAAAACACTTTCTAAATTTCCAAGCTGTACATTCATAATTCCTTCAACTGTTCTTTTCTATGGCAAGTAATCCAGGCCTCGGTAAACTAATTTTTAAATGCTTCAGTTTGTCAAATTCCTTTTAAACTTAGTCCTCAAAATTTGCTCTATGACTGCTCTAGGTGCATAATTTAAGTCAAAAAGTCAACTCCTTATTTGAATTGGGAAGGTAAGTTGGGATTGGTGGAGATCATGGTGAACTATACACTGCCTACCACTGTCAAAAGGGTATATCCGGGGTTCCTGGCTGGCTCAGTTGGTAGAGCGCGTGACTTTTGATTTTAGGGCCATGAATTTAAGCCCCACGTTGGGTGTGGAAATAACTTAAAAAAAAAAAAAAAAAGAGGCTTAGGCTAACTATTGTAACAAACAATCCTCAAATCCCAATGGTTTAATGCAAAAAAGGTTTACTTATTGCTTATGTTACAGTGGAGATTAGCATGGGAACTCTGTTCCATGTAATAGTTCAAGGATTCAGACTCCTTCTATAAAGTGCCCCCATTGTCTCTTATGGCTTGAAGTCGTCCAATTGTATCCTCTGCTATAAGGGAGAAGTGAGTATCATATGGGCAATTTTTTCAGCAGGCATTCCTTGAAGTTACGAATATCACTTTTAACTATATTGGATTGGTTGAACTCAGTCAAACAGTGATACCTGATTTATTGCAAAATGTAATTTAGTGGGGCGCCTGGGTGGCTCAGTTGGTTAAGCGGCTGCCTTCGGCTCAGGTCATGATCCTGGAGTCCCTGGATCGAGTCCCGCATCGGGCTCCTTGCTCGGCAGGGAGTCTGCTTCTCCCTCTGACCCTCCTCCCTCTCATGCTCTCTGTATCTCATTCTCTCTCTCAAATAAATAAATAAAATCTTTAAAAAAAAAATGTAATTTAGTTATGTGCTCAGAAAAAAAAGAAAAAAAGAAGAAGAAAGAAAAGGAAATGAGATTTAGTGAACACATAGCATTGTGTTTTCTAACGGGATAATAGCTACTCAGCTCAAGCCTATTAATAGCTTGTAGGCATGTTGATCCAATGTAACCAGATCTTTGAATTTTTCAAGAACATCTAGAAATTCTATTTTCTTTTTTTAACAAGACATCTGATTTTTAAATGTTGGCAACTAAATCACTCTTTCAATGACCTTATATGAGCCAAACAAAATCTGTCTACAAACCAGATCCAGTCTGTAGGTCAACAGTGTGCAAACTTTGACTGTATTAAAATATCCTACAAGTGAGCGCTGATTGGGGGTCAAAGTTCAAGATCTCGTCTACTGGGAATTGTGGAAACACAGTGTTGTAACACTAACATGCTAGTTGGAACTCACAAGAAATGTTGGTGGGTGGTGCCACAGAAGCTAAGGGGTGGGATGAGTTTTTATAAACAACAGAGGTCAACAAGGTTACAGCCCATAAACTAGGATGAGGACACAAAGTCACCGGATCCAGAAAATCAAAAACTAGGGCCAGCCACAAGCCTGTAATAACATTACGCTCTCAGGCCTCTTGAAACTTGAGATGCAGTTGGAAAGAGTCTGCATACAAACAGAAGTATCTATAATACAATACCACCCAGACTTTGTGGTATAGACTGACTACATGAAAATTCAGAGACATAAATCATCAGACTGAGGTTTGGTAGTTAGAAAAACCTTTAAGACAGAGGGAAGATTCAAAGTCAGGTTTGAAGAGTTTAATAATACAGAACCCGTGTATATTCACAGAATAAGTGGAAATGTGGTAAAGAAAGAATACACAGGAATTCTAAGAATCTGAATTAACTTTCAAGTTCTGCTTTAACTAGCTTCCTGAGTGGCAGAGGCTGTTTATTATCCCCTAATCACTATTGTTACTTTCTTCTCAATTTTTAGCTGGGCACATGGCTTCCTTACCTTTAGGTTTTACTCTATGTCTAAATTCTAGTGATGGATATAAGGAGAGCAGGGTGTGCAACTTCCAGAAAATGCTCTTGAAGAGAATCCTTTCATCCTCCTCTCCTTGCTGCTTAGAACAAATACCTAAATGCTGAAATTCCAGCAGCTAACAGGGACCAATAGGTGGCCTTGGAAAAGGTGGCCTTTACAGCATGTCACCTAGAATGGAGCTGGGGCTGGAAACCTTGGGGCTCCTTAAAGAGAAGAGAGGGGAAAAAAAGAAGTTTCTTATTTATGCCATAGGTATCCTGTTTGTTAGCTTTTTTCTTAGTTTTTGCTGTTTTTTTCTCCTAATATTTAGACATGAACATTTTACTCTACTTCCTTGAACTGGAACTTCCTTAAAGCAAGGGAGGTAAATTTATTAAATAATTCCATTGATATCTTCATACTTTAACAATCTGTATGATTCAGCGGAAAACTTTCAAAAAATCTATTTGAACAATCCTTGCCATGTCACAGTTTGCATCAACACGTCTCATATAGAAATGTGAAAAATTCAGTGACTTACTCAGGTTCTTCCACATATACAGACATTTCTCTTTGAGAAAATATGTGATGGTACACACCACACCTAAAATATTATAAACTGTGTTTCAGTAGCAATTAGAGTAGAAAAATATTCCAAATTTGTTCATTCATTAATATCACACTAAAAAAAAAAAGGCCATCATTAATGATAGTACTAGCATTTTTATAATTAATTCTCTAAAACAAGTGATTAACTTTAGCTTCTACCAGGCCAATATTTCCCGAAGTACATTCATTTGTAATCAAATCTCCATAAGAAATCAACAAAATGAGTACAGTGGGGTGATAGCATTGTTTATCCATATTTCCTTTTGAGAAATCCACCAAACCCTTTAGAATCCAAAAAAGCCCTGAGCCTTCTCAAACAAAACATTTATTTCTATTGAGTCAGTTATTTCTACATCGTACTTGACCACAGCAAAGAGCTTGGGAAACAGTTCTAGATGGTATACTTTTCCAGAATTCTTTCTTTATATCCTGCTGCTTCTCCATTTAAGAAAGTAAACAAAGCCCCAAGGTAACAGATAAGTTAAAATCAGTTTGCTATTTCACAGCACATTCTGCAACTAAACTGTTCGTAAACCACAGCTTGAGGTTCTCGGAGGAAAACAAGAATGATCAGTGAACTCAGTTTAGACATCGCACATTTAATTTTGCCTTCTGAGCTGCGCCTCTTGCAGCAGAGTCAGCTTCAAGTCAGAAGTACCAGTGTCATATTATGAGCATCTGTCAGTCACTTGACCCACACCCTGGACTTTATATTCTGGGATTTTAAGCAGAGAATTTTAGTGGTTGCTTCCAGGCGTTTCCTTGGAGTTTACATAGGCAATAAATATTCTTTTTGGTAATATCAGTAAAAATGGAAGCACGAAACTAACAAGTGAGGAAAGGGCAATACAAAAATAAAGTTTGTACTTGGAAACAGCTCCTTTTTTTGGTACAGCATAATTTATTTTGTTCTCTTAAGTGTTTTGTCTACCAAGAGAAGAGAAATCGTCTATAGGGACTACGAGATGCCATCTGGTGATTTTATACAATATTACTATTTAAAAAACTCTATTTTTCCCAATTGCAATACATCTAAAGACTCATTCTTTTGATATTTCAGTGACTGTGCCTAGGGAGCAGATTTTTTTTTTTTTTAATTTCTCTTGAGCATTCAAGAAAATGGGGTAAAAGTTATTTTCATTATTTAAAATACCTCCATAGATTTGTAATACAAAAGTAAGGAATGGAAAGAAGACTGATATGTATCAAGAATCATAAATCCATTAAGTTGGTGAGAGTCCACAATATTTTGAAACATGCCATCAAAAATGATCTTAACATATTTCCTCTGGAAATCACAATAACATCAAAAGGCTACCATAGACCATGTTACAAACACATGGATTTTGAATACATAGAAACAGAGAGCAGGTTTTCATTTTACCCAATTGCTTTACAAGTGGATGAACCAAACATCAGGTCGAATTTTTATTTTTATTTCCTTTGCACTTAAAACTCTAATTATATATAATGGAATGCTAAGAAGAGTTAACAGAATGCTTTTATAGAAATATAACAATAAAAATGTAGGATTATAATTCAAAACTGCCATTCCCGGGGAAAGCCTAGAAATCAGTAAGTTGCAAGTAAAATATAAAACATTTGCTCAGAAATAATTGTCAACTTTACATTTCAAAATATATGGATGGTCATGTATAGCTGTTTTGGTAACAACTAGCATCAAGATATGTTTTTAGGTTAAAATAATAAATATATGGTACAAAAAAGAACATCTTTAGGAGATCAGACACGAGACTGACAATTTTGGGTTTTAGCCAAATTGAATTTCACTGGGATGTTACTAGTTTGATTGGTGGTGACCATTTGGGTTTATTTTTGAAAATTGTGCATTTTATATGAGCACAAAATGTGATAATGCATGCAACTTAGACCAGAAAATACATTAAGCTATAGACCTGAGGCTTGTATTTTCAATTTTGATTTAAATCTTTACTTGCCCACAGCAATATTTCATGAAGCCCTTGAACTTATGAACTCATGCCATTCTATATAGCTAGTTTCATATGTGAAATATTTAATTACTTTTCTGAATGACCACTAATATTAATTTGTGTACATAATTCAGAATATTCTATTTTGAAATCCAGCATAACATTTCATTTCAGTCTACTGATTGAGTCCTCTAGGGAGAACAGAGACTATTAAATTTTCAAAGCTTCTTGGTGCTGTTCCTGTATCTAATAGAAATAGCCAATTGGAAATAACCACTGTGGTTTCTCCAGGGAATCTAGCCGTACCTTATTACACAATGTCCATTTTCTGAGATATAATGTAATCATAATTAATCTCAAGCTTATTAAATTTCTCTACTGGCCCTTGGAGATGATTATTTTTATGAGAATAAATTCTAAAAGTTTCTAAAGAAACAGCGAGGCATGGCCCATTAATATCATCGTACACCTGCTGCTGTTGTGAAATCTGCTTCAGTAAATGAATTTTATATAATGAATTAAGTATTAAAGATCACATTTTCAACAATAAGTATTTTAAGTTACAATCCTATAAAATGAAGATAAAATTTAAAATATCCTAAAATAAACATGCTTCCTACTTACTTTCACACACAAAAAAATTGTAAACATAATTTAGATCGTATTTTAACAATTTAGAGTCATTTTCATGACCACCAATTTTATGCTTGGCTTTAGTATGGTTGCTTTTCTATCTCCTCTCTGGCTGTTACTTAACTATTATATAACATTTCAGTTTATCAGTGCAGGGCGGAGCACATGGTAAGTTCTTTTAAAAATGTTTATAGAATGAATGCATACATTCTCGAACAAAGCTTTCAGTTCTTCTCCTTCTACTTTGATGTGGACAGAGAAATAAAATACCCAAGCTTGTTGAATATGTGCATTCTTGAGTTGAGGGTCTAGCCAACAAACAAGATGCACGAATCTTAAAATACCAGGTATTTCAACGGGTCAGAACTTTCCCACTTGCTATCAGATTCTCAGATTGTTACCGATGTTGAAATTGACAGAAGATTGACCACTGAGTAAATCAGATGTTATTATCAAATAGAAAAGGACATGTGGAAAATAACGTGTTGTACTCGGGCAATACAATTATGTTAGTAAATATATGCATTGCCTTGAATGGTTGTACTATTTAGTCATTGGTTTAGATACTGAAGAAAAGGCACACATAAACTTTCGAATCTGTTGTCTTTCCACATGTGAGGCCAGAATCAATTCTAGATTATAGTACTCTGAGAGGCTAATGTGGTATAAATTGAAAACTCTAAGATTAGTGAACATTGTCTTGGGAACTTTCCATGTTTCTTTATATATTCCCAAACTGTTCTCTGTGATTTTGTTCTTACTAGTATTTCCTGGGCTGAATGTATTGATACTTTGTCTCTGTTATCTCTACATTATGGAAGACTGAGATGTGTTTCTAATCCCTTTGTTTTCATGTACTTAGAATCTATTCCCAGCCCCCAGTGATGTTGACTTGATTAGGTCAATGATAAACTAGAGAATGATGGCCAAAACAAACAAAAGAAGCAATGTTGTTAGATAATCATTTTTAGAAAATATCTGGATACTGCGAAATAGTCTTTTCATCCAGATTGCTGACTTGCTTATATATAATTTCATCAGGACAATTCTTATATTTTTCATTGTGTGTTTTTTTTCTTCTCTTCCAATTTTGGTACATTTATTCTGTAATAAAGTTTTAAAGAATTGATTAATACTAAAATACTGAAAGTTGTTCTTAATTTTATCCTACAATGCTGATTGTAATCATCTTAATTTTATTTCATACTTTTCCAGAAATCTTTAGATAAAATGACAGATAACTTATAGTGAGCTTATCTATTTTGATTTTCTTAAAATGTATCTCCATGAAATTTGTCTTATAAATAGTAGTACAGGCATTCTGTGGTTCTGATAGAATCTCCAGTTCACAGGTTGTCTCGGATTTAGATGGCACTTGTCTAAAACCTGGAAAGCATACTTCTTATAGAACTTCAAGTTGGGTGTCATGGCTCCCTGTATCTGAGGATGCATTCTAGGGTTTTCACAATAACTTCACTATACAATTTTAAAAATCTGTGCTTCATTCTGTGTTTGTGAGCTGAGTAGCAATTTCCTTATTGTTGGACTGAAGTTCAACAACTAAAAACCCAAGACTGAGAAAAAAAGAGGCATCAATTTCCTACATTCTAAAAAATGCTAAAAATAATTAAGAGGCCATGATTTCTCTGAGAGCTGATTACAGTTAGCTGTTACCTATCATTGCCCTACTCTCCATCTCAACCTTGTTTATCTAAGCAGAACCTCAGGGAATGGGGAGAGCTGAACATTATCCAAATTGTAAATTATTAATCTAGGGTTTTCACTTCTTTGCCTTAACAGTGGAGAAATGGTGTTTACCAAATCCAAGAGAGAAAGGCTTAAGAAGTGCCACTCCCATGGGACACCTGGGTGGCTCCGTCTGTTAAGGGTCCAACTTGGGATTTCTGCTCAGGTCGTGATCTCAGGGTCCTGCGAGTGCCAGGTCAGGCTCTGTGCTCAGCATGGAGTCTGCTTGAGATTCTTCTCTCTGTCTCCCTCTGCCCCTCCCCCTGCTCATGTGCTCAATCTCTCTCTCTCTTTTTCAATAAATAAATCTTAAAAAAAAAAAAAAGTGCCACTCCCAGAAATTAGAAGTCAACACTGGTTTCTTATTCCTCAGTTGAACATTCTCTTACGCAGCATAGTTGTTGATTTTATGCCTATCTGTTCAGAAGTAAGAGAATTAGATTAGGAATATAAATTAAGTTTAATTTCTTAATTTGTTAAAAATTTCCTATAGTTTAATATGTAATTTTTCTGGATCAAGTTATTTTAATATGATGTGTAATTCTTCAAAACAATATATTCTATAAATGTCATCCAAATTAACTAAAGATAAAATTTTATTAGAAATATAAAATAATTAGAAACGAATCTCTTAATGAGATTAAATTATTTTTAAATTTAAATTTTAAAATATTAGTTAATATATGCAAAGATTAACATCACTTAATGTTAGAATGCAACAAATTTAGGATCAATTCCATTTCTATTTTTTATTGTTGTATAGAACAAAAAATATGCTTTCATAAATATGTCAATAGAAATGTCAATATTTTTTAATATAAACATCACTCAATTATTTGAATTCTATGTTATAAGTAAAAATAGCACAGTAATCTATCACCAAAAATAATTGTTAATAATCTATTTACTCAGCTCATTTAGGTCCTCCTTCAATTTTGTCAAAAGCAAACAATTTGAAAAACACTGACTTGCAAGAAGATTGGTTACCTAGAGGTGAAAGTCACTTACTTTCTCCACTTCTGGGAAGTATTCTGAAATGGCTTCACCAAAACTGACCAAGCAACTGTTATCTGTACCTGTTACTCTAATGGCACCTAGTTTAACTGACTCATAGCTAAGACTTACGCTGTATAGTCTTCACCATGTGTCAGGCACTGTTTGTTCTAAAAACCTTTCGTACTGGGCTGAACCATGTGAAACTGAAATTATCAGTCAAAACTGGTTGGACACAGAAATTTCATACAGCTTAACCTATTAACAATTCAACCCTTATCACAACCTTATGGATAGGTCCTGCTGATACCTCATTTTAAAGATGAAAATTGAAGCATGGATGGATGAAGTCACTTGCCTAATATCTCCTGGCTAGAAAGTGGTGAAAGTGGTGAAGCCAGGATTTCAATTCAGGTCATCTTGCTTTGGTTTGTTCTCTTATCCACGAAATTAAAACTCCCCTCAATCTACTCAGAAAGGTTTGACAAATAAATTACTCTAAATTTTAATACATATTAGCCAATATAATATTTTTATGATATGTTTTTCTCTTGCTATGTGCTTTAAACAAATTGTATAAAAACTCTGGAGCATGCAGATTTAGCTAAATTTGGCTACTATGCAATTTAATTGGTTAAACCATTTCTCACTGCCAAGCCAAAAAACCGTTATCAAAAATACTTTCTGGAGTGCCTGGCTGGCTCAGTCAGTAGAGCATACAACTCTTGATCTCAGGGTTGTAAGTCTGAGCCCCACCATTGGGGTAGAGATTTCTTAAAAATAAAACCTTAAAAAAAAAACTTTCTGATAAGGGTCTAACATCAGATATTATAACTTTCAGAAAAACAACAAAGGTGATAAAGGGGAAATTCTAAAGAAATTACAGAAGAGAATTTCCAGAGCTGAAGAGGCAGGAATTTTAGGATTGAAAGAACCCACCAAACACCTAGTATAATAAATGGGGGGAAAATACCCAAAACCCACAGTGAGGCACTTTGAATATTTCAGTATGCCAGGGATGAAGAGAAGATCATAAAAGATTTTAAGGCAGAAAAACAGGTCTTCTTACAAAAGAATAAGAATTATACCAACCTCAAAATGTTATCAGTAACATGGATGCTAAAATCTTTTTTTTTTTTAATTTTATTTATTTGGCAGAGAGAGAACAAGCAGAGGGAGAGAGAGGGACAAGCAGGCTCCCTGCTGAGCAAGGAGCCCAATGTGGGACTCGATCCCAGGACACTGGGATCATGACCGGGACCGAAGGCAGCCGCTTAACTGACTGAGCCACCCAGGTGTCCCTGGATGCTAGAATCTAATGAAGTAGCATCTTCAAAATTCCGTTGGGAAATGAGTTGCTAGCCAGAATTTAATTAACAACCAAAATATCTCATCAAGCATAAGGCCCAACTAAAGCCATTTTAAAGTATTTGTGGATGCAGAAGTTACTTCTGATGACCCCTTTGTTAAGAAGGGACTTGAGAATGTGTTCTAGCAAAAGTGAAAGTAAATCAGGAAAAAGGGAACACAGAATCCAATGAACAGTGAAGCCAACCCCGAGTGGTGCTCTTCATCAGTAGAAAAGAGCAAAGTTATCCCTAAAGTAGCTATCTGTGATCTTTTGAAATGGCAGCCTATCCTATCCTTGTTTGTTTCATTAAATTACACCCTCTCTTGACTGTTAATAGTCATTTGGCACATACCACAGACTCTTTGTGTGATATAACATGGATTGAGGTATACTACAGATCAGACAGTGTACTCTAAATCTAACTTTAGGTAATAAAAATTTTAGCAAAATACAGTATGTTGGCTTAAAGCATAGCTAATGATCCTGACTCTTCATCCCCAAACAATACTTTTTAATAAAATGGTTATCATTGCATTTATTTAACGAGTCAATAATGCTTAAAATTGCAAACATAACATTACTATGTGTCAAGCAAATTGTTGCACTTGAGCTGATACACTAACAGTTGGGTAAATCATTATGTTGCAGTTTAACTACAATTATACATATCCTTAAATGAAGAAGAGACATTTCTAGATATATCAATACCTCTTTATAATAAAACTTGGAAAGCAGAAAAATATACTTTGTGATCAGGAAAGTCTAACTTCATTTTTCTATTCAAGAAAGCATTTTAATACTCATTTTCAAAAGTATTATAAAAACACTGAGAAATATAATATAGAATATGTCTTGTAAAATAGAGTTCTCTCAATCAAGACAAGATTAACTCATACAATTTTATAATAATTTATTTAAAAATGTAAACCAATATGTTATTTCTTATTACTTATTTTTTTATTTTTTTATTTTTATTTTTATTTTTTTTAAAGATTTTATTTATTTATTTTAAGAGAGAGAATGAGAGAGAGAGAGCACATGAGAGGGGGGAGGGTCAGAGGCAGAAGCAGGCTCCCTGCCGAGCAGGGAGCCCGATGCGGGACTCGATCCAGGGACTCCAGGATCATGACCTGAGCCGAAGGCAGTCGCTTAACCAACTGAGCCACCCAGGCGCCCACTTATTTTTTTAAAGATGCATGTAATACATAGCCTAGATCATAAATCATTTATATATCCAGAAATATTTCCTTGTTAAATATGTGTACATTTATGTATCAGACTCTGTTACTTGGTCATTGGGAATAACTAAATTATTCTATATGAAATCAGAATGAACTCTTATCAATTTTACTAGCCAATATGATCAAACTTCCTATGTATCTAAATAAAGAGAAACTTCTCTTGCCCAAACTGACCAGTCTAGGAGCTAGCATATACTTTTATTTTGTTGTTAATAAAAAGTACAAAGTATAGTCATTTTATAAGATGAAATAAGAGGAGGATTGAATAATTAAAATAAGTATTTCATGATATGACTTGATAAAACAGGTTTTAACTCCTTTGTTGAATAATACATGCCAAATCTGGAAGAAATCATAAAAATTTTATCCGTGGGTTTTACCCAATGTATCTTGAAAATTTCGGTGGTCTCAAAAAATATTCCAATTATATTGAAAGGATCTACTTCATTAACCTATACTGCTTCAACTCTTCAAAGTTTTTCTTTTCACTAGTAACATGTCCCAAAGTTGCGAAGAGCTGAAAAGAACTTGTATTTATTTTTTCTTAAGATTTATTTATTTATTGAGAGAGAAAGAGCAAGAGAGAGAGAGAGCACCGAGCAAGGGGGAGGAGCAGAGGGAATGGGAGAGGAAGAAGCAGACTTCCTATTGAGCAAGGAGCCCAACATGGGGCTCGATCCCAAGCCCCCAGGATCATGACCTGAGCCAAAGGCAGATGCTTAACCACTGAGCCACCCAGGAGCCTCAGAACTGCTTATATTTAAATACATGAAAAGAGTTGTTTTTAATATTTAATATTTCTTTTTTTTAAAAGATTTTATTTAGGTATTTGACAGAGAAAGACAGAGAGAGAGGGAACACAAGCAGGGGGAGTGGGAGAAGGGGAAGCAGGCTTCCGATGGAGGAGGGAGCCAGAGGGGAGGCTAGATCCCAGGACCCCAGAATCATGACCTGAGTCGAAGGCAGATGCTTAATGACTGAGCCACCCAGGCGCCCCTAATATTTCTTACCTATATGTTATTTGCTTTGCTTTTGTGGAATTCCCTCAAATTGATGCATTCTTTGACAATAGTGGGAAGATGGAAGAGGTGAGGTCTTTAAACAACAATTAGCAGTACCAATCTATTCTAAGTGCCAGTTTTTCAACTTCAACAGAAATGTCTCTAAGACAGGAAAGGCACAAGTCCTAAGGTGGTTTCTATTTCCTTGGTTATCTGTTGACACTGATATATTTTCTTACACCAATATTTTGAAGTCACTTTGATGTCCAGAGAGATTTTTGAGGTGTGTGCCTTCTTCCTGTGAAGCCAGACAGAAGAGACAGGAAAGAGAGATGGAGAGGGGGAAAGTGCCCTTAAGTCTCTTCCACAGATCACTCAAAACTAGATCAGTCTTAGGAAAGAACACATAAGAAACTGAGTACATGGGGGCACCCGGGTGGCTCAGTTGGTTAAGAGTTGCCTTTGGCTGAGTCATGATCCCAGCGTCCTAGGGTCCTTCCTGCTCAGCGGGGAGCCTGCTTCTCCTGCTCCCCCTGCTTGTGCTCACTCTCTTGTTCTCTCTCTCTGTCAAATTAAAAAAAAGAAAAGAAAAGAAAAGAAATTGCATATGTGGAAATTGATACTCTTTCAACTATCCTTGCTCCTTTATTGCTTTTAAAGTCTTTGGGTTACAGCCGTTTGCAGACCTAGATTTAAAGACTGTTTCAAGAGCACTGCAAAGGCAGTAATTAGAGAAAACTAAAGGCTCTATTTGTATACAACCAAGTCCAGACTCTTCAATAACTGGAGGAACAAACGGGCAGATAGACAGATATGCATGCATGTATACACATGGCTTAGATCATCTGATAGCTTCTTTTACCATCGTGCTTTGTAATTTCTATGTAAATTTGTGTTTATGGTTTTATTAGACCAAGATATAACATAGTAAGACTATGCTTAGTAGTTAATTTTTGTACTTCTCAATCTAGGGTCTATGGACCCTTAGTAATCCGCAGATATATTCTCAACAACCTGTAGGTTCTCAGGTCTGAAAAATTCTGGTTCATGGATTTAGTCATTAAGAGGTCAGGCTATCAGAGCCAATCTCATTAGGGTCAAATGCAGTGAGTCTCCCATTTATTAGCTGTAGATCCTTAAGCAAGTTACCTTCCTGCTCTGAATCTCAATTTTCTTATCTGTAAAATGAGAAATAAAATGCTCAATTCCTTTCATGTTGAATTAATTAAGGGGAACATTGCATTCACCCATAAAATCAGTCAGCCAAAAATTTTATTTCAGAATAACAGAGACTCCTTATTGTTCTGATTTGGATTCTGGGTATAATTAAATAAAAATAATGTATAGTACTTCAGAAATAACTGCTACTTTTTTTAGCCATCATGATCAAACTTTTCCTATGCATTTGAAGAATGAGAAACTTTATATTGCTAACAATTAATGTCTGCTAGCTAGCATACAATTTTGTTTTTTTAAATAGAAAGCAGGAAGTATATTCACTTTATAAGATGAAATAAGATGAGAATTAACTCTAATTTGAATGAGTATTTCATGATATGATTTGATAAAATGGGTTTTAACTGGTAATATGGATTTTCATTAAATCAGACTCCCTATAAGTCCAAATTACTCTTTTTCTACTGATGAAATTGTCCAGTAGAAAGATCTTAGCAGAAAATATGGAGCATGTGGGAGAAGAAAATATTACTAAGCGCTAACAAAGGCATTTTAGTGTTTGGTGGGCAAAGGGAGAATATTTTGGCTCTATGGTTAAGTACTATATACTTCTAACTTAGATGCACATTTCTTATTGTAAAAATGCAGGAAGCAATTGATAAATAGATTTCCTAGCAATATCCAGATCAATACTATCTTCATTTAGACCAGTTTGTACAAATTAATGATAATTTAATATATAACAAGGTTGAGCATGTTCGGTGGTATTTAAGAGAGGAAAGCATGAGATGAGTTTAGAATTTTCTTCATATATTTTGCATTATTCAGATTAGACTATCTACTGTAACAAACTATCCTTAAATCTTGATGGTTTACCACAGTAGGGGTTTATTCCTCATTCATATCACATCTAAGTCAGGAAGTGGTAGACTCTACTCTTTATGGTTTCTCAGGGACCTAGGCTCCTGTCATTTATCTCCACCATATTCTAAGGTCTTGGGGACTTCCAAAGGATTTTCTGCAGCTGGATAGCAGACAGGTATAAAAAAAAGATCTTGTTCAAAGGTTTAGGGACCAGGCTTGGAGAACACACATCACTCAGGCCCACGTTAGGCTAAGAACTTGGACTCTTGGCCCCGCCTTATAAGGGGCTAGAATGTAGCCTAGCAGTGCACCAAAGGAGAAGTGAACATAGATATTGGTGTCAACCAACTGGGCTTTGCCAATCTTCTATAGAAATTCAGGAGGCTTGCTTAAAATTAACAGACTCCTGCTGATACGGTAATGACATTACTTTTTACAAATGTTTCTGTTACATTCACAAACTATTTTATTTAATCATAATTGATATTAATTCATTGATTCCTAATTTCATGAGACTGAACAATCTTTTATACGTGTTGACTTAATTCTATTGTAAAGAAATTGAGTTAATTATAACAAGAGCAATTAAATAATTGCCAGCAGGTTAAATTTGAGTGCTTTTAAATCCAATTGACTAAAACAAAATCTACAAAGATTAAGTACAGTTTTCCATAACACCCAAGTAAACAAGCAACAAGCATCTTGAGGTTAGTAATAAAAACAATGATCATAAAACTAAAATCTCATATCAGATCTTCTTGCAAACAAATTACTACAATTAGGGGTGATAAGGTATAAATTTTATGATGACAAGATTTAATAAGAAAGGAACATTACCCAAACTTGGCTTTATATCTTAGTGTTTTCAAAGGTATCTGACTTATAAATATTCTTCAGCCTTCTAGTCTATTTATTTACTAGATGTTGAAACCTGGTCCATCGCTTTGTATGTTTGAAACACTCATATCAAGAACTTTAAGTTTCTTATTCTCTCAAAATTCTCATTACTCAAGGTTGGGGGCAGATGTCACTTTTAATTTATTTTAATTGCTGCGGCATTAAAGACATTTGAAATTTAAATTTAAAAGAGAGAGAGCTCAAGTACACAAAACCTGAAATGAAAAAGGAGAAATAACAACCAGCACCATAGAAATACAAAGGATTATAAGAGAATATTATGAAAAATTATATGCCAATGAATTGGACCCCTAGAAGAAATGAATAAATTCTTAGAAACATAACTTACCAAAACTGAACCTAGAAGAAATAGAAAATTTGAACAGACTGATTACCAGCAATGAAATTGTATTCAGTAATAAATAAAATTCCCAACAAATAAAAGTCCAGGACCAGATGGCTTTACAGGTGAATTCTACCTAACATTTAAAGAGGAGTTAATACCTACTTTTCTCAAACTATTCCAAAAGATAGAAGAGAAAGGAAAACTTCCAAATTCATCCTATAAGGTTAGCATTACCCTGATGCTAAAACCAGATAAAGATACTACAAAAAAAGAGAACTACAGGCCAATATCTCTGATGAACACAGATGCAAAAATCCTCAACAAGATACTAGCAAATCAAATCCAACAATACAAACATTCACCACGATCAAGTGAGAATTATTTCTGGGATGCAAGGGTGGTTCAATATTCACATATTAATCAATGTGATATATATCATATCAACAAGAGAAAATGTAAAAACCATATGATCATATCAATAGATGCAGAAAAAACATTTGATAAAGTACACTATCCATTCATGATAAAAATCTTTAATGAAGTAGGTTTAGAGGAAACATACCTCAACATAATAAAAGCCATATATGAAAAACCTACAGCTAATATCATACTCAATGGTGAAAAACTGAGAGCTTTTCCTTTGTAGTCAGGAATAAGACAAAGATATCCACTTTCACCACTTTTTTTCAACATAGTACTGGAAGTCCAGGGGCAACCTGGGGATGTGGTAAGAGATGAGGAAAGGAAGGTAAAGGGAGGATAAATACTGGAGGGCCTTCTAAGTTAAGTTGAGGAATTTGGAGTTTATTTGGAGTGCAATAAGCAAATCAAATTATTTTCCCAATTTCTCTTCTGCCTCTGGCCCACATGGTCCATTTCTTGCATCATAATCTGGCGTAAAGGCCTCTTGTGAGTTTTCCCAATATCCAGTCATTCTTCCGTTGTCACCCCAGCTGTCACTATATCTTTGGGGCTGCACATTCTGAACATTTATACCTTTATACTCTGCTGGGTTCAGTTTCTCTTCTTGTTGCACCTACCAGTTTAGTATCAGAACAGATACTGTTTTCACACTATGGGGCTATATAAAACTTAAATTAATGCTATAACGTTCAGCTTCTGGACCATTCCATCTGTGGGTCTTTTCTTCCAGCACCCAGGAAGATCCATTTCTCCTTTTCTCAAGGTAAGTTGATGTTGTCTAAGTAAAGTACAATGAAGAATATTACCCTCCAGGAAATAACATTGTCACACACTTATGCACACACAGATACACACACCCACACCCACCCACCCACCCACACACACGTTTAAAACTTCAGTGACCTGTGTGGCCCTGAAGATAAATTTCATATTACCTTATGTGGTTTAAAATGTACTAATATGACCTTATAAGTCCAGACAACATCTTTACTTAATCATTAGTAACCACTGCATATGGGTGAGGTGGCAGGGAGCATGCCAAGAGGCAGAAAAGTGTCTAGACAGAGGTCCCAGTAAGTGAAAATGACTAGAGATTAGGAGGAGAAAAGTGTATGTCCATCTGAATCTCTGAAAAAAAAAATAAAGCTATTTGCATACACTGTTTCTTCTGTCTTGAACACTTTTTTACCTTGTGTCTTGTTCAACCCCTGTCTATTCCTGCTTTGCTAAGCTTAAAAATCATCTCCTCCAAGCAGCCTTCTCTGGTTTACCTCTTACTCCACTCTCTTCAAGACTGATCATGTGCTCTTATATTCCCACAGCACTTTCTTATAATGAATTATTTAATCTTCTCTCCTTCTTATTAAGTTCTATAATTAGAATCTTGCTCCTGTTATATTCCTATTACCCAGCAGAATGCCTTGCATATACCTGGTACGTAATAAATACATGTTGAATGCATGAATGGAAATAACCATTGTTTAGTGTCAACAATGAATTAAGCATTGTTCCAAGTACTTCATATGCATTACCTCACTTACATTTCCTAGTACTATTCTCATTTTACACAGGAGGCAACTCAGTTTTGAAATAAGAGACTTGCCTCAAATCGTACAGCACAGACTGAAATCAAAGACTGTCTCAAGATTCTGAGCTCTTAACCTCTCTATCATAATAATTTCTCTCTGGTTCTTCCTATAATAATTACTCCTTTGTATATTTTTGATGACCTGGAATTTACAGCTTGTTTGGCCCACATCAAAGGTTATTGAGGTGAGTGGAAAAAAATCATACAATTTTTATGGTTCTTAAGTTCCCTTTCTCCATTTTTCTTTCCTTTGGATAAATGTTAGCTACACATGTTTATTATCAGTGTTTCCACATGTATTTTGAATGATATATCTTCAAATTGTACACCTCAGATTTTATTCATTTACCTCTATAGAATGGATAAAAAGCCACCTGGGTTTTTTTGTTTTTGTTTTTGTTTTTGTTTTTTTTAATAAAGGGAGAGGTTACAGATAAAGTTCAAGGTAGAATTTAAGTACTTGTGCTCTTTAGTTCTTAATAAATCTGTTTTGATTGCCTAACAATTGAATCATTGTTATATTTTAGTGTTATTTTTTTAAACCTATGTTCTATCTCCAAAGAGAAATTTGAAGTAGGTTGAGTCTTTCCTTTGCAAGCTTACTGACTGTCGTTTTTCTAACCTAAGCTGATTAAGTTTAGGGTATTACACTAAGCAAAATAAGTCAGTCAGAGAAAGACAAATACCATATGATTTCACTCATATGTAGGATTGAAGAAACAAAACAGATGAACATAAGGGAAGGGAAGGAAAATAAGATAAGATAAAAACAGAGAGGGAGGCAACCCATAAGAGACCCTTAACTACAGGGAACAAACTAGGGCTTGCTGGAGGGGTGGTGGGTGGGGGGATGGGGTAACTGGGTGATGGACATTAAGGAGGGCACTTGATGTCATGAGCACTGGGTGCTTTATGCAACTGATGTATCACAAATTCTAACCTGAAACTGGTAATACACTCTATGTTAACTAATTTGAATTTAAATAAAAAATAGTTTATTTTTGAAAGGTGGAGGAAGAGTATTGCCTACAAAACCCAAGTCCCTGGATTTAGACCTTGCACACAATCTTGATCAAATTACCAAAGGTGAAATTGTGACAGTTCAGCCAAATATTCACATCATTCTCTATTTTGAATTAATTTATATTTATACTACAGTAAATGGGTTCAATGTTATTTTCTAATAATATTTGTGAGAAACAAGTCAACTTTAAGGTTATAACAACAAATAAAATTTGATTATTGTTCAATTACATACAACATAACCAAATCCCTAGGTTATATTTATCTTTTACTGTAGAAATCTTTGCTTTGTTGTACATAATAGTTTTGACTTTCATCGAAATTTAAGAATTTTGTTACATATCTTAATTGCAACATAATTTTAACAGCTTATATTTTTTAATTACCACATATTCATTTACAGTGTTGAGGCTCAAATTTATTTTCCCTTTATGGAGTCTTAGAGAGTGTTGTTACAAACAGCTGCTTTAGGTAGCACGGTCAAAATCAATGGGCATTACACACATGGTAGATAATAAAGAAGTATACAGAGGCCCAAGTTAGTCACTTTTCTATTATTGCTTATCTAATCCTGAAAGCATAAGTGCTCATGTTTAAGGAAAGTTTGTGATTTTCAATCTAAAATTCTAATTCAAATATTGATTGTAGTCTAAGAGTTATCTAAAACAGTATTGCTCAAAGGTAGAAGTAAAGATTTAGTTTAGTTCCTAAAGCATCTAATCCCAGAAAGACAAAGTTTAGGGGGTATCCGTGGGGCCCCTGCGTGGCTTAGTCGTTAAGCGTCTGCCTTTGGCTCAGGTCATGATCCCAGGGTCCTGGGATCGAGCCCCACATCGAGCCCCACATCGGGCTCCCTGCTCAGCGGGAAGCCTGCTTCTCCCTCTCCCACTCCCCCTGCTTGTGTTCCCTCTCTCGCTGTGTCTCTCTCTGTCAAATAAATAAATAAATAAAATCTTTAAAAAAAACATAAATGGGGCATCCACATAACTGAACTTCCGGTATACTTGGTTTTTTTTAAGACTTTTTTTTAAAGCTTTTATTTATTTATTTGAGAAAGAGAGACAGAGAGTGAGAGAGAGAGAGCATGAGTGGAGTGAGGGGCAGAAGGAGAAGCAGACTCCCTGCTGATCAGAGATCCCAATGTGGGCCTCTTTCATGGGGGGCCTCCGGGATCATGAACTGAGCAGAAGGCAGATGTTTAACCAACTGAGCCACCCAGCTGCCCCTCTGCTATACTGGTTTACACAAGGTGGCTCCTTTGTTTTTAATGTTTTTCCATCACAGAAAACTTACATTAAAAAAAGCATGGTCTTGATAATATTGAGGACAGTTTTTAAGGAAAGGGGTAAGAAATATCTTAAAGTAATAGCTCTTTTTTTTTAAATTTTATTTTATTATGTTACGTTAGTCACCATACATTACATCATTAGTTTTTGATGTAGTGTTCCATGATTCATTGTTTGCTCCATTCAGTACGTGCCCTCCTTAATACCCATCCCCAGGCTAACCCATCCCCCCACCTCCCCTCCCCTCTAGAACCCTCAGTTTGTTTCTCAGAGTCCATAGTCTCTCATGGTTCATCTCCCCCTCCGATTTCCCCCCCTTCATTTTTCCCTTCCTGCTATCTTCTTTTTTTTTTTTTTTTTTAACATATAATGTATTATTTGTTTCAGAGGTTCAGGTCTGTGATTCAACAGTCTTATGCAATTCACAGAGCTCACCATAGCACATACCCTCCCCAATGTCTATCACCCAGCCACCCCATCCCTCCCACCCCCCACCACTCCAGCAACCCTCAGTTTGTTTCCTGAAATTAAGAATTCTTCATATCAGTGAGATCATATGATATATGTCTTTCTCTGATTGACTTATTTCATAACAGCTCTTTTATCTAAGATTAGTAGGTTAAGAACTTCCTTGGGGCACCTGGGTGGCTTGGTTAAGCGTCCAACTCTTGATTTTAGTTCAGGTCATGATCTCAGGGTTGTGAGATCAAGCCCTGCATCAGGCTCCACTCTGGGCATGGAGCCTGCTTAAGATTCTCTCTTTCCTTCTCCCTCTACCCTCCCCCCCCCACCCCCCCACTCTCTCTCTCTCAAAACAAGCAAACAAAAACAATAACGAAAAACACTTTCTTTAGCAGTTTGAATGTCCTGGGTCTAGAATAGCCATTGAATGTTCTCCAGGTTGTAAAACAATGACTAGTTATGACACTGAATAAGTAAGGAATATTTGGCATTATTTGGCTGTGTTAAAATTGTATTGTTTTTTAAGGGCCTAATCCACTTAACTATTCTTAGGATTAAGAAGCCCAGAATGGGGTTTGAGATGTTAAAGTTTTTTGGGTTTGTTTGCTTGTTTTGGTGGGGGAGAAGTGGGGGAAGTTTCCTTATAGCTCTCTAATATGGACCTGACAAGGGAGTTAAAAAGGCTGAGAATGACTGAAGAATTAAGTGCCTGTCTAACCAACTGGTAAAACTAGAATATAGTTTAAGAGAAAGGACTTCCTAAACCTGAGTCAATGTGGGACTCGGAAGCTCCATGACATGTAAACATGGTAAATAGAAGGGACAGTGCACCATCAGCAAACCCAAGCCACCTCTACTGTTTGACGCTTTGAAGACCTTTGGTCACAGATGTAGATTCAGGAGCTGGTGATTATGTTACCAGAATAGAAGGGTCAAAATATCACTTCTGTTTTTGACATTCATCCTATGGCTCTCCACTGAATTTAAAATAAAATCTAAGCTCCTTTCCATAGCCTATAATGTCCTTCATGATGTAGCTCCTCCTATCTCTCATACTGCATCTCTCAACTTTTGACGTGCTCCAACATCACTTGTTAACTTTCTGACTCCCATATATGCTAAGCTTGTTCCAACCACGGAAACCTTACACTTGTTGGTCCCTCTGTCTCTCTATCTAAAGTTCTCTTTCCCCAGATATTCACGTGTCAATTCTTTCCTATAATTCAAGACTTAGTTTAAATTATCACCTCCTAAGGGAAGTCACTTACTTTTACTTTGTTTTATTTTCACCACGGCCCACATCCTTATCTAAAATATTTGTTTATTGTATTATTATGTACTAGATTATTATTTACTCTATCTGCCCACTAGAAAGTAAACATCATGAGATCTAGCACAAAGTGTCTTTCTTTTTGATCTCTACTATTTGTATATACCTGACATATAGTTGACATTAAGTAATAGCTCTTTGCTAAAAAGGCTACCTGAATGAATGAGTATACTTTGAGCTAGTCATATTTCCAAGAGCATCAGAGGAGTTTGGAAGCCACTCAATATCTGGAAGATTTGGTGAAAGTCAGTCAAGGTACCATCATGACTGGCAAGCTGAATCTTTCATAAATAGAAGTATGCTAAAACAGATAATTCTGGGATCAAACACCAGAAGTAAAGCTCCAAGCCCTAGGAGGCTCCTAAATTATTCCTAGATAGCACAGATGCTTCATTTAATAAGCTACTCTTTAGGTTAATGCATTTGGATATTGCATTGACTTGTGTAGAATAGCAAGCATTAGTTTTCATAGCTTCAGATTTCTGTTGCTTGTAACTTAGCCCATTTCTTATTTGTAATGTCTCTTTTAGTATAGTAGCTTTTTATCCTTTTATTGCAGTTCCAGTTTAATAAATTCTAGTGGCTATAACATAGAACTTGTATTAACTCTTGGAGTTCAATGGTTAAACATCATTAAATGCACTGAGGCAGGATTTTATTCTTTCTTGATTTGTATGGGATCCTAAACTCTTTAACATGAACAATTTCTAAAAGATAAGGGTATTAATCAGGTCATGTCCCCTAAAATTAATAAACATGATCTCCAAAAATCCAACTTTCAGTTATTCTTTTGTCAATGATACAAAATGTTTATTTAAAAAATATATTATGAAATGTGAAGGTAAATTTGTAATTCAGTAAGACACCAACGGAACAAAGCAGAATCTGGGTTGAAACAGAGCATGTCAGTTGTTCTCAAGCTTTTATGTTCTGCAATTCTCTCTTAAGTGGCACCATCCTTGTATACACACATACACAAACCCAGACAACATATCACTAACTGGGTCATCCATTCAACAAACTTGTGATAAGAAGTATTTGCTCTGTGCAGGGACGGTGTAAGGTATGGGGACCCTGAGATTAAGCTAAGATTATACAACATATTCCTACTGGGGTCACAGTCTTCTAGGGGAGAAGAGTTGGTAAAGGTAATTACAGCAGTGTAATAAGTACTATAACAAATATAAAACAGGGCAGAGCAAAGTGAGGGCTCATCTGTTTAATGTGATCAGGGAATGCATCCAGGAGATGAAGGTGTTTGTACTAAATTCTAAAGAGGGAGTTTGAAAGGTTGCCAAACTGAAGAAGGCACTGTAGCCAGAGGAATATTTGTGGAGATCAGAAGAAATAGAATTTTACAGAGAATTGCCAGAAGCCAGGTACAGATAGGGCCAGGTGTGCACATAAGAGAAAAGGTAGTGTATGCAAAGTGTAGAAGAGCTATTTGGCAACACAGTTGACAGTTTGGAGAGTGGATACAATTCTTTCTTGTACTTTTAAGATCTTGTACTTTAAAAGACTTTAAAATCCTTGGTCTTTGCCCATGCTAATAGCAATCTCCAGTCATTATGACAAACCAAAAGTATCCTTATTTTTGCTAGCCAGCCTCCAAGATGGTCCCCACTCATCCAGACTCTTGCTATTCACACCCTTGGGTAGTCTCTTCCCACTTTGTACCAGAGTTTGTCCCTGTGACCAATAGCATAAAAGCAGAGGTGATAAATTGCCTTTCTTGAGATTGGGTCATAAAGGATTGTGGAGTCTGTCTTGGTATCTCTCTGTCTATCTCTGTCTCTTTTTGTCTCTTTCTCTCTCTCTCTCTCATAGGTGTGTGTGCGTGCACAGACAGGCACACACACCCCTAAACCACTCATCTGGGGAAAGGCACCAGCCATGCCCTCAAAATAGCCCAATGAACTGAAGCCTTCTGCCAACAGCCACATGAGTGAGCATGGACCAGATTCTCCTGCGCATTCAGATGACCAGAGTTCTGACCAACAACCTGACCACCACCCCATTAGAACCAGAACTACCTAGCTAAGCCATCACAATTCCTGATCAATAGAATCTCATATGAGATAATAAACATTTGCTGTTTTAAGTTGCTAAGTTAAGGGATAATTTATTAGTCACCAATAGATAAGAATACACTACTCACTTCCAAATGCCCTTCGGGTAGCAGTATAGATACCAAATGAAAATCACAGGTCTGTGTTAAAGGCTTTGAACTTTCCACTCTAGGCAGTGGGGAGATATTCACAGATTTAAGGTAAGAGAGTGAAACAATTAAATTATGTTTTAAAAGGACTGTTTTTGCTGTGAACGCAGAGTTTCCCATTCCCTTCTTGAGTCCTCCTCTATTGTTTTTCACCTACTTCTGAAGGGAGTAACAAACTAGAATGGCATTTGTTGACTTGTTTTCCTCCTGGATAGACTGGGAGCTACCTGAGAACAGAAATGAATTATTGGTCATTATAAATAATTCCTTGTATTCCTGGAATCCTGCTGAGCACGGTGAGAGGCACTCAGTAAATACTTGCTGATTCACTGAGTGATAGGAGGTAAATGAGCCTGGAGAAAGGACATTGGGCTAGCAGGCTATTACATTAGCTCACTGCAAAAGTGTTGAAGAAATAGCCTTTAGAGATGTTAAAGAAGAAGAAAGCAGAAATTAGCCATTTTATACACACATAGATTTACAGTTGGTTTTGCAGGTGTGATGATTTATCAAACAACCTAAACCTTTGTCCTGCCTCCTTGTGTTGTCATAACTCTTAAGCAGAGATACAAGGAAGACTCCTTCAGTCTATTCTGCTAAAATTTCTGGCAGAGCCCAATAATAGTATCTGAAGTTTTTAGCTAGAAAACAACAATCCAAGAAAAGGACAAAAAATAAAATAATAAAAAAAATAAGTTTTCTTGCTCTTTCAAATGCAATGAGTTGGTTTCTACTGAGCTGATGCAAATTTCAATGGGAATAGATAATATAATGTTATAAACTATAAACTCTATATCCATATAAGTATACAGGTATAAAGAAATGAATTTTATATTAGCATCAAGATATAGGAGCATATGAATTGAACAAAAATGCAAGTGTAAGCAAATAACAAAGACATGTCCATTGAAATACTTTTTATATACAAAACATCTTCACTAGAAAATCTGAATGTACTCTGGAGCTCTTAATAAAATTTACAAAAACCTCTTTTATTTTTTTTTATTTTTTTATTTTTTAAGATTTTATTTATTTATTTGAGACAGAGAGAATGAGAGAGAGTGAGTACATGAGAGGGGGGAAGGTCAGAGGGAGAAGCAGACTCCCCGCCGAGCAGGGAGCCCGATGCGGGACTCGATCCAAGGACTCCAGGACCATGACCTGAGCCGAAGGCAGTCGCTTAACCGACTGAGCCACCCAGGCACCCTACAAAAACCTCTTTTAAAACAAATGTCTTAAGCAAGCCATAAATATTTATTTGTTCAGCTCTAAAAACAGATAGAAAATTGTACCAACAAATAAAACATAAGGTACTGCAAGAGTCACCTAAGCATTTCATCATTCAGAATAATGGTTGAAAAAGGGTGCCCACATACCTCACACATATTTCATACTTTTTAGTTTTTTTACCTATACTATTTCCAATAAATACGTGAGACACCTACCTGATTTCATGATCTACCTAAAGTAAGTCATTTATTTGTTCCTGTATTTCCTTTAGTTTTAAAACAGTACTTCAGTTGAGATCCTTGTGTTATTGTGGAAACCAGAAAATTATTGCTCACCACCTCGTTACATAAGAACAGCTCATGTTGTGGTAAACTGACTTTAAGTTTCAGTTCCCAGTTTAATTTCATATACCCCCTGTGCAAACATATTCACAGAAACAGAAAAAAAATGGCAGCCTAAAATAATGCTAAGTAATTGACTACACTTTATGAAAAAATATTAGTTTAAAGGATATTTCTTTCCCTTTTTATCATTTATTCACTGACAGTAAGATAATTTCTAATATATTCAAGGTTTTATTACAAATATTTGAGTACCATAGAGTGGCTTTAGTAGTGGAATATGAAACAGAAACAGGGTAATTTCTTAGAAATGGTCTGTACAGAAGAAATAAAATGATCTCTCAAGGGTTTTGGTGATCTAAATTAAATATTAATGATTTGTATTGAATTTTACATCACAACTGCATTATCTGAGAAAGCAATCTTTTAAGTTCTTATTTAAATTCCAGTCAATTAACATACAGTGTAATATTAGTTTCAGGTGTACACTGTAGTGATTCAACTTCCATACATCAGCCTGTGCTCATCACAACAAGTGCCCTCCTTAATCCCCCCATCACACATCTAGCCCATCCCCCTGCTCACTTCCCCTCTGATAACCATCAGTTCTCTGTATTTAAGAGTCTCTTTCTTGGTTTGCCTCTCTCCCTTTTTCTTTTTTCCCTTTGCTCTTTCATTTTCTTTCTTAAATTCCACATATGAGTGAGATCTTATGGTATTTGTTTTTCTCTGATTTATTTCACCCAGCGTAATACTATCTAGCTCCATCCATGTAGTTGCAAATGGCAAGATTTCATTCTTTTTAATGGCTGAGTAATATTCCATTGTATATATTTATCACATCTTCCTTATCCATTGATCAATCGATGGACGCTTGGGCTGTTTCCATAATTTGGCTATTGTAGATAATGTTGCTATAACATTGGGGTATGTATCTCTTTGAATGATTAGTTTTGTATTCTTTGGGTAAATACCTAGTAGTGCAATTGCTGGATCATAGAGTAGTTCTATTTTTTACTTTTTGAGGAACCACTGTTTTCCACAGTGGCTGCATTTCTACCAACACTACAAGAGGGTTCCCCTTTCTCCACATCCTTGCCAACACCAGTCACTTCTTGTGTTGATTCTAGTCATTCTGACAGGTGTGAGATGATATTTCATTGTAGTTTTGATTTACATTTTCCTGATAATCAGTAATGTTGAGCATCTTTTCATGTGTCGGTTGACCATTTTATGTCTTCTTTGGAAAAGGGTCTATTCATGTCTTCTGTCCATTTTTAAATTGGATGATTCAGTTTTGGGGGTGTTGAGTGGTATCAGCTCTTTATATACTTTGGTCACTAATCCTTTGTCAGATTTCTCATTTGCAAATATCTTCTCCCATTCTGTGGGTTGCCTTTTAGTGTTGTTGATTGTTTCCTTTGCTGTGCAGAAACTTTTTATTTTGATGTAGCCCCAATAGTTTATTTTTGCTTTTGTTTTCCTTGCCTTTCCTTTCCATCTAGAAAGAAGCTGCTATGGCTGATGTCAAAGAGATTACTGCCTGTGTTCTATTCTATAATTTGTATGGTTTCAGGTCTCACATTTAAGTCTTTAATCTGTTTTGAATTTATATTTCTTATAGGTGTAAAAACGTATTCCAGTTTCATTCTTTTGCATGTTGCTGTCCAGTTTGAAAATAAATGGAAATGAAAACATAATGGTCCAAAGTCTTTGGGATGCAGCAAAAGCGACTCTAAGCAGGAAGTTTATAGAAATGCAAGCCTAACTCAAGAAGCAAGAAAAATCTCAAATAAACAACCTAACCTTACATGTAAAGGAGCTAGAAAAGGAACAAATAAAACACAAACCCAGTAAAAGGAAGGAAATAATAAAGATTAGAGCAGAAATAAATGATGCAGAAATTTAAAAAGCAATAGAACAGATCAGTGAAACGAGGAACTGGTTCTTTGAAAAGATCAACAAAATTACGTAAACCTCTAGCAAGACTCAAAAGGGAGAGAGAGAGAGGATGCAAATAAACAAAATTCATAATGAAAGGGGAGACATAACAACCAGCACACAAAAATACAAACAATTGTAACAGAATATCATGAAAACCTATATGCCAACAATTTGGACAACTAGGAAGAGATGAATGAACTCCTAGGAACATATAACCTACCAAAACTAAAGCAGAAGGAAATAGAAACTTTGAACAGACCAATTACCAGCAATGAAATTGAATCAGTAATAAAAAAAAAAATCCCAACAAACAAAAGTTCAGGACCAGATGACTTCACAGGTGAATTCCACCAAACGTTTAAAGAAGAGTTAATACCCATTTTTCTTAAACTATTCCAAAAAAATACAAGAAGAAGGAAAATTGCCAAATTCATTCTATGAGGACAGCATTACCCTGATACTAAAACCAGATAAGACACCACAAAAAAAGAGAGAGAGAGAGAGAGAAAGAACTACAGGCCAATATTTCTCATGAATATAGATGGAAAAATCCTCAACAAAATATTAGCAAACCTAATCCAACAATATATTTTAAAAAGAATCATACATCACAGTCGTGTGAGATTTATTCTCAGGATGCAAGGTAGTTTAATATTTGCAAAGTAATCAATGTGATATGTCACATCAATAAGGGAAAGGATAAAAACCATATTGTCACTTCAATAGATACAGAATAAAAGTGATGAGAATGGACATCCTTGCTTTGTTCCTGACCTTAGGGGGAAAGCTCTCAATTTTTCACCATTAAGTATGATGTTGGCTGTGGGTTTTTTATATAAGTCCTTTATTATGTTGAGATATGTTCACTTCATACCTGTCAGAATGATTAAAATAAAAAACACAAAAACAAGTGTTAGGGATGATGTAGAGAAAAAAGAATCTATTGCACTGTTAATGGGAATGCAAATTGGTACAGCCAGTGTGGAAAACAGTAGGGAGTTTCTTCAAAAAATTAAAAATGGAACTACCTTACCATCCAGTAATCACACTAATGGGTGTTTACCCTAAGAATACAAAAATACTAATTTGAAGGGATATATGCACCCCTATGATTATTGCAGCATTATTTATATTATTATAATTTATAATATTATAATATTATTTATAATAGCCAAACTATGGAAGCAGCCCAAGTGTCCATCTATAGATAAATGGATAAAGAAGATATGTTATATATACACAATGGAATATTGTTCAGCCATAAAAAAGGAATGAAACCTTTCCATTTGCAACAACATGGATAGTGATAGAATAATGCTGAGCAAAGCAAGTCAGTCAGAGAAGACAAATACCATATGATCTCACTCATATATGGAATTTAAGAAACAAAACAAATGAGCAAAGAGAAAGAGAGAGAGAGAGACAAATCAAGAAACAGACTCTAGAGAATAAACTGATGGCTACCAAGGGGAGGTCGGTGGGTGGATGGGGGAAGTAGGGGATAGGGATTAAAGAGTACACTTACTTTGATGAAAAAATAAAATAAAATAAATGAAAAAGAGAAAATATATATATACAATTTATTGGCACACAAGAAAATAAATATTTTGTATCAAAAAGCCAGAGTTTTAGAGGGGCAAACATTGAAAAGATTGCGATTATCCTGTCCCCAAATTAGTTTAAAACACAGTTTTATTTTTTGAAGCAGTATAGAATGTACATGCATGTTTAAATTAAAATAATTTTTTCAAAATTTTCTGATTATAAACTTTTAGGTATGTCAATGAAGCTGGAGGTTTTTGAGGTGTCCTTTAGGCTTGGTTGGTTGTTCATAGGCTTTGTTGCTGTCCTAAATTAGCTTGCTTTGCTACTGCCCTGATGCTAATCAATGTACACATATTTAAACTTTGCAACGATAGTGTGAGGTAAGAATCATGAGCCTCAGAATACAGATTACTGATATTACAGTGTAGGCGAGTTAATAAATTTTCCAAATTTCTACCTAATAAGTGGCAGTACTAGTATTCAAACTGAGACTCAGTGGCTAATGATCTTAAGCTCAGTGGCCAGTCAACAGGCTTTGAGTGTCTTAATTTAAAGGCCGATGGTGCACCCTCAGGCTCTGGCCTGCATTTGACATTATTTTGCACTTCTGTACTGAGCTCCCAAGAAAAATTTCTAGCCTCATTGGTCACCCTTGTTCTACTTGTCCACTCTATTTCTTGCCTTTGCTGGACTGTGCCTTCACTCACATCTGATTTGGAACTTAACATTAACGATCTATTTTGTACAATTACTTAAAATAAGACAGTGTACTGCCAAGTCCCGAGAAAATGGTTTCACCCAGCAATTCAGGGATCTAACTTTGTCTCACACAATCTTTTAATTAATGTGTGTGTTTTGAAGCCCTTGACCTTCATTCTGAACCTTCAGAGGAAACCAGGACCTCAAAATCCTGACACATTCCAGGTTTCTGAAGAGGAAATCCCTTTACTCGACCAAAAGCAGTTAAATTCAGGACCATCCCCACCCTAAAGTGACCCTGTAAGTCATATAACAATGAATCCATCTTCTTTCCATTCTCTCTTTTGGTTTCTTTTCGCCTATTCTCTCTGTCCTTGTGGCTTTTTGCCACCATCATCACTGTCACTCTTTGATTCTCTTTCAGCAGGCTTCTAGGAATGGATGCGGGAATTCAATTAGTCATATTTTACTGGGAGTCCAAAATCAATCTTCCTTCCTTCCTCCCTTCCTCCCTTCTTTCCTTCCTTGTTTCTTACTCTCTCTGTCTCTCTCTAAATAGGAGGATGATCAGCTTGGTGCAAAAACCATGGATTTCAGAGTCAGATTCCCTACCTTATTCAAGTCATGGCACACAGAGAAAATGGTACTATTCGTAGAGTACGCTGGGGTAAGGGACGGGAGCGGAGTGAACTGACCCTGAGTGAGCGCTCTACCTTGAAGCACGGCGATCAGTATCTCTGGCACACAGGTATTTAAAGGTATAGGGGCTGCTGAGCTCTGAGGATCAACAAGGTCTGAAACCTGTTCTGCTTGGTAGCTGCGTGACCTCAAGCAAGTTAACCTATCTCTAAGCTCCATTTGTAAACATGGGGATTATAGTTCCCACTTCTTTGTACTTCTTTGAAAATCACAGGAACTAACATATTTGAAAGGGTAGCACCACAAATACACAGAGTAGGTGCCAATAAACTGTCTGCTTCCCTCCTTCAAATATCCCCCAACAAACCACATCTCGCTTGCAGTGTAGATACTCACATATTTGTTAAACAAATGACTGACGTGAACATCATTATAATACAATAGGGGATAATTTGGAGTCAAGTGATCTTAAATACCAGGAAGCAACATTAAGCAACTGGACAGAGGAAAGCAGGGGGCTAGGAGGTTAAATGGCTTTATCTCTGAGTTCAAGAGGTAGTGAATGTCTCTGGCTACTGGAAATCCTTTGATCTGAAGCCGTTGGAAGGAATAAAGTAGGCTGCCGGTGTCAGGAAAAAGTCTAGTGCCTTGTTTCTCAGTTGAAAGGGAATAGCCGAAGTGGTTATTTAAATTTTCTTTGTTTTGCATTATATTTCTTTTCTTTTTTTTTTTTTTAACCTTTATCTCCACATTATTCTTTTCCTGCAAAGTAATCTGATTTTACAGCTTCTCAAGTTTACAATCCTTCCTCGGGTCAGGGGCATTCCACTATTTCTCACCTCAGTTTTGGGAATACACATCTTTACATTTAAAACCGCAAATGCTAAGGCAAACAGGATTGCATCTGAATTTCACTTGGGTGTAAAAAACAGTGAAGGAGCTTTTAGAATGTTAAACCCAGATAGTAATTTATACTGCCTTTGTCTTTTAATTTTCCCCAGCTTCCTCTTCCTCTTTTGTTTGATTCACTTTATCTTTACTTAGCTCCTCTTTTTGGCTCACCCCCCCCCCCATCAAGGAAAGGGCCCCAGAAACTCCAAAGAGGCAAATTGGAGGGGAAGAAATGCAACAAGTCCGTTCTGCTTTCCACCTCTAGATCTGTGGGGGGGGAGTCCGAGCAGCTGGTGGATCCTCAACCCCGCGGGTCTGTCTTCCCCAGGAGCCGGTCAATCACTACTCCCCAATTTTGCGCAACCTTCCTCCACTCCTCCTACCTTCTCAGCTGTCATGAAATCCTGGAGCAGCCCTTGCCCTGGAGCCGCTGGTGTTTTTAATAACCAGGGCCTGAGCTGAGTGAAAAAAAACAAACTAAGGAAACGAACACTGCAGGGGCCTTGCCGCAGAGCCCAGGGGTTTTGGTTTCCGCCGCAGGCCAGAGGCGATGCGCCTCCACCAGCTGGCTGTGCACAGATGGAGCCACGGAAGCTGCGCACAACCTGTTTGTTTGAAAACTTGTCTGTTGAGAGCGAGATGGGTGCGTCGGCCTCCCCCGAGGGCCCCTGGCGTGTCGGGGAAGGGAGGACGTTCTGCAGCAACAGGGGGCTTTTCGTGGGGGAGCCGCGCGGCTGGGGACGCACGCAGGGGCTGGATTTCTCCCGCTGTGGCCCCGGCCCCTGCCCCGCCCCCCCCGCCCCCCCCGCCCCCACTCCAGCCTGTGGCTCCCCCCGCCGCTCCAGGTCGGCTTTTCCCGGCAGCCCTAGTGTGACTTCCGAACTCCAAGGCCCCGGGCTCCCCTCGGGAGCTGCCTCCGCCTCCCGCCCCCTGCCCGCCGCCTTCTGGAAGTCGGGAGAGCCCCGGCTGTCGCTGAGGAGTGCACTCTGGGACCTCGGGCGGCACAGCCTGCGAGGGGGAGGGGGCCCGGCTGGCGGCGATGAAGCCGTCCTGGCTGCAGTGTCGCAAAGTCACCGGCGCCGGGGGACTCGGGGGGTCCCTGCCCGGGTCCTCTCCAGCCCGGGGAGCCGGCCCGGCCCGCAGGGCGTACGTGGCCCCCGGCCCGCGGGGCGCTCTCGGGAGCCGGGGCTGCCGAGCGCTGTCGTCGGCAGGTGGGGGCGGCGAGTACAAGACCCACTTCGCGGCCTCGGTGGCCGACCCCGAGCGGTTCTGGGGCAAAGCGGCCGAGCAGATCAGCTGGTACAAGCCCTGGACCAAAACGCTGGAGAACAGATACCCGCCTTCCACGAGTTGGTGAGTGACTCCTTCGCCAAGCCAGATCTCTCACGACTTTTGGGCGACCGCGCTCAACGGCCCTTTCATGGGGAACCTGGCATTATATTAGGAAAGAAACTCAAGACTGGAGATGTGCTCAGATCTTTCGATTTGTGTTTAATTTAAATTTTATGGTCAACTCTCCTGCCTTCTCTTGAGGGATTGGGTTACTCATTATGAGGCCAGTTTCCAATGGCCCAGAGATTTACCAGAATGGCAGAGCTGTACTTGGCACTGGGGATGTTACACAGACTAAAGCAGGGGTCTGTCTCCAGGGACAGCACTGTCTAGTATGGGAGACAGCCACGGAAGCAAATGCAAACAGTGTGATAAACTAGGGAAGTATTACCAAGTATCCACACACTGCGGGGAGGAAGAGAATTGAGGAAAGACTTCAGTAAAATCACACCTAAGTAGGGTTGGGGAGGATGGGTATTATCTTCCGCAAGATGGACAAGGATCTAATTATTAAAGACCAGGAATTGGAAAACAGGCTGAAATTTGACTGTTACTATGGTTGCAAATAATTGTGTTGGCTGGAGAGGTGAGAGAAGGGGCTGGTGAACCAGCTTGGATTAGATCCATAGCCCTGTTGTCTGTATGAAGGTACAATATGAGGTACTCCAAAATTATGCACATATAGGCCAGGTGCTGCTAGAAATCATGGTAGGAGTACATTTTTTTTTGTCTAGAGTTGCAATTTTAAGTAGCTATAAACACTATTTTTACATTACAACAAAACAGATACATTGTAGAATAAATGCCAGACTTGTCAGAATAGTAAGGGTGAGGCGCTCGGTCTATGAAAACTCAGTTGTGGCTGCCCATTCAGCTAGGTGCCTAGTAAGAATGTGGTTGCTCTCATCTGCCAGCCATTAGGGAGAGATGTTTCCTGTAAAAGTCTGAGCAACACCGCAGTGAGGTTCCCCAAGTTTCCAAATTCCCAGCATTGAAACGGGGCAATGACACAGTCAGGTTTGCATTTGATAAATGTCTCCTTGTTGAAGTGGAGAAAGGCAAGCCAACCAGAGCCTGTTCCGTATTGTTGTCATGCCCTCTCTTCGTTGTTTGGAACAGTTTACATAGTTTTCCCTTTAGAATCTGAGCACCTTTTCTCTTCTGGTTTAATTTTTTCAGTAGAGTTTGACTAACCCTCTTTGATATGCCTGACAGTGATCCAAGCACTATGTGTATTTATATGTCTAAGTCTATATATATACATATATATTTATATGTGTGTATATATAGTATATATATGTAGACATACACAGTACACATAGACATATAAGCGCACACACACACACACACATATATGCCAATGAGTCATGATGACTAAGAGCATGGTCTGTGGAGCCAGAATACTGAGTTTGAGTTCTGGGTCTTCCAGGTACTGGCTGTGTGTTCACAGCCGAGTTACTTAATCTCTCTGCTTCAGTGTTCTCATATATAAATGTGGAAATAGTATGAGGATTAAATGGGTAAAGAATTAAGACCATGTCTTGGATGAAATAGACTTTATAAATGTTGGAGGAAGAGTAGCTAGCTGTCTTTCCACTCTTACACCACAGTTATGTCAGGAACAGGAAACCCTCCTTGTGTTTCTTAGATCAGAACAAAGATTATGGTCTTTCCTAAGAGTGTGTTCTCAAAGTTCTGTGTCTACATATCTGTCATAAAGTATGGTATTGAAAGTGATTTATGTGACCCCCTCCTTAAAACCATGTGCAGAGAAGTTAATTAAGAAGTCATGAAAAAAAAAAAAAAGTCATGGGGATATTCTAAGAAAAAAACAACGAGGGCCAGATATAAGGCAGTGGCAGTGACAATGGAAGGGAAAGCACAGGTTTCTAGAGGGTTGGTTGGGGTTGGCAGGGGCCCAAGTGAGTGCAGAGAATGTGGAAGTCAAAGGTCCATCAAATAGGTATTTTAGACCTGGAGATTTTTTTTTTTTTTTAAGATTTTATTCATTTCTTTGAGAGAGAGAGAGACAGCACAAGAGGTGGGGAAGAGCAGAGGGAGAGGGAGAAGCAGACTCCCCTGATGAGCAGGGAGCTCATGCAGGACTGGATCCCAGGACCCTGAGATCATGACTTCAGCCGAAGGCAGCCGCTTAACCGTCTGAGCCACCCATGCGTTCTTGACCTGGAGATTTTCTTTCTAACTTGTTTTTTCTTCTTAATCTCTAATTGTTTGCCTAAATTTTCTAAAATTGTGTGCATTAAATGTTTTTAATGAAATTTTTGCCAAAGGGTCTTTGTATTTTGGAAAATTCAATACATTTTAAATCACTGACATTTGATACTACTATATCTGAAGTCTTCATCTTTGTACTCTTGGAATCACATGGCCATACCTGTTTTATAGCAGCCCGAAAGATCAAGGTGAATAAAGATAAGTCTTTGAGTCTGTATTTATTTCAGCAGTGTGATTTGATCTTACTAAGCATTTGGTTGGCAGAGCAGAGTTGGACAGGGAACTAGAGGTAGGAGACCATATATCTAACCTTAAACTTCATCAATAAGCATTTTCAATTTCAAATAGACTCCATTACTGTGTTAGACACATATTTGAAGATACTCCTCATGGATTAACAATTTTTTATGAAGCTAAATTCAAGGGCAGGATGAATGTCTTTCTCTTGTTTTGTCTTTATATCCCTAGGATCTAGGGCAGAGCTGACATACGAGTTTAAAAAATGCTAGTAAAGTAACAGAATACATAGATGTGATGATTTTTGCTTCTATATGTCTTTGGGAGGTAGTAAGGGGATATGAGCAAAATTTGATGTGGAAGAGACTTGCTTATTTTCTGTGTAGCTGGGATCTGGCTAATGGAGATGTGGGCATCCAAATCTTTAAGTAAACTGAGGAGGGGTTGCTGTAGCTTTCTTCTCCTAGATGGAGCTGACTTACATGGAGTCAAGATCTCTGGTGCCCTTTGACTTCTCCATCTTCATTATAATCTTGTCTGTCTTCATGAAAGGAAACTCCCCTCAGCATCTGTAGGCCTATCAAAAGTTCCAACACATAAATATTAATGCATATGAGCTTTCACAGTGGCATAAACTAACTATCCAAGAGTAGCTTACAGATACAGGAGTATGAACATGGAATAGAAATCTTTAAGGGTGATAAACTGAAGGGATTTTCCACTGAAGTGAATAGCCCTGTAAAATACATTTCTGGTACTGTAATCTCTGAGAGCTTTGAAAAATAAATCCCAATTACATGTAGGTGCTCTAGGAAGTTGTGAAGATCCACCTTTTCTCACAGTTTGGTGGTTAATTCACATTGTTGACACCTGGCTTTTGGGGTACTAAAGTCTCTATTTTAGAGACCTCAGTGGAAAACTGCAGTCAAGGGTGAAGCAGTTAGAATTCCGAGTAATTTCTCTAATCCTGGAACAACAAAATGGATGGTTGGGTTATTTTTTCCTCATGAATTAGACATCCTGCTGCCTAGCCTGAAACTGAAATTCAGCTGCCACCCTCTGAAGTAAAGATTAGGCAGTCCACTTTTGCATTACTCATTGTGGTTTACTCTTCTGTCTAGGTCATCGGTTTGTTCCTTTCTGTGGAAGCAATGCAAACCATTTTTTGCTTATTTTTATTTAAACAACATTTCATAATAAGACTCTTATATATTATTTGATTTAGAATTTCATATATATCAACAGCGACCGTAAGCTGAAAAGGAAAGACTCCAACTAAATGCGGATTATTAGAAAATGATTTCAGCTTGGTTAACATTTCTTTTTTTTTTTTTTTAAGATTTTATTTATTTATTTGACAGAGAGAGAGGGAACACAAGCAAGGGGAACAGCAGAGGGAGAAGCAGGCCTCCTGCGGAGCAGGGAGCCCGATGCGGGGCTCAATCCCAGGACCCTGGGATCATGACCTGAGCTGAAGGCAGACGCTTAACGACTGAGCCACCCAGGCGCCACCTTGGTTAACATTTCTATAATGGAAAGTGTGTAGGTTTTTCAACATGCAAGATCTCAGTTCCTTACTAGCTATGACATAAAGGTTATTTAATTCCTCTAAGTCTTCAAATGGTCTATAAGAGTTAAAGACATCAATCATTCACTTACTGTGTGGATACTACAGAGAAAATGATGGAAGAGATAGTGAAGGAGCTTACCACATAGCAGCAAGGGAGACATACATTAAAAAAATTATCACAAAGCTATTTATTTAGAATTGCATTAGATACTATGAAATACAATGGTTAGTGGTGGATGTAACATAGTCTTCTCTAGAAGGATCATGGAAGGAGTCTTGAGGAAGTGATGTTTATACTGAGATCCCAATGAGTAGAGATTAGACAAGAAAAGTGGGGTGTGACACTATGACTCAAATTCAGAAGGTAGTTTCAGGCTGGTTTCAGAAATCTTGGAATAGAAAGCAAAAGGATTTGCCTTTACTTCTTAGGCTACAAGTCACAATCTGACTCTAAGCCTGTAGGTAGGTTTTGTTTGAACCAGATGCTGAGTTTTTTTTAAGTAGTTCTCAGTATTTAAACATTGGAAGATTTCACCTGAAATCTACATTTCCACTATCAATTCAATTTTTGGTCTTCTTTTGACAAAAAAGCGGAATATCCAGCAGCTATGGGCAACACTTGGCTGGAACTGAGTAGCTGCTATCCCAAGCTAAATGAGACATCGTGACTGCCTGGAAGTGGGGTTCAGGGAAGGAAGGGAGTTATGGCAACTGCAGGAAAGTGAGTCAGATATCCAAGTTGAGGAATTGATTGTGAAATGAAACTTAATGGGGCTGAAACCTGGAAGGGGCTTGATGTACAAGTATAGACTTGACTCTAAGTTGAAAAGATGTAGAGTTAAAGCCTGGTGAATGTTGAATGGGGATGGGGGGGTGGAGGGAGAGAGAGAGGAAGAGCACCATACTAAGAACTAAACTTTGAAGACAAGTAGGAAAAAAAATACCATGTAAGAGTGGATAGACTAGCTTAAAGAAGTAGGAGAAGGAAGAGCAGGATATTTCAGTGTCATGGAGTATGAAGAAGGGAAGAGATAAAAGTAGGAACGTCAGTAGAGGTCAAAGGCTCTGGAGATGTTTTAAGGCTCTGGGGGATTGAAAGAGCAGTTTTGATTCAGAAATCCTCAGTGACTTTTCATAATGTGATGTCAGTGGAGAGACGGAGGCCACGGCCAAAGCAGCCATTAAGGAGTGAGCTGATGGTAGGTAAACATTCCATGGAGGGCTTAGAGACAGGAAGGGGAGACGTAATGACAGTATGTACATGCACCTGAGCTATGAAATACTTTCCTCCCTCTCTTTACTTTTCCTTCCTCCCCTTTTAGTGGTTAAAGGCAGAAGTGAAGAAATCTGTGACATAGGAATGAAGGGAATTTTGATTTTTTTTTTTTTTTTAAAGAAAAGAGTGGAATTTAATCTTTATTTACAGGACACTGCAAGAGAGGAGATTCCACATAGAAATAAGAAACCCACTGAGAGGAGGAGCTTCATTCAGGTTGTACAGTTTGGAACTGGTCAAGTAGAGTTTTGTTGTAAAAAGTGCTACAATAACAAAACACATTTAAAAATAGTTCTTAGTAGAGAAACAGTAAGACAGACTTCTACCAAACAGAGTACACAACAAACAACTTTCTGCCTCAGCTGTACAACCTAAAAGGTAAAGGTCCCGGGAGTACCATCCTGAACTTGGAATGTATAGCCTTCAGAGGTAGTTTCTGGCACAACATTCTGATCTTCCTCTTCCTCTACAGAGAAATATTTCTCAATCAAGTTTAATGTAGCTTTGTACACAGACTCATTTTCATGGTTTTGTAGAGCTTCGATTTTGTCCAAACCTCCACATTCTTCAATCATTATACTAAGTTTCTCAGTTTCACCTAGTTTCTCAGCAGCCTGAAAGATGTTTGAAATGGTATCCAGAATAACCAGAATAATTTTGGTATCTTTTGTAGGTAAGAGGTTCATCAATGGTTCTATTATGCCACAATGAACGAGGTATACAATCTGTTCAACTGTCCCACCACTTGTATAGTTGGTCACAGTCCAGACAGCTTCCTTTTGTGTCTTAAAGTCTGCCTTAGACAGAGCACCAATGAGGAATAGGACTAATCCATGATTCACAACTTGCTGTATCTGGTCCTGGCGACCAGCTGTGATGTTTGACATTGTCCACGTAGCTTCCTTCTGAATATTAGTTTTGGGGTTCATTAGGAGGCTGGGAAAAACAGCAAGTGCTCCTGCATCTATTACAACCTGAGTCTGTTCATCTGTCCCAGTGACAATATTTCCTATGGCTCTTAGCGCAGGAGTCACAATGGGCAATTCAGTAGCTCCTAGAAGCTTCACAAGCTGGGGCACAACTCCTGTTTTCACATCCATTTCAATCCGTTCATTTGGACCATCAGTAAGGTAGGAAATGGCCCAGCAGGTATCTGCCAATACTTCTGGATCATCGTGATGCAAGAGACGGACTAAGGTAGGAAGAATCTGCTCAACAGCATCTAATAGGGGTGCAGGATTCTTGTTGCGACAAAGGTTTGAAAGTGTCCAAGTAAGGTTACGTAAGTAACCACATGCTAAAGATGACATATCAGGAACTGCAAGGAGAGCCAATAGTGGGTCAACTGCACCATACTTGATAACCAAGTCTCGAAAAACTGAACCATCATCACCTGCAGTGTTTCCTAGAGCCCATACAGCTTGTTCACTGATGTGGGCATGGGAAGATGCCAACAGAGAAATGAATGCTGGGATAGCACTTCCATCTACCACAGCCTTGGTCTGTTCTGATGTCCCAGAAGCAATGTTAGTGAGAGCCCAAGCAGATTCAAACTGAATGGGACTATAATCAGTTCTGCCCAAGAAGGACACAAATTTTGGAATCAAACCAGCCCGGATTATGTTGTCGATGGGGGGCTGTTTTTCCCTAGAAAGCAGTTTCCTAGCAGCTTGAGTAGCCTGGAGCTGGCTTTCCAAATTGTTGCTATTTATGTCTTTGACAAAGTCATCAACAGACCAACTTACAGTGCCCTGGTTGTTGCGGTTTTCCTGTAGGGGAGAGGTTAACATCATCAGGAAATGAGCTTACATTTCTCCTTTTCAGCATCTGGTCATCCTTAGCTTTCCTCAGCTCCACATTAACTTCTATTCGGCGCCGCCTCATTTCTGTACTGTCTTTCCCCTTGTTCTTGAATCTGTTAAGGCGAGCAGCTGGTGAATTAGCATTCTCGTTGGTGGACATGGGTATGAGACAAAGGGAGAAAGCTACACAGCCAGCTCAGGCTTCCACAGGAGGTGGTCCAGGGAGCTCAGGCTGCGGGTCAGATGCCCTCAAAACGTCCACCACGGATCACCGCAAAGACAGTGTGGCTCGTGCAGCCGGCCGGCACGATTTAAATTTCCGGAATTTTGCTTATTTTGAAACCTGTTCCTCATCAGCAGGTCTCCCTGTTTTTGCAAGTTGAACTTTGTGTGGTTTCTTATCTTTTTTTGTTTAGATACTAGAAGTTCCTGGAAGAAACTCCATGGAAAAGTCTAAACAATTAAATAAAGAGCTACTCAGCCAATCTGTGTGTTCTTGTTATATACTGTAGCAATTCTATTTCTCTAGATAGTTACACATTTGATTGCTAGTTACACATTTGATTGCGAGTTGAAAAGGGATGAAATAATTAATTGTTGATTTACTAAATTATTCTCAGGTTATTCGGCATTTGTAAATAAGTGGCTCAGAGGGGGGAAAAAGTTATTTATTTGCAACTTTTCTGTGAGTTTGACTTTGTTTCCAAGGAAAACAAATAAGGAAAATATAATGTGGATTTTATGCAACCGGAAAGTAATTTAATTTCCCTATTGAATTTTGGTATTTTGGCAATCCATTGGTCAGCCACATTAAACTATTTGGGAAATTTAGTCTTTTTTTTTTTTTTAACTTATTAAGATTCTGTGAATTTTCCTTCATATTTATCAGATTTTATTAAAATGATATTTAATTCTGGTTTGAAGGTAGACGTTTACCTAAAGATGAAAAATTTGCCCCCTTTTGACAAACTCTAAATGAAATGAATTTATTCATAATATTCTGCACAGTACAGGCATATATAAATTTAAATTATCATTTTTCTATAAATACAAAAAATATTTTAAGAAGGTACATGGTCAGCATGAAAAATGGCCTGTTAGAAATACAGTCCCGCAGAATAACCTCATGGAGAAAGACCAATTTTAAAAGATGGGCCTTATTTTATATTCTGAAGGTCAGCAGCTTGATGCTATGCCATATCTAATTTTCTCAGTCCGTCATGCTGCTGAACCTCCAGGACAGAACAGAGTGAACTACAGGAATGCTGCAATTACGTAAGCAAGGATGGATTGCCTGACAAATGGCGCAATCAATGAACAATGGAAATTCAATCAGCTGTGACCGGATCAACTACCAGGTGCATGGGAAAATCCAAACTCTTAGCACCTCCTGGAAAGTGGCTTACTTTTCCTTTGTTCGTGCCATATACTATTAAAGTGAGAAAAAAAAATCCAGTGTTTGAAGTTACTGCTTCTGCTGCTACTGCCTTTTTTTTTTTTTTTTTTTAAAGAATTCTACTTTCATGAGCAGCAAGCAGCAACTCCTTGCTTTCCATGGTGGTGTGACATTTGCAAGAGAAATATGTAGGAGGCTGATGAATCTTTGTGACAATATATGAATCTAATAACTTCTTTAAATTACAATTTTAGAAGCACATCTGAATGTGGAACTAAAATCCTTTATCTAAACCATGGAGATAGAGAACTTACTATAAAAGAGATTAATTATATTTGCTTTTGCTGGAATTATGGCCAAATGTGGTAAAGGACAGTGCATAGAAAGGAGGAGTACTATTCTTATGATATCTAGGAAAGTCGAAGTTCAAGAATTGTGAGTTTCGGGACGCCTGGGTGGCTCAGTCGTTTAAGTGTCTGCCTTGGGCTCAGGTCATGATCCTGAAGTCCCCGGATCCCTGCCAAGGGGGGAGCCTACTTCTGCTTTTCCTTCTGCACCTCCCCCCAACCCCACCCATGCTCTCTCTCTCTTGCTCACTCTCTCTCTGTCAAATAAATAAATAAAATCTTTTTTAAAAAAGGATTCTGAGTTTGAAGTAGTCCAGTTGAAAGTCCTAGAATAGCTAAAATAAATAAATAAATAAAAACTTTCAAATTCTAAGTTAGGGGTAGAATTTAATTTATGACTTTTAGGTTAATAGTGAATTTTACGGATTTAAAATATAAATGTTTCTAAGTAGGAGAAAAGCAATTAAATTCTGTAGGTCTTGGAGTTAAGAGCTAACTTTAGACAATAAGAATACCTTCTCCTTAGGTTTTGATACTAGAATAAAAACATTTCCCAAGTATAATCTTTCAGGACATCTCTCCTAAGTGGATGTATCAGTTAAGTAAAATAACTTTGGGAAGATTAAAAAAAAGAACGAATGCTCAGTATCTACGGTAGACATGACCAATATAGATGTTGGAAAAAAAATTAGTAAGATAGATAGTAGTCAAAGGGACATAGGATCAGTGTTATTGACTGCTAAATAACTAAGCAAAAGCATTGGAGCTTAGAAAAGTGTACTTTTATACTAATCTTTCTTTCTCTCCACAGTTCTTATTTTCATAGAGTTTTATTGATTCTCATTGAGAGTTAAGTGCTTTTCTAAACCACAAATGCCCTGACTTTGCCTTCCTCCCAACGCCCCTCCTTAATCAAAGCCCGATGAAGTTTGCCAGTTACCAAGGGGAGTTTGTTAGATATCTCATTTTGGTGGGTAGAATAGAAAGTCGAGGATCATTATTAATGGAGAAAACAAATTGATTCCTAGGTTAAAATTCTGGCTCCACTCTTTGAACAGTGCTTTCCCCCAAATAATTGTAAAATGGCGGAATTTATAAAATTGGTCTGCGATGGGTATTATTGTTCAGCAGTATCTGTTCTCCTCTATGTCAGGCACACAAAAGGATCGGATGTCCCCATATACGCAGAGGAATGTGGCTAGCTTTGGCTAATGCAGTGAGAGGAGGAGGGTGTGTCGCTTCAGGGTGAAGCCTTTATTTGCAAGAGCTTCCATCCTAATCCTCTGGTCTGCTGCGGCCCTCATGAGGCACACGTGGAATAGAAGTCCTCTGCATCTGTCAATGCAATAGAAACGCATTGATAACAGATCTGGGGAGTCCACCTGAACCCACAGTGAAGTTGCATGAGTAAGATATAAACATTTATTTTTGCAAGTCACAGAGTTTGCGATTGTTACTGTACTATAATCCAGCCTATCCTTACTGATTGAGAGGGCAATAATAACAACTTTATAGGATTGTTGGAATGAATTGTGTGCTGGTATACATGGTGTCCAGCATATAGTAAAAACAGCGAGGCTTTTTTGTGTCCATGCTATGAGCCAGGTACAATACTGAGTGCTATAATTTATTTAATATTTATAACCACCCTGTGAGATAGGGTCAATTTTTATTCTGATTAAATGGGTGTGGAAATGGAGATATGGACAGTTTAAGAAACTTGCCTAAACTTATAAAACTAGTAAGTAGCAGATCTAGGATTTTTGAACCCAGGCAGTCTGAAATTAGCTTCTATACTCCATCTAAATACTATATTACGGGGGGCACCGGGGTGGCTCAGTCAGTTAAACGCCAGACTCTTGATTTCAGCACAGGTCATGATCTCAGGGTCCTGAGATCAAGCCCCACATCAGGCTCTGCGCTGGGCATGGAGCCTGCTTAAGATTCTCTCTCTCCCTCTCCCTCTGCCCCTCGTACCCTCCTTCCCCCCGCACGTGCGCTTTCTCTCTAATAAATACATAAATAAATAAAAACTACATTATAGTGTTTCTATACTAAGAGTCTCAGTTAATTTTAGCTTTTCTTCCTTTTCATATTTCTTCTCCACTGAAACCACTAAAAGTAATTTAAAACACCTGGATTTAATTCTTAGAAACATTTGGAAAATATCCATATTATATATGGAGTAGTAGATTGATACTTTTTGAAAAAAATGAACTCTGTTTTATATGTAAATATTTAAAGTGTGTACAACGGTCCCAAAGTTGGGGAGAGGGAGGCTTTATATTAATTTTTACCTACTTTGAAAATGTTTCCTGGACACTAGAAAACGGTATTACTCTTCTCTCTAAAAAATGTTCTGTTGGTTTTTTGGCTTAAGGAAAATCTATAATGACCACATTATTCATTGCTTGCAATATGCTTTAATATTACTTTTACTAGAACATTGTGATAAATAGCCTAATTAATTCATGTAAGTATGAATATTTGAAAATTTTCCTTTCCTCCAACCTCTCAATAAAAGAAAATACTGGACTTCTTATATGTGTATAATTATGGAACTTGTTGATTTTATTTACTGCGTTTATTACTGATTTACACAGTCATATGCAGTATTCTTTCCTGTTTTTCTTCCATTGCTTTTCCTCTTGACCCTAGGGCCTGGTGGACAAACCTTGATAAATGGCTCACATTAAGTGCAGAGATGTGTTTCTCAGGAATCCTATTGTATACAGCTCTCTTATATATATATTGACATATAATTGATCAATAATATATACCATATTTTTTGAAATTCAGCACAAGGACAATGAGTTGCGGGCTCTCTCACTTACTTGTATTATTCCATAGATGTTGCCAAACATTGGGGAACAAATGATCTAAGAATGTTAAATGCTTCCTTTGAGTGTTTTAGGGGGTGTGCCACAATAAGACTTGGGATATTCGTAGAGTCTCTAATAGGGAACGCACATGTGGTTATTCTCTAGCTCATACCAGAGCTATTCCTTTCTTTCATGCTGATGGATTATTTCTCAGTAATGATAATAATAATAGTAACAACTATGGCAATACAGAGGCAGGTAACTAATTACTGAACACTTATTCTAGCTCAGGCCCCATGCTAAAAGTATATATATATTCTTCAAATCCTGCCAACACCTTGTGAAATAGGTATAGTTACAATGCACTTTTATAGCTGTGTAAATGAAAGGACAGAGTGATGTAAGTGACTTGTCGTGTAGTGGTGGACTTAATTATTCAACCAAGTTGGGTCACACTGTCTAGCACAATTTCTGTAATGAGTTGTTTAACTACACTCCTCAACTTCTGTCTGGTGATCATGTGGCTATTGAGATGTCAGGACCTAGAAGATGGAAAAGAGTGAGAACTATGTTAGAATTCTAAAAAGTTTTAATCTGAGGTGTAGCTTCCCCTTTCCTCATTTGTCATCTGTGTTTCTGTGTATCTTCTGCTCTCTGATTTTAGAGGAATTGTAAATCTTCACTGGTTTCCTAGATTCCACTTTTACACATGTTCTTTACTAATTTTTTTTTTTTTTCCTAAAAAGCACATCATCTCAAATCTTATTTCCCTTTAAGGTAGTTTGGCAAAGAATGCTCAATGCTCATCTCCATCCACTATACATCTACTAGATAAGCTCACACTCCACTAACACTTCTACCAATAATTTAACAAATCATGACTAAGTCATGGAAGGGCAGGGATCGGGTCTCAGCCACCTTTATATCCCCAATGGAATGCACATAACCTTGTGTATATCAACTGCACTGATTTTGAAACTTCACCACATGTATAGATTTATCTTTTTTTTTTTTTAAGATTTTATTTATTTATTTGAGACAGAGAGAATGAGAGAGCCAGAGAGCACATGAGAGGGGGGAGGGTCAGAGGGAGACGCAGGCTCCCCGCCGAGCAGGGAGCCCAATGTGGGACTCGATCCTGGGACTCCAGGATCATGACCCGAGCCGAAGGCAGTCGCTTAACCAACTGAGCCACCCAGACGCCCCTAGATTTATCTTTTTAATCTACCTTCTATCTGGGTTCCTGTATAAATTGTAGGTAGATATACCTGAATTACCCCTCCTACCAGAACGCTAAATAACTCATGAATCTTCTTTCTATAAAGGCATCAAAGGGTTTGAATTTTTTTTCCTGCAAATTTTTAATTTGAATTCCAGTTAGTTAACATACAGTGTAGTATTAGTTTCAGGTGTACAATTTAGTGATTCATCACTTAAATACAGCACCCAGTGCTCATTGCAACAAGTGCACTCCTTAATACCTATCACCTATTCCCCCACCCATCTCCCCTCCAGTAACCCTCAGTTCTCCATAGTTAAGAGTCTGTTTCTTGGTTTGCCTCTCTTCACCTCTCCATGTTCATTTGTTTTGTTTCTTTTCCTTTTCTTTTTTTTAAAGATTTTATTTATTTATCTGACACAGAGACATAGCTAGAGAGGGAACACAAGCAGGGGGGAGTGAGAGAGGGAGAAGCAGCTTCCCTGCTGAGCAGGGAGCCCAATGCAGGGCTCGATCCCAGGACCCTGAGATCATAACCTGAGCCGAAGGCAGACGCTTAACGACTGTACCCAGGCGCCCCATTTGTTTTGTTTCTTAAATGACACATAGGAGTGAAATCATATGGTATCTGTCCTTTCTCTGATTGACTTATGTCACTTAGCATAATACTCTAGTTCTATCCACGTCATTGCAATTGGCAAGATTTCATTCTTTTTATGGCTGAGTAATATTCCACTGTGTGTGTGTGTGTATGTGTGTACTGATTCACTGTGTGACCATATATATATATATACCACATTATTCATTTATCAGTTGATGGACATTTGGGCTCTTGCCATAATTTGGCTATTACTGATAATGCTGCTGTCAACTTTGGGGTGCATATATCCCTTTGAATTAGTATTTTTGTATCATTTGGGTAAATACCTAATACTGCAGTTGCTGGGTCATAGGGTAGTTCTATTTTTAACTTTCTGAGGAACCTTTGTACTGTTTTCCAGAGTGGCTGCACCAGTTTGCATTCTGTTTGGGTCTAAGTTTCCTGATGAGGCAGTTGGCTCCCTTTGCTTCCCCTTAACTCATTTATCTTTAAGTTGTAGTAGAGACTATTTTAACGGCAGCATGGGTTTTCAGTCATTAAGCGAAAGACACACATGCTACAAGGAGGTAAATACTTTACTTACGTGGTACAGACCAAGTCCCCATGTGAGTATGGACTGAAAAAGTTGTCTCTCTGGCACGTATCAGATTCTAAGAATTTCAGATTTAAGAGTTAGACCAATATCATGTTACCAGATTGTCATTTATTAGTCATTTTGTAGTCAATAAGTTAACCAATAAACCAAATTTTAGTGATCAAATGAAAATCATTGGTTAAAAGTGATAAAAGATGAATACTGAATGATCTCACTTATATGTGGAATCTAAAAAAAAACAAAATGAACAAAACAAAACAAAAACCCAAGTTCATAGATACAGAGAACAGACTGGTGGTTGCCAGAGTGGGGATTGTAAGGGTTTGGGTGAAATGGGTGAAGGAGGTCAAAAGGTACAAACTTCTGGTTATAAAATAAATGTCATGGGGATATAATGTACAGCATGGTGACTATACTTACTAATACTGTATTGCATATTTGGAAATTGCTAAGAGTAAACCTTAAAAGTCCTCATCACAAGAAGAAAAAAAAATTGTAACTCTGTGTGGTGATGAATGATAACTAGAGTTACTGTGGTAATTATTTTGCAATGTATACAAATGTCAAATCATTATACTGTATGCCTGAAACCTATATAATGTTATATGTCAATGCCTCAATTAAAAAAGAATAAAAAATTAAAAAGTGATAGCAATGAGATGATACAAAAATATTATTTTTCTAGGACACATTTATGATATTGCCATAATGATACTAATCTTAATATTATTATTTGAAGTAAAAGCTGATCATATTCTGGTAAGAGCTTGAATTTTAGAAAATATGACATTGATTTTATTATTGTTTTAAAATGCTGGTTCCTGATTGCTCAAGATCTACTGTTTACTCAACATTTCATTATTTCACCTGAATATTTCAGGAGCTGTTTGAAATGTGATTTGTAATTACAGGCTTGGTAGATCTAATTTGATAAAATTTTCTCGTATCTAGGTTTAATTAAGTTATAAAAGAATGAATTTTTAAATTTATAATTGGTAAAAATTACCCCTAATTAGGAAGATTTTCTTATTAAATATCTAATTATTTCAAAGTCTATATCTGATAGAAATAATAATGCTCTTAATCAAAATCCCTTAAATCCTGGAAGATGATTCACTCTCTGTGTGAATTTGTATGACTGCGTATGCACACGTGTGTATGTGTACGTGTGTGTTAAAATGTTACAGAATGCAAATATATTATTATAGTAATAATAACAGTACTCCTAACCATAGGTTTTTTAACTTATCAAACACATACATTCTTAAAGAAGAATTTAGGGAAGATTAAGTAACTTGCTCATGTTTACCTGGCATGCAGGTGGCAGATCTGGGATGAAAAACCAGATCTGTTAGACTTTAGAGTATATCAGCTTCTCACTGTATCCTAATTCCTCTCCAGTTAATCCCATCTTATTATCACAATACCAGTGTTAACAGATTTAAAAAACAAGCCTGGTGCATATATACATTTATATACACACATCTATGTTTGTTGGCCTGTTATATTTATAAAGGTGGAGTTTTTTGGGCTCAGAACTTATTCATTCATTAACTCATTTGTTCCTTCATCCTTTCCTTCTTTCTCTCGTTCATTCCATGAACGTTTATCGAATGCCTTCTAAGCCAGGAACTATTCCACGTGCTGAATGAGATTCCAGATAGGGTGTCACCTTGAAGACCAACTTCATACATCCAAGGAAAAATTGTTTTTGCTTGAGATCGCTTTCATTTTCCTGTTTAAAAAGAGTAATTGCAAGTGATGGGGACTATCTAGCAATAATTTTCTGAAAATATGGGTATTAAAATTTGTTTTATTTTAGTCAGCTCTACTCTGAATTGCCTTTGATTGTTGAGGTGTGAATAACTAGAGGATACAGCCTCACATTTTGATCAACAGTAGCCACTTTCTAATTAATGAGTCCTTTCATAGATAAAAGAATCAACCAGTTTTAATTTTATCTATTTGTACAGCCTCTCATTTTCTGCTAGAGGTGCTAACACAAGGAAAGTGAGGAAAAGACAAGTAACAACAAAGAGAATAAAGGAAATAGTGAGCTTAGCAGGTGCTAGATAATGAACTCTTAGAAAATTGAGTAGACTGCACTGTATTCAAGTTTCAAATTATGGAAGTGTTAACGGAAAATGTTTTATCTATGAATGTAATATGTATGTAGATTTTGAGGGATCAGCAAGGATAAAACACAGAGTTTGTGATACTGTTTTAAGATTATTTAGAGGATAAGGTTAGGGAAAAAAGGCATAATAAAACTTTTAAGTTATGCTCAATGGTATCTAGTTAGTCAAATTAGATTTATCTTTGTAGCTATGTCTACAGCATGGTTGTGTCTGTAAGGTTTTGTTTCTTTTTGTAATTTTGTAATAATTTAATTTTGTAATAATTATAGACTCACAAGAAGTTACAAAAATAGTACAAAGAGGTTGTTTGTACCTATCCTTCAGCTTTCCCCAGTGGTAACATCTTACACAAATAGGACATTATCAAAACCAAAATTGACGTCGGAACAGTACGTTTATAAGGTTTATAGACTATAAGTCTATAAGGTTTATAGACTATAAACCTTATTCAGATATGCCAGTTTTGGAACACTCATATTTTTTGTGTATGTATTTTGCCTTTTAAAAAAAATCTATATGTCTGTCAGACTGTTTGATTCTCTAGGTCTCTATTATTGTTCTTGCTGAAAAATGGAATTATTTTACTACCCATATTATCGATAGCTCATTTTTCCACTTGTAATAAGGTGTGATTTTTCCAGTCCTCTATTCTTCTATTCCATGATTTTTAATGTTTGCAGAATGTTTTAACATATCAGGTGAATGTAAAAATTTTTATTTCACAATCTTTCATGTGGATATTTAGGTGGTTTCTCTTTATTTGCTATTGTAAACAGGCAGATATACTTACACCTCTGGACACAGCATTCCAAAAATGTCTCTTTCTGCCTCTATCTGCTTCTTTCTTTCTTAACTTTCTTCCTGCTGAAGAATTCTTAGATTTCTAGATCAAAGAGAAATTATACACTTTCTGATGTATATTGTCAATTTTTTTCTCCAAAAAGATTAATATTGTGCATAAAGTCTCACAACTTTCTTCCTTATGAAATATTTAGAGAATAAATAAAGATAAAAATTTATTGGACATTGAACACTGGGCTTTGTAAAATTTTAATATTGTGTCACATTTGCTTCATATCTTTTATTTTTTTAAGCAGTAAAACAAAATTGATGCCCCCTTTGTCTCTCTCCCAATTACAGTCTTTGTAGAAACAATCTCAGAATAATTTATATGGTTCAATGGGAAGAAAAAGTTCTTCTCAGACATTCTAAAATGACTGATTGTATTCCTCCTCTTTAATAAGAGCTTGTATTAGACATCTCTCTGTGGACATGAGCTAAGTGTTGTGTGGAATGAGTTAATGAATGTGGTGTCTGCCTTCTGGGAGCCTCAGCTGTAGAGGAGAGTTTCATCAGGACATTGTGGTGTGTCATTCTGTGTGAGTTATAGCCTTAAAGAGAAAGAAATGGATAGCTAAGATGACGATGTAATATGAAAATAGGAAAAAGCCTTAAAGTCCTCAGGTTTTAAGCACATTACTTTCAATCCTTACCTATTTCTTCCCTCTCTTCACATTTGTCTTTAACCAGAGTAAAGTGACACCATGTTAACAAGTTGACTTCCTTCTCTGCACAGTTCTGGGGCTGCTTTCTCTTCTTTCTCCCTCTCCTCTTTCTTTAATTTTTTCTTCATCACTTCATCATTGTTATCAGGGTTAAATGCTGAGAGGTGTCTTCTCTTCCCTCCGACAAATAATGCTTGGAATTGGAGTGTGGCGCCTCCTCTTCTGTCCCTTCTTGGTTCTCTGGATAATTTTGAGGTTTCAGGGTTACCTGCTTGGAGACCTTGTGGGCCCTGGTCTGTAGGTCTGGTTTCCTAGGAACCTGCTCTGGTTTGGAGTTTGGTTCCTTACGAGCTTATGATGACTTATTTCTGAGTTGTTTGATTGAAAATGCTCTCTTGAAAAGGGCTGACTGAGGAAGTTTCCTTTCCTTTAAAATGTACTTTTAAATTTATATTTATTTATGATTATATTTCAATCTTAATGAATTCATGCTTTGAAATTTAAACATGTTTTGATTGGATCTTTAACATTTGCCCTTTACTATTAATTAATTATAATTTTATCTTGTTTTTTGTATTAAAATATAAAATATTTTAATATAAATATAAAAATATTTTATATTAAAGTATTATGATATTATTTCTGTTTGCTTAAACTCTTTTTTTCCCCTGAATTTCTTCTAGAATAAAAATAAAACCAACAGGATAAAATGGTGTCTTCACTTTCAGCTTTGAATTTAACTGTCAGGCATGACTCACAACCCATGGATCTTTAAGATCATTCATTCATGCCTTTTCTCTTCATTGGCAGTGGATATAGTTCAGATAACAGGTGTTGATTTCTTGAGAGTCTTTCTTTCTATTCTTTATCCTGTTGGCTGCATTTCTCACCATTGGCAGTTCATTCCATTTGAATCTGAGGTGATCTGGCAGAGGTGCAGATGCCTGGGCTGTCCTTTCATGTTGAGCTGGGACAAGCTGTGACGAGGGCTGGGGGGGTGGGGCCAGGTTCTGTGTGTAGGTACTCACCTATAAAGGATCGGTAGGGCTAAGGGATGTCTCGCTCTTTGTCTTAGGTTTCTCTGTTAAAATAATTGTCCTATAGAGAGATGTGCTTTCCAAATACTTTTACAGAAACAATATCCCTAGTGGTTAAATTAACATAAGGTTGGGCGCCTGGGTGGCTCAGTTGCTTAAGCGACTGCCTTCGGCTCAGGTCATGATCCCGGAGTCCCTGGATCGAGTCCCGCATCGGGCTCCCTGCTCGGCAGGGAGTCTGCTTCTCCCTCTGACCCTCCCCCCTCTCATGTACTCGCTCTCTCTCATTCTCTCTCTCTCAAATAAATAAATAAAATCTTAAAAAAAAAAAAAATTAACATAAGGTTATTATGCTGCCCCAAGTAAGCAATTACCCAATTTGGAGGGTTTCCTGGAACAGTCAGTTGATACTGCTCAAGGCCAAGTATCTGTAATTTAGGTGAGATGTCCCCGTGTGAATAAAGCAATATCATGCCCTCTTAGAAATGCTTAAAGCCTTCTCTGTGTACAATAGTAGTCTTTTGAGCTAGTCACTGTTTTTTACTGAGCGTTTACCTCATGAGACTCTTTCTTATTTGTGTTAATGTGACAGAAGAGTACTGCTTGGGTTCACATTCATTCACACTCGCAGGCATTTATTTAAAAATAATTATTGAGGATTTGCTGTGTGCCATTAATGAGCTAACACATGGTCTCTGCCCACAGGAAACAGCTTCTAGTGCAGGTACAAGAATTACTCAAATAAGCACACAGACATGTAAAATGGGAAATTCATCCCATTTGCCTTGGCGTCAGAAAGCACTGGGTTGCAGTCTGCCACATGTTAGTTTTGTAATTCTGGGGAGTTACTTGACCTCTCTGAGGCTCATTTCTCATCTGTAACATGAGAATAACAGTGTCCTCCTCAAGGGATAGTGTGTGGATTAAATGATTTGATATATATAAATTACCAGATGCAGAACCTGGCATATGGGCGATTAACAAAATATTAGTTCCTTTTCCTACCTCAAAACTGTTCCTTTTTCTTCTTATTCCAGATCTCCCTTAAAGACAACATAAACTTGACATCCAGAGATGAAAACAAAACAAAACAAAAAAACCCTCAGGTTTCTCTGATACCGTCCTTCCTCCTACTTCTAGTTCCTTTTTGATTTGGTTCTATAATAGGTCCTCTTCCCCCATGTTTTCATTACTTATTTGCTCCTCTTGGCTAGTTAAGAGATCCTAACTGATTCCATTTCCTTGTTTGCCTCTCAAGTCTGACCTGAAATCCATTTCTAAGCAGAGTGTTCTCCAGCTCTAGACCTTTTAATTTGCCTGCACTTCCTTAACAAGGCATTCCAGGCTTTTAAGATAAGGCTTGCATTGGTCTTCCTTGTCTTGGCTCATGGTATGCTCCCCCCGCCAATATCTCCTATTTCAGCAGCTTTAATGCACTTGCACTTCTAAAACAGAACCTGAATTTTGCCTAATTTTTGTATCTATCTCACTGCCATTGCCATTGAAAAATAATATTTCTGTCAATTTTCAGTGCCTCCTCCCTCAGCTACCTTCACTTTTCACCTGTTTAATAAAAGCCAGTTGAAAAGTTTGTACAAGCTAAAGAGAAGCCAGAGCATCCCCCTTGTCTTTATATCCTCACTTCTCAGCCATGTTGTCTATACTCCAGGTTCTCCTCTCCTTTAGGACACTTGCATCCACTGCAGTGGCCTCAGTGCGCATCACTGTATCCGAATTGCTCTCCCAAAGAACACCAATACCTATGTGTTCCTTTTCAATGGATTGACCTGGAGTCCTTACCTCATTTGATCTCTCTTCAGTATTTGATCCTGGGGACTACTTCTGTCTCCTCGAAATTCCCTACAACGGCATTGTTCAATACAGTAGTTTGTAGCCACATGTGGCTATTTATATTTGAGCTTAATTAAAATTAAGTAACGTTTAAAATTTAGTTGTGCAGTGACATTAGCCACATGTGGCTATTGGGCACTCGAAAGGTGGCTAGTATGATTGGAGAACAAAATTTTAAATTATATTTATTTTTAATTAATTAAAATTAAAATTTAGCCAGCTACCTGTGGCTATGGTATTCTGAAAAGACAGAAACTTTCCATCATCACAGAAATTTCTATTGTACAAGGCTTCTCTAGAGACAGGATTGGCAAAGTTTTTCTTTAAGAGGCCAAAAAGTAAATATTTTTTGGCTTTGTGGGCCAGTTAGGTTCCATTGCAAACACTCAGTTCTGCTGTTATCAAGCAAAAGTAGCCACAGAGAGTGTGTAAACAATTGAGCGTGGCTGTGTTTCAGTAAAACTTTATGTACACAAACAGATTGTGGGCCAGATTTGGCTTGTGATTATGGTTTGCAGATTCCTCTTGAGCCCTGTTTTCTTTAATATGCATTCTTTTCATTCTCCTCCTCTTTTTCTCTAAAAATCTCTTTCTTCAATCTTCCGTATTTCTCACACCCCTCCCTGCCTTCCATTTCTATCACTGCAACACTATTATTACAAGAAATCTTGCAACAGTCACCCTCCCCTTGTGTCCTACTTTAGCCCCTTATACCCATTGCCACAACACTGTGCTTTCATAACTTGTCTAAGCCAGTTCCCCCCCCCCATTTGTAAATGTGTATAATAATAGTAATTGCCTGATAGGGTTATTGAAAGGAGTCAATGAAATGTGTATAAAATTGTGGTTATGGAGGATATAGAGTACATCAACACAGTATAAGTGGTTGTGACGTGGAGCCTGACTGTTTGACATGCATTCCACCAGTGTGGACCTTGGTTAGGCCACTTAACTTCTCTGTGCCTCTGTTTCCTCATCTATAAGAGGAGGATGATATTGGTGTATACACAGAGTCATTATGAGAATTGAATGAATTTGTGTTAACTGTTCTTAGCGTTGTCTTGGCACAACGTAAGTGCTCTGTTGTTTTTTGTTTTGTTTTCCCAGTTTTATAGATGGAGGAAGAAAGACCTAAGCATGTTAATTTGCCTGCAGTCCCCCATCTAGTACCTGACATGCCTGGTATTTGAACTCTGGTTTTTTTGACCTCAGAGTTCAGACCCTTGAAACAACTATACTACATTCATTTCAACATCCACCAGTGCCTAACCACATTCTTCTAGTTGGAATTAATCTCTTTTTTACTGTACTTTCACCATACTCAGTTTCTACCTCTGCCAGGAAATTTGCCACATTTTGCTTCCTATTACAGTTATGTAAATCATTCTGGCTTTTAGAATGGTGGACATGGTCCTGATTATATTTTTTCCCCTTTTCTTTACAGTCTCAGGTCTAGCCAACAACAAATTATTGTTAAATTTGTTGGATGAAAAAACTTCTGAAGAGAAGATCATTATTGATAGCTAACATTGGGGGTTGTAATCTGCCAAAGTCTGCCTATAAAATAATGAATTATTCCGGGGCGCCTGGGTGGCTCAGATGGTTAAGCGTCTGCCTTCGGCTCAGGTCGTGATCCCAGGGTCCTGGGATCGAGCCCCACGTCGGGCTCCTGGCTCAGCGGGGAGTCTGCTTCTTCCTCTCCCTCTGCCTCTGCCTCTCCCCCTGCTCATGCTCTCTAACTCTGTGTCTCAAATGAATAAATAAAATCTTAAAAAAAAATAATGAATTATTCCTTATCATGGTTATACATTCCTCACTGTTTTAGTATAGATTTAGTGTTTTAGTATGTAGATAGCCAAATATATCCATCATCTTTGAATTGTTTTCAGTATGTTATCCTTGGGTTTATTTAACTTCTAAAAAAGAGCTTGAACTTTTTTTTTTGAAATTGTCCAAAATAAAGACCCAAATAGGTGGTCATCAAGGAAGGAAATTGTAGTATGATCCAAGGAAGGGAGCTCCTATCAGAAGGTAAATTGTAAGTTGGACTTTCCAGTTAATTAATGGTGAATGTATGTCCAGTATGGAAATCAAAAGCTGGGACTACAGAGAGGGATGCAGCACTGTGATTACCAAATATGGTTGTGCTAGGGCGCCTGGGTGGCTCAGTTGGTTAAGCATCTGCCTTCGGCTCAACTCATGATCCCAGGGTCCTGGGATTGAACACCATGTCAGGCTCTCTGCTTAGCCGAAAGTCTGCTTCTCCCTCTCTCTCTGCCCTGCTTGTGCTCTCTCTGTCTCTTTCTCTGTCTGTCTCTCAAATAAATAAATAAAATCTTAAAAAAAAAACAACACAAATATGGTTGTGCCAGGGGTAGCTTTCAACAGTTATTTCTTACAGATTGAAATATGGCAGTTTGTGAAAGAATTTCATAGGTCACATTTTTGAAAATACAGTAAGTTTTATTCTTGAAATAGGAGGGAGTGGTCGAATTGAAAGGAACATTTTAAACTTTACCAATTCCACTTTCTGTACCCGGTTAATCAAATTCACAGAGTAATTGCTATCATTTTCCCCCTCTGAAAGAAGTTTTTTTTCTTTTTCTTTTTCTTTTTAGTGTCAGAGTTTTATTTCCTTTTTATAATGTTTAAAAGTGGTTTAACAAATACATGCCTAAATAACAAAATTTTAGCTCTCAACAAAGAGAAGTTTGGTAATCATGAGAATTGATGGGAATAGAAGAATCATGTGAACATCTGGCACTAGTTTCTTCTGGTACCTAGAGATCAAGACTATGGAACTTGTCAGGCTCCCAACCTCTTAAAAATCCTTCAGATATCTACCTACATTCATCCACTCAGCTCAGTGTGTGGGCCAAGTACACACTCCAATTTAACTCGTTTGATGAACAAGGTCAAAGTGAAATACAGGGTGGGCTAAAGTCAAATATTAGGAAGACAGGATTCAGCATAGGCTAAGGGGAAGAAGTGAAGTCAAATTCAAACAAGATTCCCTCTGAAGAGCTGAGTCCAAGGTTTTATGCTAGATGTAAACTAGCAGGGGTTAATGAGAAAAAGGAAAGGGAAAATAGAAAATCATGCACAATGAAGTTTGGGAAGAATTTCAAGAGCTTTCTTCTTTTTTTCTTGTAAAGATTTTATTTACTCGAGAGAGAAAGTGCACACAGAGGGAGAGGGAGAAGCACACTCCCCACTGAACAGGGGCCCCAACGAGGAGCTCAATCCCAGGACCCTAGGATCATGACCTGATGAGCCAAAGGTAGACGCCTAACTGACTGAGCCACCCAGGCACCCCTGCCAAGAGCTTTTGTCTTAATGGAGTTCCTTCTGAAGACTCTCAGTTCCACCTCTGTGAGCTCAGACACTAATGATGGTGCATCTTGACTTCTTTTTAGGGACATCTAACATTATTATACTGACTACATAATTAAGGCAGCTGACATTACCCTGTTTTTGGTTTGTTTGTTTGTTTATTTGTTTTGCCCTGGAAAGTATCTGTCTGCCTCTTAAATTGTGAAATATGAAATATTTTAAAATATTTTAAAGTTTGTTTGAATTTGCTAAAATTGATGGGTTTGAGAACTTTTCTATCTGTCAGTCAGGATAGACTAGGTTGTGCTGCAGGAATAAATGACCTTCAAATACCTCTAGTTTAAAATAGCCCAGGTGTCTCTCATTCATATAAATTTGTCTTTGGTTACCCAGGAGATTTGCTTCATGTCAGCTGTACTCATTCAAAAATACAGGCTGACAGGGCAGTCACCATTTGGAATGTCATTGGTCCTTGTGGCAGAGAGAAGGAAGTGTGGAAAACACGCTGGATCTTGAGGACTTCTTGCATTACTTATGTAGCCATGTTCATGGGCCACGGCAAGCTTCATGACCATGCCTCAATTCAAGTGCAGTTTTACAAGTGCCTGGAATGAGGGCAACCAAAAACATAGTGGACAGCAAGCAGGACTGATGAACACAGATTTATGATAGATCTCCATGTGATTTGAAAGTTCTATGTAGCCATTATTAGTATTACTATATTAACTGCTTGAGGTTGATTCTGGTGAGAAAAATAAAGAAAAAGAAGAAGCAAAAGTTTGATGATCCAAGTTTCAGTTTCTTAAAACTGAGTTTAGCTGTTGTCGTAAGTATAAGAAATACTCCTTTTTACCAGAAGAAAATTGAAAAGAGATGCTTTTATTTAATTAAATTTTTTTCATCAATGGTAATTATAATGATATGGAGTTGATAATTCAGTCAAACGAAGAGCCAAGCAGTCTTCTGTTAAAATTTATATTTTTACTTAAATATATTTAAATCATCTATTTAATTCATAAATACATGTTAGTAAAAATCAAATTACACAGAAGTATTTATTACAGAAAAATATAGACTATCCCTTTTCTTTTTTTTTTTTTTAAGATTTTTATTTATTTATTGAGAGAGATAATGATAGGAGAGTGAGCATGAGAGGGGGGAGAGTCAGAGGGAGAAGCAGACCCGCCCTGCTGAGCAGGGAGCCCGATGCAGGACTCGATCCCGGGACTCCAGGATCATGACCTGAGCCGAAGGCAGTCGCTTAAACAACTGAGCCACCCAGGCGCCCACAGACTATCCCTTTTCATACTGTGCCATCAATTTTTCTTTTGCCCAACTTTACCACTATTAATATTTACTTGTATATTGTTCTAGACTCCTTGTGCTTTTATACAGCACAGAGATAAACATACCAGCATCTTGCTTTGAATAAATTATAAGTACTGTGTATTATATCTTTATATCAATCCAATGGGGGGAAAAATAACATTTCATTATTGTTTTAATGTTCATTTTCCTGATTGTCTCATAATTTTTTGCTTATTGGCCGTTATCAATTTTTTCCCCTCAATGGATAGTGTGCTGAGGTTCTTTAACTTTTGGATTTTTAATTTTTTTCATATTGATTTTTAGGTACATTTTATATATTGTTGAAGTTAAAAATATGTCTTTCCCCTTGTTATTTATGTTGAAAATATGCCTTACCCACTTCTCAGCTTTGTATTGTCCTCTCTTTGGGCAATATATATGTATATTCATACACACATACATGAACAGCTACATACACACACATACGCTCATCTGCGTGTCCAGGTTCAGGCAGCTGATTGGAGTACATCTCAGAATCCAGGTAAGGATCTTTGCTCATGTGTCAGTGAATGCATATTTTGGTTACTAGAGTCCTTCGTCCTGTGATCGAGAGCAAAGGGGATTTCCAGGTGGCAATGGCATGTAGGGTTTCTAGGCCTCCTGGAAGTCATACAGAATCCTGTCTCTGTTCTACAGGTCTTAAATATTCTGGAGGATCATCCATACATAAACTCTCCCTATTTCAGAAAGTTAGACTGGGCTGGTGAGAGTTCGTGTAATGTGTGTGTAGGTGGGGGAATATGTGTCTATGGCTTATGTCTTGATTATGCATCCAAACACCTATGGCCCATTTTTTACTCCTATCTTCCTCTGATTGTGGTGTTATTTCAGACTTGTATTGAGAGCCTCTAGGGAGCCTCTTTATTCCCTGCTTGGGGTTTATAGTTTCCCCATAAATATATTCTATGGTATGGTTGTATAATTTTTTCTACACATTGTTTTCTTTCTTTCTTTTATTTTAACTTGACAGCACATAAGATGTCATGGAAATCTTTCTGTATCAGTACACTTGGATCTACCATGTTTTTCATGACTTTTGGATTTAACAGTCATTCTACTTCTGTTTGCTTCATGTAGTCCAAATTTTGCCCCTGCTCTGATCTGGTGTTAGCACCATTTCTAGTGGTTCCATTATTGCTATCAATTTATTTTCAGTTTTGTATTTTTTTCTGTTATTCAAGTGAGCTGTGGGGTACATTCAGATTTCTTTCAATTTTCTGCAGAAGAAATTCAGGGTTGAGATGTGGTAGAATAAAGAATATGAAGTTTTTCCCTTTCTTTCTTTAACAGAACTAAAAGCTGACTGAATTTAAAGAGAAAACTCTTCACAAGACTCTACTGACAAAACATTCAAGTAGTTGTATCTAGAAACTACATAGCCCTGGCAAAGACTCTGATATATATGCATAATACATATGGGAAGATTGGAGCATCATGAAAGAATGAGTATAGTAAGCATTAGTCACAAATTTATGCTTGTACAGAAATTGTACAAAAAACCCTGATGCTTGTAAAATTGACTATGGATAAATAAACAAATATAATTGTACCACCACATCATTATATAAATATAAATATAAGTACTTAGGCATATGTATATGTATACCTATACATATATACATACATATATATACACACAGAGATAGCATATAATACATATGTGTAAATATACTATATCATATATATTACATACAGATTTTATACATACATGAATATATTATTGGCATATGTCAGGGATCAGTATAAAAAATGAAACCAGAAGAGAGTATTATGAATTTCTTAGGGGAAGAAATTGCAAAGGAAAATGATGAGTTTATTTGGCTACATACAAATTTCAAATATTTTTATGTCAGGAAACACCATGAATTGAAATTCATGAATAAATTGAGAAAATAATTTGTAACCATGTCAGACGTAAATTCATTGTTCAGTATAAGGAACTTTTAAAACTTGGTAAGACATTGTTCTTAATACCAGTAGTCAAACCAAAATTAAAACTATTTTTCACTTCTCAAACTGAAGAAGATTGAGAATAATCTGTATTTGGAGGAGTGTGATAAAATGGGATTTCAGGTATTGCTGATTGTAATATAAATTGATTCAATATTTCCAGAAGGAATTTAATTACTTGTTGTATGTGTTTGATTGTAGGAATACTTGCCTGCAAATGTAATAAAAAACGATGTAACCAGTATTTCTCTATAAGAAACACCATTCCAAGATCATTTAAAATAATGGCAGTATTACGAAAGGCAATTTGCAACAACACAGGGTTAACATTATTATTGACTAGCCATTGAATAGAATATTATGCCATCATTAAATGTGTGTGTGTGTGTGTTTTAATTTTTCCGGCCCTTGGGAAAGGCTCATAATGCAATCTTAAACATAGGAGCAAAATATTTACATATATAAAAAGTAAAATACCCCAAAGTATATTTTCTCAGTGGGCATTAGTTATTTTAATAATCTGGGGAGATAACCCATTTAAAACCTGCTCATGAATTTAGAAGGGGCAGTGAAGAGATAGCACATAGAAGGCATTCAATTGACCTTTACTGAAATGATTTGGTTTAAAATGAAATAAGAATCTGTCATGGTAGAATAATCAAATCTTTGAGCTGGGAAGCTCCTTGCAGGTCACTTGGCCCAGTCAGCCACAGTAAACCAATCTTTAAGTCTAGCCAATTTATAGTGGTATATTCATTAACTCTTACCTCCTCTGGAGCCATGCCAATTTGTTATCTCCTGCAACAGTTCTTGTTTAACACTGCTTGCGGGCCCTGCCCTTTATTTGAATTTCCTTTCTGCCTGTCCTAAAGGGTACCCTTAAAATTCTAACCCAGCCAAATGCTACAGAAAAAACTATGACCCCAATCCCATCCTCACCCATGAAAACCTGGTGCAGAGTCTAGACTTGTACTCTAGCCAGGCTCTAAGGTGGCAATGCAAACATTGCCACCTCCCCTGGTGGTGTCAGAGAAGGTTATATTGTGAGTCAGACCTTTCATTCTGCCTAAGGTAGAGAGGTAAGGAGGCTCTTCCATCTGGCAGCGTCAGTGGAGACCACGTGGGAAAACAGTAAAAAGGTGCCTCCTCTCAGCCAGGATAGTGTCATGGAAGCCTAGTGGGATCCTGAACTTTCACCCTAATCCGGCAGTGATGAGATACCCCTCACACCCGCCAGTGTCCAAGGAGGCCATTATGGGAACTGGGACTAACACCTGTACCTGGGAGTAATGAGGCATCCCTCTCCTCCACCGACACAGTGTTAGGGGAGGTCTGGAATACAAACAGGATCTTTAAATAAGCTCCAGAGTCTCATAATAAAATACTCACAATGTCTAGGATACAATCTCAAATCACTCGTCATTCCAAAAACCAGGAAAATCTTAACATGAGTGGGAAAACAATCAATAGATGCCAACCCTGAGATGACACAGAGATTGGAACTATCTGATAAGGCTTTTAATGCAGCCATCATCAAAATGCTTCAACAGACAATTCTAAACATACTCAAAATATTTTTTTTAAGTCACAATAAAGAAATAGAAAGCTTCAGCATAGAAACACAAGATATAAAGAAAAACCAAATGGAAATCTGCGAACTGAAAAATACAATTACCAAAATAAAAACTCACCAAATTGGCTCAACAGCAGAATGGAGACCACAGAGGAAAGAATCAGTGAACTTGAAGATAGAAAATAAGTTATTTATAAATGAAATAATTAATATGATGTTAATACTGATGTGTGTCTAGATGTCTAAAGACTTGGGTTGCAGGTATGGCATTATCCAATTTCTTGCCAAATGTCCTGGGAATTATTCTTGTTAAGTCTCTGTTCTCTCAACTTTAAAATGAGATAGTAAAAACTGCCCTGGCTACTCTACCTGGATCTTAAATCCAATGTTTCTTGAACATTCACTAGTATTTTTATTCATTCATTTATCAAATATATATTGAATGCCTAATATGAGAACTGCTATAGTAGATCCTAGGACTGTAAGGAGAATATGACATTGTTTCTGCTATAAGGTAGATTACAGTATAATGAAGGAGACATATAAGTACACCAATTGTCAATACAGTGTGATAAGTACCATGGCAGACATATGTGCATAGGGCTTTGGATCTGCTTGGGGGAGGGTGGTGGTAAAGGTAAAGGATAGCCACAGAAAAAGCAGCTGACTGGACTCAGGAATTACAAATTTTGTAATTCATTGAAGCTGAAATGTGGGAAGCTGGATGGGGAGAAACAAAGCTGAGATGAATGGGCTTTGCATGCCATTGGAAGATACATGGTTTTTATTCTGAACTTCATGGAACAGTATTAAATAACTTTGAGCACTATTTGGTATGAGAACATTTACACTGAGGGAAAATATTCTTTAAAAACTTTTTTTTTAATTTGAGTATAGTTGACACACAATGTTACATTAGTTTCAGGTGTACAACATAGTGATCGAACTTCTTTATACATTATGCTGTGCTCACTGCAAGTATAGCTACCATCTGTTACTGTAAAATGCCATTATAATATCAACTGTATTCCTTATGCTATGCCTTTCATCTTCTTGACTTATTCGTTACATAACTGGAAGCCTGTATCTCCTACTTACCTTCATCCATTCCCCCACCTCCTTCCCTCTGGCAACCATCAGTTTGTTCTCTGTATTTATAGGTCTGATTCTCCTTTTTGTTTGTTTATTCATTTATTTTGTTTTTAGATTCCACATAAGAGTGAAATCATATGGAATTTGTCTTTCTCAGTCTGACTTATTGAGGAAAAACATTCTAATAGCATAGGAGATGACTTGAGAGGATGGGCTGAGGCCTGAGGCAGGGAGATTAATTAGGAGGCAGTAATTCTAACCCAGGTTATCAATGAGAGAACTGAACATTTACGGAGATTAATGTGATGTTACATATGGCCGATTAAATGTAGAGAATGAGGGATCAAATCTGACTCTGGGGTTTCTAATTCAGGTCCCGGGGTTGCAAGGTTGTTCCTTGAAGTATGGAAAACAGGAGAAGGGGAGGGTTTGCATTTGGGATGGGGCAGTGGGTTGAGGTGGGGTGAAAATGACTATAGTTTTGGACATGTTATTCTTTCCAAATAGAGATTTTGTTGGGTAGGAAAAATTTTTTACTGTACCCCTCTAGGTTCTTTTGGCTGATCTATTAATTGATGTAATTTGAAATTAACGAGAAAAACTAATTTCGAATGTATGGGAGCCTCACACAGACATGAGAGAGTCAAATAGTCAGACTACTGAGGCTTATATGGCATCCTGAGCTAAGGTGAAGGGGGTAGGGGCCTAGAGCTTCAAAGGGAAGGAAGACAATTCACAGGAAGATGGAAAGAGCAAATGTTTTTTTGCAGAGACCATGGGACATAGAGAGGAATTGGAACAAATAAGCCCTGCCAAGCCCTCCCCCCACAGCCTACCATGCTTAGCCCATACCCTTTGTAGTTACCTTTGGTGATAGATCTTTTCCTGGACCAGGCTGTCTAACTAAATTCTTAGAAGCAGTTAAGGAGGGGGGAGGCTAAAGGTCTTCCTGAGTCTTTTGGGCCTTGATTGTCTTCTGCTCAAACTAATCCACATGTCAAAGTAGCATGTTTTAAGGATGCTCATTCTGAAACCCTTCAATGTCCAGCAGACTGTGGCTATAAGGGTCCAGAAAGGAGGTCAGGACTGGAGCTAAAGATGGAAGTTGAAACCATATGAGTATAAAGATTACCCAGGGAGTGTATGCAGAGTGAGCCAAGGGATGGATATGGAGCCTTAGGAATCTTGGTCAAAGATTTGACAGAGGAAAAAGATTCCATGAAAGGTATTGAGAAGGAATAAGTAAAGCGGTAGGAGAACAGTCAGCAGATGATAAAGTGAATTCTTCCTGTTCTTTGGTATTGAGGGGGCCCCTTTTTTTTTGTGCACTGTCATGAGCATAATTAATTATTGGGCACAAAGTGTGGTAGAGTAGAACTTGTAGATAAAAAAAGAGAATGATGACAAAAACATTTGCTCTTCCAGCAAGCCAATATTCCAATATTTTGTTTCAGAAACAGAAACAAAATAAAAAAAAAATAGAAATAAATATTTTTGTGAGAAAATCCCATAAAACATCTTCCCTTATTTCTGCCACAAAATGTTAAGCAAGCTACCTTTTTTTCTTGGCATATTAGCTCATTATGGCCACATTTATGCTGCGTATCCAGTAACTCTAGGAATGTCCAAATCTAACACATTCAGCAGTTGTTTCCATGTATCTCTAGGTTGTCATGGGTCAGATGATCCAGGATGGGCATGACTGGAAACATGGTTCCAAAAGACATATTATCTGACTCGGTTGGGTCCCCGCTTTTTTTGGGCTCTACTCCCACCTGCAAATAGCTGCTTTGGGTAGGAGGCTGAGGAGGCAGCTGTAATACCGGGAGGCTCTTCTGGAGGAAGTAGAGGTGCAGGTGAGTGAGCCCAGCTGTGCAAGTGCTTTCAGGCCTCTGCTGATTCAGCAAAGCATGCTCCCACGGATGAACCCACATGGAGATGGGGCCAAGGGGAAGAAGAGACAATATTTTTGAACAAATATCGAACCTATCACACTTGGCGATTAAGAATCTTCACGTTAATTACTTTTTGTGCTGTGCTGTCGGGTAGTCATATTCCGATTATTGAAGCGTGGAGGGTCATTTGACCCTGATTAAGTGATCCCTCCTCCTGCTGAGTTCTGTATGTGTAATTTCTTAATACCGCCACTAAATCTATAGCTGCTTTTAATTCACTGCCTCCTTTCACACAGGGCTTTTTGAGTGAAGACCTGAAGGTGATCCTCTGCTATCGGACAAGACTTTTTCTTCTTGCATCAACGTTTTTTTTTTTTTTTTCTTGTTATTTTGCATTGTTGCAATATTTGCTAATCTGACATTGGGACAAATAGACCACTGCTGTATTTGAATGCTTTATTCTAATCCCCTCCTCCTAAACAAGTGGCACATGCAAAGCTTTTTCTTTTGGAAAAATGAGATATATTTCCTTAAAAAGTATCTCCATCTATCTACATGATATCTGTATTTTCACAGGAAGGCATTGATCAATTAGCAGATGAAAAGCACTAAATTGCAAAGGCCTTTGAAAAAATTAATTAAAATTTTATATGCATGTCCATTCTTTATTCAAATTATGAAACATCTCGAAAACACACACAAAAAAAGCAGAACAAAGCTTATCTATTCTTTGTGCAACTGGAGGCATCACACTTAGTTGATGCAAAAAAAATGTATATATAAATAGCTCTTTTAAAGAATTGAATTTTCCAGTAAGTTTGTCTTTTTACAGCAGATACCCAAACTCAGTACACATCTACCATTTGTCTCTCAGCCTAATGTTTGCTTGGCCTGCATTGCTCTTACATGCAATTCATTTCATCCATGTAACCTAGATTATTTTGGTGCTTCATACTTTAGTTTCGTCCTAAGCAATTAAATCCACAAAGTTATCCCCTTGAAATGTGAGGTATTTTTTTTCTAGTGCACATCAAAATAAATACATATTTATTAAAATAAAGATGTCCCTTCTGGGGGTACGTGGGTGGCTCGGTCGTTAAACGTCTGCCTTCGGCTCAGGTCATGGTCCCAGGGTCCTGGGATCGAGCCCCACGTCTGGCTCCCTGCTCAGTGTGGAGTCTGCTTCTCCCTCTACCCCTTCCCCCAACTCGTGCTCGTGCACTCCTTCTCTCTCAAGCAAATAAATAAAATCTTAAAAAAAAAGATGTCCCTTCTGTACCATCTTAAATATCTACTTTGTAGACATCATTATCTGGCATACTATGCATGGGGAAACACTTTTAAGGGCAGTGGTACCAAACTAGAAATATAGAAACTGGTTAAGCAATAATATATTTTGGAAAGAATTATTGACACTTACCTTCCAATTTTTCAGGTTTGTGGAAGGAATGCTTAACATTTGTTACAATGCCATCGATCGTCATATTGAAAATGGTCAAGGAGATAAGATTGCTATCATCTACGACAGTCCTGTTACAAACACTAAAGCAACTATTACCTACAAAGAGGTTCTGGAGCAGGTAATATCATAAATGTTCTGTATATGTTATTTGGAAATCATATAGAAATTACTTAAATAACCTGCATTCACATTGTGTAACCTTTACTTCACTTAATTCATTGACCTACATTACTGTGGTTTCCTTTTGATGCAAATTGGAAAAACTAGAGATATGTTAACTCATTTAGATAGATAGCTTTTATCCCTTATATTTGTATGTTTCAGTACTGGAAGAGACTCATTTTACAGCGAGGGCTTAGCAAGCCTCTAAGAATATGTGTAAGTCCTCTCCTGGCCTTTGCTTCCATCTACGTTGCCATCACGTCAGTCCAGCTACTTTTCAGCTCTCGCAGTAGCGAAGCAGCCTCCCAACTTCCCCACTACCAGCCTCCCCTCCTGTTGGATCGCTACCTAACATGACACCGGAGTTTCCTCCTTAAGAAACAACTAGTTAAAAACCTTTTCCTTAAAAATTGCTATTACTTAGAGAGTAAAATCTGTACCCCCAGAATGTAGAAGCCATTTGTAATCAAGCATTTCCCGAGCTTCATTTCCAGACCTTCTTGGCCGTGCACACAACCGTTCTTCATCTTGGTTGTCCCGTCATGCCCTCTGGCTCTCCTCGTCCTTTACAGGTCTTTTTACACACTGTGCCCTTCCTTCATTTGCTCTTTTTTCTTGTTTATTTGTTCTTTCCCATCTGTGTAGTTCTTGGGTGAATCACAATATTGACAGATGAAGTACAAGATTTTTTTTTTTTAACATTAGGGTAGAAATGAGGTTTCAGAAGTAATTATGAATGTATTTGGGTATTGTGGACTGTGTAACATGTATTCTAGCTCTGTGGGGGCATTTATTTACATATGATTTAAAGGGAGATAAAAGCATAGGGAAGGGTTTCTACTTTGATGGTATTGACATTTTATTTATTTATTATTTATTTATTAATTTAATTAATTAATTTAGAGAGAGAGTGGGTGGGGGGAGGGGCAAAGGGAGAGGGAGAGTGAGAGAGGGAGAGAAGCAGACTCCTCACTGAGCATGAAGTCCAACACAGGGCTCCATCTCACAACCCTGAAATCATGACCTGAGCCAAAACCAAGAGTTGGATGCTTAACTGACTGAGCTACCCAGGCGCCCGACACTATTGACATTTTAAGCCAGAGAATTCTTTGTTATGGGGAACTGTTATGTACGCTGTACGGTGTTTAGCAGCATTCCTGGTCTTTACCCATTAGATGCAATAGCTCACCTCCCGTAGTTGTAATGACCAAAAATGTCTCCAAGCGTTGCTGAATGTCTCCTGGGTGGCAAAATGGTTTCTAGTTGCGAACTACTGGTTGAGCAGAGTTGGTTTTACTAGGGTTTAGAAGCATTTGCTTTTAGTATATGTGCTGCCGAAGCGAGCACGAAGCATTTGCTTTTAAATTAAGGCTTTTGAAAGCACATTCTCTTCTTTTGCTTTTTTAACCTACTTAGGGTTTGTACTGGATTTTTAGAAAATTTGGTCAACTTACCTTGACTCCCTGAAATTATATCCTTTTGCATCAACAATGTTCCTGTTTAGACTTCTAAGAGATTTCAAAAAAAGCAACTGGGACAATCCAATGTCTCCATCCTGAGTTGTTGCAAACAATCAAGAGAGAAATTTAAGCCAGTTTTGTTCAAGCTGGGTATCAGCCTGGTTGTATCAGTGAATGCTGGATTCTGCTGATTTAAACATAAGAGGAATTCATGAAAAGGGAAGACTAAAGAGACAGGTTCAGAAAAATGACACACCCCAAGGGAGAAGGGGCAGAGGTAAAAATTTAAGGAGAACCCACACATTGGTAACTAGACTTGCTGACTTGAGTTAACCCCCTAGACTGACATAGTAGGAATACCTAGTTGGCCAATTTTAGGTTACATGCCTAAAGTACTAGGCAGTGGAGGAAGAAATGTCTTCTCTTCTTTTGATTTCATAGTAGGAATTAGGGTCCTAGCTCCCTCTAGGACTCATACTGGGGGAACCAATCCAATAAGAAGGGAGTTCAAATGTTAGGCAGCCCAAGACAGAACAAAATAAAATAATGCCACAATTATACTGTTGGGTACTTTGTATTGGTCTGTAAGTGTGAACTCTATTTTCAGAATGAATTATACAGAAACAGAGCTCACACTGGGGCTGAGGAGAGAAAGAACTCCATTAGCAAACGACCTTGTTTTTCATCTGAGGCCACGTTTTATTATAAGAGATAATGTAAATTTCCTGATAACCTGCTGTACCCTGTGTTTTATTTTAGGTTTGCATTTTTGGCTTTTAGATGAGGGTTTGTCTATGATTAAAAACTTTACTCCTCTGATTTGGGCGTATTGTCACAGCTTCACTTTATTAATATTAAGGCCTAAGACACGGGTGAATCTTTTTTTTTTTTTTTTAAAGATTTTATTTATTTATTTGAGACAGAGAGAATGAGAGACAGAGAGCACGAGAGGGAGGAGGGTCAGAGGGAGAAGCAGACTCCCTGCCGAGCAGGGAGCCCGATGCGGGACTCGATCCCGGGACTCCAGGATCATGACCTGAGCCGAAGGCAGTCGCTTAACCAACTGAGCCACCCAGGCGCCCCGACACGGGTGAATCTTAATTAGCATACAGATTAGGATGCTTACTTATATATTTCCAAATATTATCTATACCAATATTGAATTTGATACATAACCATCAGAACCAAAGAGAAAGCTTTAGAGAAACATAAACTAAGGAGAGTTAAATAATTTTGCTGCTTTTTGTAAATCAATTACATAAGTATATGGTAAAGACATACACATTTTGCTTAGAAACATTTCTGCTAACTCATCTTGATTTTCTAATATTGAGTCTAGACTTTTAGACCCTTTTGAGGTTTGTGCTGGTTCATTGGTTTCAGTTTAGCCTGACATCAAAGTACTTAAAAGTCCTGTTTCTCTCACCTGCTGACAGCTTCTGATTCCCCAGGCTTTTCTTCTCTAAAGTACTAAAGGAAGACGTGTTAGGAAAGAGGGAGGCATTGTGCTCCGCTTTGATTACCTGCTCCCGGTTCCCTGTGGCCTTTATTTTATTAAGTAGAGAAGACAGAGAAAGAAAGATTTAATGGTAATGCCACTGAGAACAAACAAAGAGAAGTGGCTTTGTACTTGTTTTAATCTCCCCTGCCTCATTTCTACTGGAAGTTTCTGACTAAGTAAAACTTAATTAAGTTAGTTAGCATTTCTTATTTAATTAGGGGACAGACACATTTTAGGCTAAATTGTTTCAGTGACATGAAGGATCTGAAGATTTTACAGAATGATTCAGAAGTAGAGCTTTTCCAAAACTGTCACCTTTTATGTAGATCTGATAATTTAAACAACCCTTTATTAAGACTTTCTGGAGAGAGATTTGAGCCAGGTTCAAGATCCATTGTTCATTCATTCAACAAATGTTTGTTTTATATGCCAAACCCTGTTGGGAACAAGGGATACAAAGTAAATGCACCCATTCCCTAATTTTAAGGAGCTAAGACCTTGCGTAACTGTAATAAAGGTTATGTTAGAGGGAGGTATTATGTTCTGTAGAAACACATGGGAAGGCATGCAGCTCAGCCAACTGTTAATACAGCATAGAAAGGCTTTCTGGAAGAGTCAATGCCTAAAATTCGCCCAAATGACCAGAAGTGGGAAGGGAAATCATGGGAAGGAGTGTCCTGCAGACACAAGGAATAGCTCATACAGAGATATTCAGGGAAGGGAGAATCCAGTGCCTCCCCGGTGGCTTTGGCATAAAGTACAAGCACGAGTGATTAGCGAGATAAGGCTCCAGTGAACCAGACTCCCAGAATTCTGAGTGCCACACTACAGATTTGTACTTTATCCTGAGAGCATGGAGAGAAAAAAAACAAAAAACAAAAACAAAGGTCCTCCCTGTGACCTTTGGTTCTGCATGATCAGCTCCTGTGACTTATTCCCTAGTCCCACTGTACTACACTGCACACCCTAGCCTCAGTGCATTGCACATCCCAGCCCCACTGCACTGCACACCCCTACGCCCCTGCACTGCACACCCTGACCCCACTGTACTGCACACCTCAGCCTCACTGCACTGTACACCCCAACCCCACTGCACTGCACACCCCGACCTCACTGCCCTGCACACCCCAGCCTCACTGCACTGCACACCCCAGCCCCACTGCACTGCACAACCAACCCCTCTACACTGCACATCCCAGCCCCACTGCACTGCACACCCCGATTCCACTGCACTGCACATCCTGACCCCACTGCATTGCACATTTCAGCCCCACTGCACTGCACTCCGATTCCACTGCACTGCACACCCAACCCCTCTACATTGCACATCCTGACCCCACTGCACTGCATACCTTAGGCCCACTGCACTGCACACCCCAACTCCATTGCACTGCACACCCGACCCCACAGCACTGCACATCCCAGCCCCACTGCACTGCACATCCCAGCCCCACTGCACTGTATACCCCAGCCCCACTACACTGCACACCCCAGCTCCACTGCACTGCACACCCTGACCCCGCTGCCTCCTGCAGTTAACTTTCAACTTGCTCCATTCCCGACTTGGAGCTTTGTACTTACCTACCTTCTGCTTGAGATAGTGTTTCTTCCAGATAGCTATGGTTCATGGTACCTGGATGTTATTTTCCATGGTAGCTGGATGAGATTTTCCCTGGCCATATTAAATACAAATGTTCCCATGTCTGTGCTACTTCGGACCTCCCTTTTCTGCTTTCTTTTTAATTTTGCCATTTATTACTCAGTATGGCTGTTTTTCTTTTACTTAGCTATCTTCTTTTGTGTTGTTTCCTCTTCCAGAATGTACTTTCCTTGAGGGAAGGGGCTTTTGTTCTGTTCACAGAGTGGGGACTGGTGCGTAGTGAACATGTGTTGAATGATGAAGGAATGAATGAAGGAAATACGATCTGAAATTTCTAAATGAGTCTAGCTTCCTTTAGTGTAGGAACTTCTTATCTTTGAATTTTATCGGTAATATAACACGAGCTTCTTTCTAAGTAAATTCTGACCTCTTACTACCTGTGAAGAATTGTAGCTTATTTACATTGAGCTTGGAAGTTCAAGATGAATATTTACTCCATGAATTTTCCACACTTACAACCCAGATTTGCATTGCAGGAGAAATGGATGTGTTTATTGTGTCCTTCTCTTGGTAGCTCTTTTCAAGTTAGTGGTTCTATCAAAACTCAGTGAAATAAAGGGGTGTGTGTGAGTTTATGTTTGTATTTGGATGCGTATGTTATATAGTGTACTCATCATTTTTAGAAATTCCTACTTCAAATTTATTTTCTCTATCTCTAATTTCATTTTGAGTTTACCTCCATTTGTGTGTGGTAAGTTTGCTCTTTTTTGGTATTCAAATAATTGTGATTTTTAAAAAAATTTAAATGTATTTTATTTTTATTTTTTAAAGATTTTATTTATTTATTTGAGAGAGAGAGACATAGCACAAGAGAGAGCATGAGCAGGGGGTAGAGGGAGAAGCAAGCTCCCCTCTGAGCAGGGAGCCCGACATGGGGCTCGATCCCAGGACCCTGAGATCATGACCTGAGCTAAAGGCAGAAGCTTAACCGACTGAGCTACCCAGTTGCCCCAGTTGTGAATTTTTATTTATTTGTTTGCTAAAAAAAATGTGACCACTAAAAGGCATTTGAGAAATTTTCACGAGTATATATATATGGGGAAAATTGATGAAACCCCGTGTGTGCTAAATTTTCCTGATTTAATTCGAACTGAAAGTGTCTATTATCTCCACTGAAGGTAATTCTTTGAGATATAATTATGCTGGTGATTGTAATTATGAAGGCTGAATAATTTGGAGGAGAAAATTACTCTGAAGTCAAGGGCCATGTCCCATTAGAAGTTTTCCCTCCAACTCTGACCTTTAGGATGCTCTTTTCAAAATATGAATTCCATCGTCTCAGAAATATGTCAGGGTAAGAAAATCTGATAGTTCTTTGTCTGTCACATCATCAGCATTTCCTTAAGCAAGAACCTATAACACAAAAACCAGAACATGCAGAAATTCAGTGCTGCCAATGGTTGTCTTGTTGAGGGGAAGGGTTACAACAGTGCATATGCTTGGTTTTCTTTCTTTAAGCTTCTTAAATAAGCAATAAAAACTTCAGTTGTACTGCAGTCAGCTCTGCCAAAAGGTATATCTCTGTAAGGTGAATTACCTTCTCCACGCTCAGTGAGTAGGTGAATGATGCTAGTATGAGATTGAATTTACAGTGCTTTGTGTAGGTTTTTTTCCTAGCATGCCATTTTTTAAACTTAGGATGAAATGTCATATACATTCAGATTAGTACACAGAACATAAGTATAAAGCTTGTTAGATTTTTCACAAACAGAACACACCCACGTAACCAGATCAGGAGACAGAATATCCCCAGCCCCCAGAAGCACGTATTATTGCTTTGTTTTAGTCATTTCTTATTCAGCCTTTATGGGATTATTATTCAGACATCTGTACACCATCCAGGATGACATTTACTAGCTTTTGAACTTTGTATAAACTGAATAATAGAATGTGTACTCACTGGCTTTTTTATTCAACTCTTTGTGTATGAGATTCTTTCATTTAATAGTTTTCCAAACCGGTTGTACCAATTTACATTCCCACTTGCAGTGTACGAGAATGTCAGTTGTCAACAGTTGGTATTGAGAATCTCAAGTCTTTTTTTTTTTTAATTTTTTAAAGATTTTATTTATTTATCACAGAGAGTGAGAAAGAGTACAAGCAGGGGGAGTGGCAGATGGAGAAGGAGAAGCAGGATCCCACTGAGCAGGGAGCCGGATGCAGGACTCAGTCCCAGGACCCTGGTATCATGACCTGAGCCGAAGGCAGACGCTTAATCGACTGAGCCACCCAGGGGCCCCGAGAATTCCAAGTCTTTTTCAATTTGGGACTTTGTGGTGAATGTGTGGTGATATTGTATTGTGGTTTTAGTTTGCTTTTCCCTAATGACTACGGAAATTGAGCTCCTTTTCCTGTGTTTATTGGCCATTTGTTCCACTTTTCTATAGTGCCCATTCAAACCTTTTCCCCTTCATTTTCCTATTGGATTATTACCCTGTTAGCAAGTCCAGGAGAGACTTTCTCACAATTTAAAGAGAACACCTTATCCATATCTGAAACCTTTTCAAAAGAAAAAAAAAATGATGAAGATCTTTTAGTGCCAGTGTTGATGAGTTAAGTGGTTTTAAGAATCTAAAACTAAGAAGATTATTTAAAAATAATTAATGATACTGCTACATAACCTACACTGCTGTTTTGACCAGTCCCTCTTTGCAAGGAAATTTGGAAGCAAATGCCCTCCAGTAGAATATCTTAGAACAGAAAGCGTGAGTCCCACTGTTTAAGCCTGTAACTGATCTATGGAACATGATGCTGTCGCAGTACTTTTACTAATGTTAAAGAACTCTAGTTATGTTCATTTTTGAGTCCTAGCTCAACCTTATTTCTCCATAAGCCTTATTATTTTTGTAAACTATTTTGTATAATGCCATGTTGTGAAATATGTTTTAGCAGACACATTTGTATTTCATTTGAAATTGTAGATGAGTAGGCACCAACTACTGATTTAAATTTTTATGAAAATTGTAGCTAAAACTCTGTTTTGAATAACTTCTCAACTGAATAAATTGTAAGTTAGATTAGATTCTGAGAATACGCCATGTAAAGAAAACAAGTATTGGACCAATTTAATAGATGCTACAGGAAGGAATAAATTAAATGAGAAAGCAACATTTTAATATTTCCTAGCTTACTTTTTCCCATGTTTAGAGTCATGCATTCAAAATGAAAATGTCTAAGCATCAACTCAAAATGACAACAAGACAACCAATCCCCTTGAATTTTCTCAGCCAGATTTTTTGAGAGTGTTTGAAGTGTAAACTCACTTCTTTTCACTTCCCTCTATGCCAGAAGCTATTTCTCCATGATTTGAAGTCCAGGACACTTTCTCCATACATGAGTTTATTTTTGCTTTTTACATTACTTATTAGTGTATCTACTTATTAGTGTATTTCTTGACCAGAGTAATATTCCTTGAGGATTGGGGTAATATTTTATTTATGTATTTGTTTTTTTACCAACATCATGTCTAATACAGGCCTTATAGCATAAGCTCATATTATATACTGAATGGATTCATGAAAAAGAACAGTTACTCATCCATTAAAAAGTAAAGAAAAATCTAATCCTGAGAGAAATAATTATTTCCAAAAACGTCACTTGTCTGCTCTACATTGGGGAATTTTTATTTTTTTATCTATTTATTTTATTTTAATTTTTATTTTTTTACATCTTTTTAATTTTTAAAAATTTTTATTTAATTTAGAGAGAGAGAGAGAGAGAGCATTAGCCCGAGGGGCAGAAGGAGAGGGAGAGAGAATCTGAAGCAGACTCAGCGCTGAACGCAGAGCCGGACAGGGGGATCTATCTCAGGACCCTGAGATCACCACCTGAGTGGAAACCAAGAGTTGGACACTTAATCAACTGCACCACCCAGGGGCCCCACAGGGAATTTTTATTTTTTAATGCAGTGAGAATCTTGTCTTAGTGCATTGCCTGACTGTGAAGGTTTATATCCTGCCTCACCTAAATCTCTGCTTCAAACATTTACCTTACTTGGCTTTCTTGGAAACCTGACATTCTGGTCCATGAATTTTTACATTTGCTTAATTAATTTATTTTTGTCATTTATTGATAGTAGATGATTCTTAGTAGATGATTTGTCTTATTTTCAGGGTGGCTAACCTCTGACCTTTTAGAAAGTTAACTCGACAACATCAGTAGACCATCTGTTTTGAATTCATTCTTCTGGACTAGAATGATGATGGAGTCAATTTACTTATTTATTAAAGCATACTTTTGGGACACCCGATATATATTTGGCACGACTGTGGGCATCATAGGCTATAATAGCGAATGATATCATCTTTCCTTATAGGGAAATTGCATTCTAATTAGGAAGATGATACATTTTGAATAAAAAGATAATACAACATAAATGAAAAGTTATACAATATAAGTGAAGAAAAATATGACTCCACAGAGTGACTCGGGCTGCCATTTTAGATAAGTTTGTCAGAAAAAACTACTGGTCACCAAGAAGATGACCCAGTAACACAGACCCAAATAGAGACTGAGAGAGAACCATGTGCCCATTTGAGTGAAAATCAGATCAGGTAGAGGCCCTGGAACAAGAACAAACTTGGCTCATCAAGGGGCACCAGGAGGCCAGCAATAAGAAGAAGGTGGAAGAAGGTGAGGTTGGGGAGTATCCACGAGTCAGATCCTGTAGGACCTTGTGTGCCATTGTAAAGACTATATATTTTCCTAAAAATTTATTTATTTATTTATTTATTTGAGAGAGAGAGAGAGCAAGAGCTAGCATGAATGGGGGGACGGAGAGGGAGAAGCAGACTCCCCGCTGAGCAGGGAGTCCGACATGGGGCTCGATCCCAGGACCCTGAGATCCTGACCTGAGCTGAAGGCAGACCCTTACCAACTGAGCCACCCGGGTGCCCCAAGACTGTATTTTATTCAAAGTATGATAGGATGCTCCATCACTTTGAATTCTCTGAAGAAGAAACTATAGTGGGCAAGATTGGAAACCAAGAGATGACAAATGGTCCAGGAGGGAAATGAATAGGCATCATGTAGCTTAAATCTCCTTAACAATAGCAACATTTGTTTGCATGTGGACAGTTAAAGGATACCATCACTTTGTGCCTTGTGGAAGCTATTCCACATTTGTGTCTTTATCTAGGATCGCTGGCTATACTTACTGGGTTTTAGAAAAGTCTGATTCAAACTTTATAGAGCACCCACCTGTAAATTCCCTGCTTCCTCCCCATCTTTTGAGGTGTTTTTATATAGAACACCATGGGAAGGTTTCTGAATATTTTTCAAGTAGAATTTTAGGAAAAGAAGATTGCTTCCTCAGATACTATAATTGGTTTTTACATTAGTTATATTTTCTGTGATTGGTTGGACCAGGGTGTGCAGTGAGACATCATTGCAGCTTGAAAATATGCTTCCTCTTGTCTTCTCTTTCATATAATTTTCTTGGAAATGGCCCTGAAATTGCCCATAATTATTATCTTTTTACTATAATTTGGACACCAACACTATCTTTCTCATACAAACAGGATTTTCTTTAGATAGACACACTTGCTGTTTGTGAAGCAAGTGCTAATTTACTCTACAGAACATAGTCTTTGATCAATTTCACCTAATGTTTATAGTTGTGTCATGGAATTTGATCGTGAAATTATACTAACCCACAGACTGCTTTTGAATGAAGATTTTGCAGAATGATTACATACAAAATTTATTAAATTCTTTTTTATTATTTATACTAATATGTTTTCTTTTTATAATTTTAAAATTTAAAGTTTTTACTTATATCAAAAATAAGCATGTATGTTATATTTAAACCAAATCTATGTGTATACCATTTCACATAACATAAATATCTGCTGTTACATTTTCTTACTTTGTCATTACTATTTATTTATGTTCTTTTTCCCTGGACTCTTCATTTCTTTGCTTTAAGGACTATGTCTTCCTATTTTGCCTCTGCAAACTTGACTTCAGGATAGTATGCATAGCACATACTGTATAAGTTGAATCAATGACAGGATACTTACGCATTTGAGCGGCTTTAAATTAGCTATTAATCCAAATAATGATTAATTCAAATAGTCTCTAGTGGGAAGAAGCAAATAGTGTTGTATCTAAATGAATATGTACATTCATTTTGTTTCTTCGGGCTTCCTTCACAGCTCAGTTATCCTCCTGCTAGCAGAGAGGCACGGCCTGACCATGATTTCATAGCATGTGTACTGCCCTTGACATTAGACGGAAAACCAATTTAGTGGTGTATGAGTGATAGAAAATGATTAAATTGTTGATAAATTAAAACACAATCTTAAGAAGGTGCAAAAATGAATATGGATTGGGTGAAGGACACATGATTTAACTTTTCCTTTCATTGAGAAACTATAGATTATACAAGATACATGTTAACTATTTTCTCTTTGGATAGCAATAGAAATTATAAAGTTACATTCAGATATCTATGGTAGGATAAGAAGAATATTAACACTGAATAAAAATAATATCGGATTTCCTTCTCTTTGATAATTTTTCCATCTGAAAGTCAATAAAAACTAGATGAGCTGTGAAATAGCAATAAACAAATTGCCCTTTGTATTGAAGTTTCATAGCACTTTCTTTGAGTGATTATGGATTCTCAGATGACTGGGATTTCTAGATTTTTCCTCTTCTTGTTTGCTGTTGCCTACACTTATTTTCAAAACGATTTTATTTGTGTCTGAAACAAGACTTCAGTATCCTGTTCTAAGACTCCCGTACTATCTCTAGATTTAATGTTAGTAAGAAATATTTCGTAATGAAATATCACCACGTATTTTCATATTAAACCAATATCCACTTATTTTTCTTGCTTGAGCTAATATTTTGTTTTTTATATGCCTATTAGTGTCACCAGAAATGTTTTCCCATTCAACTCCATTCATATATATACATACATAGATATATATAATTTTATATATGTGTACAATTTACAATGTAAAATTTTATTGGAGTGACATTTACCCTGGACACTACTGAAAAAGAAATTTTCTCTATTGATCATGTAAAACTTTTTTCTCTATGGCAACTCTGATGTGGTGAGCGCAGAATCAAAACATTGAGAGACTGCAAAAAGCAAGGTTAACAAGGCCAAATGGACGCCATCTAGTGGTTATACAGACCTGGTGCAGCCTAATTTACTAATTGTCTTCAGGGAAGTGGTTCACAATTCAGATGCCTGAGCCAAGCAGCTAATATAAATAGGAGAAACGGGTGGGGAAAAAAAATTCATTATCAGTATATATCACACCCTTTATGGTCATAGAACTATGGTGTAAGCATATAACATAAAATAAACAAGATGTAGAAGAATATATTTTAAACTCAGGATGGAAAGAAAAATTTATGCTCTGTGATTAATGGCTCCAGGGAATGGTGAGTTCAACCTAGTCGCTGATACCAGGTTTAATTGATTGCTGTCATTCCAAAACAGAGGCCCAGTGTTGCTAGACTTTACAATTTTTCAGGAGAACCTGGAAATCTGGATTTGTATATGAAGCCTCCTAATTTTAATATGTTGGCTCATTTTTTTTTTTTTAAAGATGTGCCATGACTCCAACTTAAATACATCTTGTCATCACATTTGGTCATTTTGAGATTTTTTTTCCCCCAAAAAAGTTCTTGAATTCATCAATATCATTTCTTTCAGAGGACCGAAAATTTCTTTCAGATGTTAGGCATCTTCCAGCAACATTGTGAAGTGAGACTGGAATATAAAGTTACTGAATCACTGCTAGGTTGGGTCTTGGATGAAGATCATTTTTATTCAACAATAGACACTATTCAAGATGCTGAAATTATAGCTGTAAATAGGATAAGCTCTTTTCATTGGCCTCTCCTAGCGCTGTACCTTAAATGGGATACCCAGTAATGTGATCACAGAGCATGTCCACTTTCTATGGGGATGGCACCCTGAGGGTTTGGTTATAGTTTTCCAGTGTTTTTCTTGGTCTTGAGCTCCAAATAGAATTTAAATTGACGATTTATATTACTTTGGTATATCTTTCTCATAACTTTCTGCTGGGCAGCTTTGAGTTCTTAAAAAATAACACTAAATTACAGCACATAGTTAGGGGAGAGCAAAACACTAAGAGAGTTGTTTGTTACTTTCTATCTTTCACCAGAGCCCTTAACTTTGACCACATCTTTCCCCATCTGCACAGAAGAAGTGAATAAAGAGAAAAAGGAAGAATGATCAGAATTCCAAGTCCTTTGAACTTGCTGAAAAAGTAGGAGAAGTAGAATGAAAGGAAAAGATCCATGAATAGCCCTGTGGCCCAATTCCTTGTCTCAGGCCTCCTGTGTTCATTATCTTGAACAGTCACATCGAAGGGCAAGCCGTAGTCCTTCCTATTGCCCATTGGGCTCATCTGGGCCCTTTCTTTCACTCTCTGACCTGATCTATCACCGCTTTCTCCCTTGTTCTTTCTGTTCCAGTTCCCTGGTCTCCTTGCTGTTACTCCATCACATCACAGATGATCCCCCTCACACCTTTGTACTGTTCTCTCTGCTGGAAAGAGCATACCTGTGGATATCCACTTATTCTTAATGTGTACCTGTCCTTGCTGAAATGTCACTTTCTTAGTGAGGTCTACCCTCAGTGTCCCATTGAGAATCCTATCCCCCTCATTCTCAACCCCTCTACTTTGTTCTACTCCCCCCTCCGCCCACAGTACTGACTACCTTTTAACATAATACCTAATTGACTTATGTTTATTGTAAGTATTTACTCTGCTAAAACATAAGTCCTCTGAGGATAGAGATCTTGGTCTTGTTTTGTTTACAGATGTATCAGAAAAGAGTGTCTGCCATATACAGGTGCTCGGTATACATTTTTTAAATGAAAGAATGTTGAACTTTGTATTCACTTAGATCTGGGTATATTTTACACAGTCTGTTTTGGTCCCCAAAACATGTGTTAAAAGTAGAAAGAAGTTTGCATGTTTGATCTCAATATAGAGGGCGGTCACTTTGTATAGATAATTAGTATAAAAGAACTATAAAGAAGAAAATAATTGGCTTCAGGCAGCAGAATGGACAATAAGAGGTTGAAAGACTTGTGATGGTATCCTGGCTACATCATTTACTACCTCTCTGGTCCCAGGTTAGCTATTTGTTATATTTGAGTCTCAGTTACCGTATACTTAAAACAGGAATGATAATAACACAGTCTGTCTGACTGACCTTCTAAGTGTATGATAATGCTTTCTTTCCTGACACATACTTGTCTCTTTCAACAGTTAAGCCAACATATGTCCATATTTGTCGTTATTTTACTTTTCTGTTCACGGGACAAATTTCCCCTTTAGAATAAAAGCTCCACAGGGACATATCCGCGTCTTTGTTTTTCATTGTTCGTGTTCCCGACTTGAAACACGGTGTCTGGTCCATCATAGTTGCTCAGTAAATATGTTGTTGAATGGATAATTAAGCAAATTTAAGCCACAGAGTTCATATTGCATAATAATAGTAAGTTGGTTTATAGTCACTCTAAGACAGGTGTCTTTTATTACTGCCATGGTCTAAGCTTACATCATCATCAAATATGTGTTACTCAGGCTTCTTTAAACCACTACCAAGATGATGATCATCTTCTTGTGTTACTGTCTTAGAAGTTTAGTGAAGTAACACAGAAAACACTTGGCTGATGTAATGATTTTGTTATAGGTCTCTAAGCTGGCCGGTGTTTTGGTCAAGCATGGTGTCAAGAAAGGTGACACCGTGGTTATCTACATGCCCATGATCCCGCAAGCGATGTATACCATGCTGGCATGTGCAAGGATAGGAGCCATCCACAGTCTCATTTTTGGGGGATTTGCATCCAAAGAACTAAGCAGTCGTATTGATCATGCAAAGGTAGGTGCTTTATTTGGAGAAATCAAGTACTGTCTACATACAGTACAGCCATATTTGTCTGTGAATGAACCATCCAAGAGTGATCTGTACTTATAAGATTCTCCTTTCCAATGAGCTACTTAAAATTTGTGTTTTCCTTGGCATATATATATTACCCAAAAATTTACTTTGGGGTCAATCTTATGTGAAAAACATCTTGCCAGGTGCTGTGAGGACTATAAAATATAAGATCAGATGCATACCTTTCAAGTTAGCTTGCCCTGTATTTGGGGCGTGTAAGACATACAAGGAAAATAACTAATAACCAATTTATTCATTAACATATTTATTAACCTCCTACTATATACCAGGTACTATCCCGAGAACTTGGTAATGAGTGGTCCTTACCAAATGGATGGAACACATGGTAGCTTTATAACGTACATACTTCCAGGACTGGAGATATAAGCAAAGTGGTGAAGAAGGGCTATCAGGGGGGTGGATGACATGTTTAAATGGGGGTCCTAGAATAACAAACTTGATAAGGCTGTGGTGAAACAATCACTGAGATACTGAATTGAAAGCATTTGACACAGTGCCTGGTATTTAGTACTTATTAAAAAAAGGTTAGCTATCATCTCCTTATGAACTGAGAGCAGGAATCAGCCAACTTTTCTCTGCTCAGTTACCAGACAGTGACTGTTCTAGGCATTGTGGGTTACAGGTGGCTTCAGCATCTCCCCAGCCGTGCTCAAGCAACTTTACACACTGTGGAAGCAGAGGACATGACAGCGTCCCGCGAGAACTCGGCAGAAACATGCTGTGGGCAGGGTCTGGTTCTCACCCATTGTTCACAGACCCCTGAGTTAGAAGAAGGAAGGACTTCTTTCAGCTGGAGTGGCTGAAGCAGACTTCCTGCAGTTGAGATCTGAGTTAGATCTTGCCTAAGATTCAGCCAGTTGAAGAGAATGGTGTTGTGGGATCCAAAAGGAGAGAAAAAGAATGTGAGTCTTTAAAGAGATAGTAAAGGGTAAAATTCATTGGGAGGACGGGGAAGAGACAGAGGTGGCTGAAGAGGGAGAGGTGGTGAGCTTACAAAGGCAGTTTTGTCTGAACTGAGTCCTGTAGACCTTGACTCGTCAAAGTTTTTGAGCACCTGCTCAAAACATTTAAGCAATGCTAACAGGAGGCAATATGACATAGTGAGTGGGAGGGAGGTGAGAGCCTGGAATAAGACCCATTGGCAGGTGGTCTGTCTGTGAAGTAATGGGCGATGTGCAACAGAGTAATAGCAGCGGGAAGATTAAGGAAGGAAGGTAGTTACGGGAGTAACAGATGGTTGACCTTCAGAGTTTCACAAACCCGAGATGAGACCTTCCTAACAAGGGAACTAATAGATATTGAGGGTCCCCTGGGTGCAAGGCAGACAGTGAGGGTTTGCATATCTGACTTCATCTGGTAATAGATCAGTTAGTAGAACTAAGAAGCTGGTTTGTGGACTAATTGGATAGATTATTTTCTCTCTTTTTCAAACATATTGAGTCAGTGCTTATGAAGATAAATCTAGGGGGGAAATAGTCACTTACCTGCAAACCATGGGCTGCTGGGGTCTCCTTTGAGGAAGCTATAGACTCCAGCGTTCTAGCTATAGAAATCCTAAATACCATTTGGATAAAAGTATGAGATGTATTATATGTATTATTTCCTTTTTAAGGAAATTATATGATGTGGGGAAATTGAGATACATAAAAATGAGGATTTATAAAATGTATAGTATATCATTGGCTAAGTTTTTATTCATCACACATGATGTAGGAAAGACATTTGGGTTTGAAGCCGATGGCCAAGAAAGAATTCTTGAGCTGTCTTTGGTGCAAAAAGGTGGTTTTATTAAAGAACGGAGACAGGACCCGTTGGCAGAGAGAGCTGCATTGGGGTCATGAGGAGTGGCCCGTGCTATACTTTCAAGTTGGGAAGGGGTTAAGGATAGCATAAGCCTCCCAGGTATTTTGGAAACAAAGTTTCCAGGATCCTGAAGGGGCTAGCTGTTGTTAGGAAAAGGTCATTGTTATGTTTAGGAAAAACTCAGTCATGAGACTCTTCAGATGTGTATAGTGGTGGAGCATATACTTGGAGGATGATTGCCAACATGTATCTTGGGGGGGTAGAGATAAAGTAAGTTTCCAAAGGAATTTTTATATGTTAAAGTAGACTTACAGGGTCCTGGGGGTCAGGCTAAGATTGTCTTTTGCCCTTAGCAAAGTATTAACATCGAGACAGCTGAGTCCCTAGAGGAATGTCACTCTGTTTCAAGGACTTGTCAATGGGCTGTAAGGTAGTACGGAAATTTAATAATTTTTCTTCTGCCTTTGTTTCCCACATCAACACACACACACACACACACACACATACACACACACACCTTTCTTAAGGAGTTTAAGCAATGAGTGTATATGCTTATAGGCATGACCATTGAACAGGTCAAATTAAAGGTGAGGAGATAGAGATATATATCTGAGATACTTGGATAGAATGAATAGTTGAAATCAGGAATGATTTCGATGTCATGATTTTCAAATAAATTGCCTCAAGAAAAAGCTTTATTTTAACAGATGAAGATGGGAAGACTGCACAGTATCCTAACAAGTCAGTCTAGACCAAATAAAATCTCCAATAAAAGGCTGTTGAATAGAAATGTAGAAGGGATTCTTTTTTTGATGGAAAGAGTCTAATTTTGACTTTATTAAATTATTCAAGCTTTGATATATTCTATATATATTTTTAATTTGATATGGAACTTACTTTCATTTATTCTGAATTCTAATCTTAGGGAATGTTGTCTAGAATTATTTTTGTGAGTATTGCAGATATTAAAATGTGAACTCTATTCAAATGTCAGGTCTTTAAAAATATAATAAAAGGAAACAAGACTTATTTTTCTTTTCTTTCTTTTTTTTTCTTTTAAAAGGCAGCTTGATACAGCGTGAAGAGAAAGGCTCTGTAACCAGACAGAACTAGCCCTCTTTCTGATTCCACCACTTGTAACCTGGGGCAAGCTATGTAACTGCACTGAGCCTCAGCTCCATGAATATTAAATGATATTCAAAAAGCAGACAGTATGATATATGCATAACTTGGTATAATATAAACCTTTCCTAGATGAAATGCATTATAACTAGAAATCAGAATTCAGGAATGAAAACACTATCTTGGATTGATTATCTGTCTCCTGAATAATTTATTATCTGCCTCCTTTGCTTTGGATTTCTTGGTGAAGAAACAGTATACTTAAAAGGATAAAGACATGTTTGTTTCTGCAAATTAATGAGAATTTTGGTTCAGTTCCAAAAACATTTATTGAGAGTTTATGCTATGGCGAGCATTGGGACCAGGCATAGAAGACACAGAGATAAATGGGATCCATATTTGGCCTTGGGGATCTTCCTGTTCAGTGTGGGGTTGAAGGAACATTTTGACTATAGGTGGACATCTGGGGCCTGCCCAGAATGGAGATTAACCCTGACTTCTTCAGCTCCCTCCAGGGACACCTTTTGGCTACTCCACAGTATATCTTGAAGAAGGACTAGCAAGTTGTCAGGTAAAGAAAAGTGCCAAGTGTAACTTAATGACAGGTTCAGGCTTTGGGGGCTTGAAACTTAAATCCCTTGGGGGCCCTTTTAAGAAAAATACAACAAAATTACAAATATAGTATTTGGCAAAAATGAATGTATTTAGAATGAGAAAAGAATCATGAAAGAAAAAAATCAGAGATTCAGGTCCCTTTTTTTTTTGTGGTCACATTTAAGCAGAGATGCTGACATAAAAAAATGTAGTAACCCTTCCTGCTAGCAACAGGCTGACCCTTCCCACCTAAGAAACACTACAACCTCAGCACCAACCAACCAGTGTGGGCGCCTCGGTAAATACAGGGCCTCTAGGATTGCATGTCACCTGTTCAGGACAATTCTACCTGGCTTCGTGAATTCTTTGGGAAATATTTTTTAAACAGCTCATTTTTACTGGCCCAAAGCATCACCGAACAGGAAGTTTGGAGCAGGTAAGTGAGATCTCTGTGGAAGTTGTTAGGTCTACAACATTTACAAAGGGTTTATTGTTTTCAGGTCACTTACTCAATAGAGAACAGAATTATTACAACACTTCTTTAAAAATGTTAAATTGCCAACCTGCACCTGAAATATTGTGCTCGCCTAATTAGTATTGCTCAACTTTCTCAATTATTGTGATTTTTCTGTTGCAGCCCAAGGTGGTTGTTACAGCATCATTTGGGATTGAACCTGGAAGAAGAGTAGAATACATTCCCCTTCTAGAAGAAGCACTGAGACTGGGACAACACAAGCCAGATAACATGCTCATTTATAATCGTCCAAATATGGTAATATGAATATTGAATTTGGTGCTTGCTTATGGTGATGTGCTAAGGATGATTCTAGTTTTGACCATGTGAAAAAAACACTAGATTTATTAACTATTAAATAGACTTCCTGAATGTCACCATTTTTGCAAAAAAAAAGGTATGAATGATGTTTTCTGTCTTTATGAAAAAACTAGCTTAAAACAAAAAGATTGAAACACATATAATAATATGTAATGTTAATGAATTGGATTCTATGAATAGTCTATTGTGGTGTCATGTATTAAATTATAATAATCACGATGATACTAACAAACACTGTTTACCATATGATTTTTGATACTCTACTAATGAATAGTTTAAAAAATCTTGCTGATAACTTATGAGCTACATAATAGCATTATTCCTGTTATGTAAGAGGAATCCAATGAACAGAGATAAAATAACGTGCCCAGCTAGTGAATGTCAGGGTCATGATTTGAACACATGCACTCTGACCACATTCTTGATCCCTCAGCTCTCTTGCCTTATGGAGTGGTATGATTAATTTGTATATAAAAAATTATCTTTTAAAATTTTGGAGAAAGCATTTAGTCTGGAAATAAAACTATGTTCAGGAAAACAAAATATGAATATTCTAAACAGATAAATTATTCTGTGATCCATGAAGGAAGAAAAAACAGTCTAAGACCACAATGAATACATCTTACGGTGCTTTTCCTAGTAAATTTGATCTAATGATCACCTTATTTTTACATCCATGCAAGTGTCAGCTATTTATAGTGGAACCAACTTGGGTTCCTAGCAGATTAAAATTTTTTGCAGAAGAAAAATGATAAGAGTGCAAAGAATCATGTAATTTTATGGAACTCTTGAGAGGTTATCTGCAGAAAATGCTTAAATGACAAGATAAAAGAATAGAAAGCATTAAAACTATGTCATTTTGATTACCACCTAGCAATTCCCATTACCACATTAAGTTTCTGTGTAAAGTTTTAGTAGTCTCTGGTTCATGAACTGCTGCACTCATTGATTTTAATATCCTTACTGTCTCAAAGAATTTTGAGTTTCTTTCAGATGCCCTCAAGCATATTTTTAAGAAGGCTTGTTGCTGTTAAGGAAGGAGTAGAGAGTCAGCAATAAAAGAGGATTTGGGTATGAGGAGGTTGGAGGAAAGGTAGGAACACACATACACACACACACACAAGCGTTTCTGTGAGTATGTGTGTGGCATTTGCATATACATAAACTCATGAATTTGTAAGGAACTTATGCTAGGCCCAAAGCTAAGTACTTTCATATACTTCCTATTTAATTTTCACAAACCAAGGAAGTAGATGCTATTCCTGGCCCCATTTTACAGATGAAGAGACTGAGTTATGGAGAGGTCATAGCCCAAAGTCACAGCTAATAATCTTGGTGCCAAGATTTGAACTTTTGTTCAATGACTTTTAATCAATAAGATATGTGCTATTTCTTTTACTTTATAAACACACTTGAAATGGAAATGCAAGTTTCCTATTCAGATTTTTCTAATGCAAATCTCTTCTCTTTCCTCTTTATAGGTAGATATCCCTGCCTCCATCCCTCCTTCCCATAACTGGCTTTCTCTCTCTTTCCTTTTTTCTTGAGACTCTGCCCTCTATTTTGACTCATCTTTATTTTAGATGAGGGCTTTGGATATCTCTTGTCCCTTATGGTAGGCCTGCTGTTTAGTTAGTAATTAAGCCAGGTGGACTGGCTTTGCTTTCAGTTTAGAGACACAAATTATGAGGCTCAGTGGTGTGTCTCATTAACCAGGATTGCATTTTTGCCAAAGGAGGTAAAAACCTTGCTGCCATTCCTAAGCCTCAAGCAAGCAATGACAGAATCAAAAGAACATCACATCAGTCAACTCTGGTGCTCTGCCAATATTATTGGCCTTCTAAGAATGGTAACAGGACGTGTCTATAGAAGTAAATGTATATATGTAAAAGCTAATGATGATTTTTCCCTCTCTTCCTTTTGCCAAGTCTTCTTTACATATGCCTGTAAAGGATTTTCTTAGCCTGAAGAATAACCATTCTTTTAATCCTCATTTCATTCGATTTTGTGATCATTCAATTGACATTTTTCATTAGGCAGTGTGGTAATTTTTTTTTATAGGTCTGTTATTGTAATGTCAAAGGCTTGGTGATTTGAAATTAGTTGTGTTTATCTGATTCATAAAAACAAATGGAAATATACAATCTGGTTATAATTAACTATTTTTATTTATCTCATTGGCACATTCAGGGTCTATCAGAGTGAGGCCAGAGAAGCCAATTGGGCCTTAAACTTCACCTTTACGCAGTTCAATTCTGATTGTTATCTGTAATGTGTTTATTCACAAAGGCATTTTATTTGTGATATTAGATTGAAGTGTTATTTTGTAAATGTACTCACTTAAATATATGACCATATTTACAACCCTGATTAATATATTCAGTATCCTGAAAAATGGAAATGGCCTGGCTTTTCTAAATCCCTCAGAGTCTTTGGGCTTCACTGGGGGATCACCTTGATGAAATGAATGGTTACGTAGTCTCTTTAGATGGTGGATCTTACTAACTTTCACTGAGGAATGTGTAGCCTTCCCTGTACCTAAACTAATAAATTCACCAAATATAAACTTCCTGATGTGTCATCTGGAGCTTAGTTAACATTTCAGAAAATAATCAGGCATGTACTGAATCTTAATTCTACTTAAATAGTTGTGACTCCCCATGAGAATAATTTTTCCATAAGCCACTTCCTTACTCTTTATCTCTCTGGCTCGTTTTGTTGGCAGTATTTTAAATAAAGAGGTCTAATCTCTTTTAATTGTCTCTAACTCATGACTCTATTACCATGAAGTTTACAACACAGAGCTTGGCTCAAGGAATAAAAAAGGACACAAACATTTCTACCATATTAATTATTAATTATGCTCGTTAATTTTCAAAACGAATTTTTGTTCTTGAAAAAGCAAAAATTGATTTCTCCTCCATCCCTGAAAATGATTTAATATTTTCTCATTTGGAAAGAGGGCCACAGTATTAGTTCTAAATTGCCCCTGTATAAAGAAAAATGTTAATGGGTTAGTTGACATTTCATCGTGAAGACTTTAGTTCCAAAATAAAAGAAAAGAAGTTAGAAAAATAGAAATTGGTTTATAAAGTTAATAGTGTACATATGTTTATGGAAAACATGAACCTCTGTTAGTTAAGCTCTGACTGTTGATGAAAACATGACTGCATCACTTTGGATTTCTTAAAGATATCCTTAGATTTGAATAAAACATGTTCTTTGGTCATTTCAAGTTGAAGCCAACATTAAACTGTCGGACTTTTTAGGAATATTTTTAACTCATGACCCTGAAATATGTAGTCATCAATCTGATATTTAGTGCTATCTAGGCCTAGACTTTCAGTCAGCTGCTCAGACTAATATATATAGATTTAGTCAGTCTCCATTGTTCTGCTGTAACCTCCTTTGTTCAGTGTATATTCCTGTATACTTCCTGTGTAGGAGACAGTTCCTTTGGCTCCAGGCCGTGACCTCGATTGGGATGAAGAGATGGCCAAAGCACAGTCACATGACTGTGTTCCTGTTCTTTCAGAACACCCGCTGTATATTCTTTACACATCCGGAACAACAGGGCTGCCCAAGGTATTTGCTCTCTGAGGGATGAGTATCTGTAGTGGCAGAATTCTTGTGCACCGGGAACATTTGATTACTGACTGAGAATGCAGATTGTACCTAGTGGATTAGACTTGGGTACTTTATATCTTAAGGGAATGTTGTGTTTAAATCTTGAAAAATATTAATTACGTTTAATGTCAAATGCTTTGACCCGATTTCTTCCAGAATCTTCACATATATCAGCAAGTTGCAATTGCTTTAGTAAGCTCTTAAGATGAACGGATATTTGATCAAACATCAGTTGGCTTAATACAATTTTATAAAACTGTGTTTTAAATGAAATATTTTTATTTTCTAAATTGAGGTATAACTTTTGTAGAATATGGAATTGATTTTTGATCTAAGGGAATTTAATTCTTTGTTATAAATGCAAGTTTGAGAATTGACCTAGACAGTTTGAACAACAGGCGATTTATCCTGAGTATTGAACTATGTGATTTGCAGCACTGAAGACACTCAAGAATTTTTAAATCCGCTTACATGAAAGATGTTTTCACAAGACAAAGTTAGAAGTATCGATATTTTTGAAGGTGTCAGATAACAAATAAATATCACTTTTGCCTGTATCTCCAACTAATACTGTTTCTTCATACAACTTCATAAAGTCTTGCCATGTCATCTTCCTAGTCATTTTTATTAAGGAGTTCAATAGTCATTGAATCATAAAATTTTAGTGGGAGAAGAGACTTTCATGATCACTTGCACCCTGGAGAGCAGTGGCCTCTTTATTAATATTCGATTTCTGTAGCATCAGAGTTCTGAGAATATAATTTGTTAATATTCTTAAAATAGTGGTTCCATTTGATTAGTTTTTAAAAAGAAAAATTAAGATGTTCATTGGAAAACTCACTTGCTTGTCAAAAAAGGAAACATTTGGTAGGGAATATATTCTCTCTGAGGACAGAGACCATGTTTTATTACATTTTAGTCTACCTTCGTATCTTGTATGTAGTTGGGTACTTAATAAATTTTTGTTGAGTGCATAAATAAATAAGTAAATGCATATACATAAATATATTTATGTCATTGTAGAATCAAAATCTTTTGATTTCTGCAACAGCTTTGGTCATCTGAAAAATATTCCTTCATGGTGTTGACTGTGCCTTGTTCAAGCAGTCCAAATGATCTTCTGGACCCAAACCATAACCCTCCACCTTTTGCATTTCTGCATTATGCACCAGCCACCTAGAGTCTAATTGAATGTTTGGCTGTAAAATAAAAGGGGATTCAGAAAGTTATAATCCTATAGAAAAGTATCAACATGAGAGGAAATCCCCGACCCTGAAAACATAGTATAACCTAACCAAATAAAAAAGAACCCTCCAAAAATCACTTTAGCTCCTATAAGCCTGAAGGATTCTTATAAGAACATTTCTGCCACTTCAAGAGTTTAAATTACCCTGAACTTCACCGTGGCCTGGATGGGAATCTTTATGGCAGGAACAGAAGAAGAGTTTGTCGGCAACTCAAAACTGATTCAGCCAATGTGGGAGAAATGACAGTAACATATACAGCGTCAGATTTGAAAAGTGGTAGTTTCTGGTTCCAAATACGGAAGGATCCTAGCTTTTCCAGGTTGTGTCTGAGTAAAGAACTTCTCTTCTGGAGTCCTAGATGCCCAAACTGAAGATCGTTTGAAGATTCAGTCATTCTTATTTTCTTCCTAATGTGCCATCCTAAAGATAATCTATTTCAGATTATAGATCTCTATGTTGAATTCAGGTCCATTCAATATACGTGTATTGCGTGTTCATTCTGTGCAAAAGATATGAGTGAACCACAGTCCCTTCAGTCTAGTGGTTTGAAATATACATGAATGCAGGCGGTGCAAGGTAGACTGTGATCCTTGCTCTAAAAGGACAACACTATTTTTTTCTTTCTCAGGGAAAAAATGAGATTGAATTGTATCTGAAGGATTACAGTCAGTAAGTTCAACAAATATGACTGAGCACCCAAATATGTGTCTGGCTGTCTTTTTAGAAGCTTGTACTCTATAGCCAGGACCCAGGCATGAAACAAAGAGCTATGGAATATGTGAAAAGTGTTATGAACAAAAATAAAGCACGGTAATGGGACCCAGTGGTGGGAAGAGTGGGAGAGCTGTTCCATCAAAGGGTGGTCAAAGAAAGCTCTTATAAGATGACATTTGAAGGATGGATAAAACTTCTTCATAGAGTGGCATCACCGAGAGCAGGTCAGTATAGGCAGAAAGGGTTAGCATAAGCAAAGGAAGTTTCCAGGATGGCTAGTGCATCTGGTATAAGTGAGGAGGAGAAATGACTAGATATATAGGCAGGGGCCAGACTCTTAAAATTTAGCCAAGAAGTTTAGGTCATATTCTGTATATAAGGAATGGAGGGCACTAATGCTACTGAAGAGGGAGAGAAGAACATGAAGGAAGGTAAACCCTTGCACCATTTTGTTGGGAAGATAGACAGGTACACACAATGGAGGCAAGGAGATTCGTTTTCAGGCTTTTAGGACTCTACTTAGGATAGCACACTTAATTAAGAGGAATCACATTTTGTTCAAAGATAGGAGTGAGGCAGAGGAAGGGTTCAAGATTTGACACAGAACATGGGAGAATGGTTTTTGCATATTTACTAAACATAGGAGGTGGTTTAGGGCAGGGGAAACTGCGAATTTGGGGACACATTGAGTATGATGCATCTTTGGGACATTAACGTGGAGGTGCCTAGCCAGAAGTTGGAAGTGAAGGTCTGGGTCTAAGAAGTGCATCTGGGTTGAGTGATAGACCTTTAGTGTTTAAGCATGGGAGTGAGGAGGTTTTCACAGTAGGGCATGCAGAAGGGCAAGAAAAAGTCATCTCTCAGGTCCCTCAGAACTACTTCCTTCATCCCTCTAGTGCACTTTAGAATTTCAGTTGTGTTGAAATTATACATTGTCAACAAATCTTTATGCTACTTATTTTATTCTACCTTATCGCTGCTAGTTTTTGTTTACTTATCTTCATAACATTGCATGTTTTCAGAGGTTTTAGAATATATTTCATACATCTTTGACTCCACTATGTCACTATCCTAAAAATTGGGCCATGATAAATCCTCAGAATATTTGTTAAATGATCTTTTGCTTCTCCAGTTAGTTCCCAGACTCCTCTTTATTCAAAAGATTCTCATTTCACTTTGGTAGGTATAATCAGGATTAATGGGATCTGAAATTTTAATACTTGGATTCCCAGAATAGAAGTACAGGAAAGATGAGCACACATACATTTATGAAGCATTTAAGTATAAATTTCATGGCATCATATAATTTGTTCTCTCAATCTTTGATCTACATGAGGAAAAATAATGTTGTGAGCCCATAAAAATATTCTGCTTAAAAATACTCATTTCTCATAGGCACATCTAAGACACTCATAAGGCAATCTGTTCTTTGGTTAATAGTTGCAGATATATTTAGGGCATATTTGCATCTCTGCATCTGCCAACCCTGGATTTGTCAGGTTGCTGTATGAGAGGTTAATCTGTCAGCTGCTGTAAATAATCCAGCAACCACAATTGAGCTGCTTTGCATACATTTCTGCAGTGTTGTAGGCCTCTATCCTATTTAGTTTGGGTGCCTTTATTCAAGATACTTCAAAGTACTGCACGATGGAAGAATCCCTCATCTGGATGGGGTGTCCTTTGGGGAGAGGGAGATTTAGTGATGGTCATATGTATCTTCTTCCAGCTTGATATCATGAAGGGACAGTGATAATCACACACACGCACACACTGAAGGAACAAAACAAAAGTCCAGTGCCAAAGCAGAAAAGGAGAGCAGGAGAAAGGGGGAAAGAAAGCAAAGGATTGAAAGGAAACCATGAGAGGACTTCATGCTAAGAGAAAAAAGTCAGGCAGAGAAGACAAATACTGTATGAATTCACTTATATGTGAAATCTAAAAAGCGAAACAAAACAAAACAGAAACAGACCTATGGATACAGAGGACAATCTGATTGTTGCCAGAGCAGAGGGCCTGATGAGATAGGCAAAATAGGGGAAGGGGATAAAGAAGTACCATCTTCCAGTTAAGAAATAAATAAGACACAGGGATACAATGTACAAACTATAAGGAATATAATTAATAATATATAACAACTTTGTATGATGACAGGTAGTAGCTAGATTTATCGTGGTGATCACTTCCTAATGTACATAAATATTGAATCACTATGTTGTACACCTGAAACTAATATAGTATTGTATGTCAAACGCACTTTAAGAAAAGAAAAGGAAGGAAGGAAGGGAGGAAGGGAAGGAGGGAGGGAGGGGAGGGAGGGAGAAAAAGAAAAAAAGAAAGAGAAAGAAAGAAAGAAGAATGGATAAAGAAGATGTGGTTCATATATACAATGGGATATTACTCAGCCATCACAAAGGATGAATACCCACCATTTGCATCAACATGGGTGGAACTGGAGGGGATTATGCTAAGTGAAATAAGCAGAGAAAGACAATTATCATACAGTTTCACTCATATGTGAAACATAAGGAGTAGAGCAGAAGACCATAGGGGAAGGGAGGGGAAACTGAATGGGAAGAAATCAGAGAGGGAGACAAACCATGAGAGACTCCGGACTCCAGGAAACAAACTGAGGGTTACAGAAGGGAGGTGGGTGGGGGGATGGGGTAACTGGGTGATGGGTATTAAGGAGGGCATGTGTGGTGATGAGCCCTGGGTGTTATATGCAACTAAGGAAACATTGAACATTACATCAAAAACTAATGATGTACTATATGCTGGCTAACTGAACATAATAAAAAAAAGAAAAGAAAAAAACCAGAAAGAAGCAAGTGAACAAAAAAGAAAGAAAGGCATAATGAGAAGGTGGTAGGCCTTTGGTTCTGATGTGCATTTACACAATTTATGTCACCTTTATTCCTACATGTTAGGTGGCATTCATATTTCCTACCCTAGAACAAAACATAGGAGAAAGTCAAATAAAAAAGCAGTGAACTTTTTTTTATCTGTGGTACAATGCTTGCAGTTAAAATGCTGAACTTGCTATACCTTTGCTTCTTATCTCACAGTTGTTCAGATCAATAAAAAATATTGCTGCTAAAGTATCCTCTGTAGAGGCAGCTTCAGAGCCCTCCGAAAGCCGGCAGCAAGAGATTTTATGTTTGATGCACTATCCCATATGGAACCATTCCATTTCTACTAATACGAATCACTAAGTTCAACAAGTTTCAAAGCTTTCTCCTGAACAAAGAAGACTATTTAAAACAAGAATTGTATTTTTCTTACATGTGCGTATTCACTCAACTGTTCACATATTGAATCAGTCAACAAATGGATTACATGCCTACTCCACGGCAGTTACTGTGCTGAAGATGAAGAAGCATTCTCAGAATAGGGGGGAAAATGCAGCCCTCAGTCCAGCTGGTCACTCCAAGGACGTGAGCCAGCCTGGGAGCCAAGGAAGAATCAGGAGAGACACTTAACACAAACTGGGGTTGGGGACAACTTCCAGATGAGGTGACACTTTCATGATGTCTTTAAGTCGTTCTCTGATGAAGTAGGAGCTAACCACGTTTAGGGAAGAGGTGGGGTGGTGGTTCATTCTAGAAAGAGGGGATATCATCAGTAAAGCCATTATAAGAACAAGATTATTGTTGATCTGTTGGATTTTTTAAGTAATCAGAACTCAGTCTTTTATTTCTCAATTCACTTGACCCCAATCATCATCTTGTGATCGATTTCTTGTATTTAGGTAAAATATTTACCCTTTCTTTTTGTTTTTTTCCAACTTGTCAGGTTGAATTGAAACATGCATGCACATATGCATAAGCATATATATTTACACATAGATGTGTGAATAAATACATATATCATGGATGAAAATATGCATATTTGTTTTATATAAGCTTGTTACAGAGTAGGATGACAAAGGGGCTCAACTTAGAAAGTATGAAGTTTTGTTGAGTACTCTAAACTTCTCTTACCTGAGTATTTTAAGATTTGCTTTTCAGATTTTTATAAATCAACTAAGGAAAAAAACCCACTTTTAGGATGAAGAATCCTAAACTCAAAATCTTATCACACTCAGTCTTTCTTCTTCTGCTGCTAAAACCCATATTGTTCTGTATTTTTCTTAAGTTGTGGCAACCAAAACTGCATACCACACTTGATGCAGACAGGTTCTCTTTTATGTTTTACTTTAATGGCCCCATTTATGATATTTTGTGGTTTTCCTTGTTTTCAAAGGAAGCTCATTAAACTGGAAATCATAAAGAACCATCTGGGATGATTCTGTGGTCCTATTCATGGGTGACTAATAACCAGCCTTTAATTTTACCTATGTGGATTGAAGTTTTAAAATGCCCATATACATTAAAAATGTATTATTATTGTTGTTTTGTTTGTTTTAAAAAGCACCTTTATGTCGTCTCCTTTTGCATTTTTGAGGTAGAATTCACTTTCATGTCTTTATTTGGGGTATAGAGTGTTATTCCCACCCAGAAGTCTTTCAAGTTTTCCAGTAGACTTTAAGTGTTATGGCTAATACTACAAATACCAGAACAGTATACTGGCAGGTTACAGGGCTTTTCTGACAATACATTAGTTTATCCAATGTTTTAATTTTTAAGGTAGATAGAGTACAAGTACATAAGGAAGGTAATAGCAGACATTCAAGAGAGTAAAATGCAGCATGCTTGGGTTTTAGGGGTAAGCACTGATATTGATTGTTTTTACCTCATACTCAAGATTTCAAATATGTTTTATTTATTTATTTTAAAAAAGATTTTATTTATTTATTTGTCAGAGAGAGAGACTGAGGGAGAGAGAGAGGGAGAGAGCACAGTCAGGGGGAGTGGCAGGCAGAGGGAGAAGCAGGGTACCCGCTGAGCAAGGAGCCTGATGAGGGATCATGACCTGAGCCGAAGGCAGACACTTAACGGACTGAGCCACCCAGATGTCCCTCAAATATGTTTAAAAGAGTTTTTAGTTTCTGATTTATTTTGACTATTAGAATATAATGATTTCATTTTTGAGCATGATTTATGTGTTTTCAGAGACTGAACAAAGTTTCTCTTTTGCATTTTAATTATCATTACCTGGAAAATGTGATTACAAACAAGAAACAAACAAAAAAAGCTTTATCATCTTATTTTTAGTCACATATTAATATTATAATAAAGAAATTCTCTTTTTTAACCTAATCTTTCCATTTTTATTTTACTTTCAAACTTTCTATGAAAGATCTACATGAAAGAACATGGAATTACGCAGGTTTTTTTCCTACACCATATCAAATACTCAGAAAATTGGTAATTATTACCCAAATATTTTGGAGGCAAAGACCAAATTTCAGATCTATTATCTAGATTAATGAATGGTAAAATGATACTTGACAGAAATTTTTATACTTATCCTTAAAAAAGATAAAAATAAGTGGATATCAAAGACCAATGAAAAACAGACATCACGGCTTTCCTCTATTTGCTCCATTTCAGTTGTTTTTTGTTTTTTTTTTAAGATTTTATTTATTTATTTGAGAGAGAGAGAATGAGAGACAGAGAGCGTGAGAGGGAGGAGGGTCAGAGGGAGAAGCAGACTCCCTGCCGAGCAGGGAGCCCGATGCGGGACTCGATGCGGGACTCGATGCGGGACTCGATGCGGGACTCGATCCTGTGACTCCAGGATCATGACCTGAGCCGAAGACAGTCGCTTAACCAACTGAGCCACCCAGGCGCCCCATTTCAGTTGTTTTTAATGAGAATCTTTGATGGCAACCTTTAGTTGTTTGGACATTTCTGGCTTTGGGTGGTATCAGCACAGGGAAAAATAAAAAGCAATAATTGCTAGAGCTAAAGAAATATTTTTGTTAATAGGATACTAAATTATAGATAATACTAAATTATAGATACTTTATAATTTTATTTTATTTATTATTTTTAAAGATTTTGTTTATTTATTTGACAGAGAGAGACACAGCGAGAGAGGGAACACAAGCAGAGGTAGTGGGAGAGGGAGAAGCAGGCTTCCAGCCGAGCAGGGAGCCCGATGCGGGGCTCGATCCCAGGACCCTGGGATCATGACCCGAGCCGAAGGCAGACGCTCAACGACTGAGCCACCCAGGCACCCCGATACTTTATAATTTTAAATGTTTTTTCATGCATGGTCTCATTTTTTAAGTCCCACTTTTTTGGCATCAAATGGATTTTAGCACTCACCATTTTCTGGGGAAAGCGGCATTGGTTAATAATCCTTTAAAGAAGGGTAAAGGATAAAGTCCCCTTGAGAGGGAAAGAGAAATTTGATAGTTTATTCCTTAAATTATCTTTTTAGTTTTACAAATGAATTACTACTCATGTTTTTTTCTAGCCTTTTCTTCCTTTTTATCATTCTCAGTTGATTCGTCTTACCCTTTTTACAGTATAATCTAAAAATGTACCTAGTTATAATAATATTTTGAATTATTGATAACAATGAGCTCTAAATGCAGGGACTGGTAGATGGACAGAAAATTCTAAAACATCTTAAATGAAATCATTACTGACATTACTTATCACTGTCTACCATAGTATATGGAGAGCATATTATCTATGAAAAAAGGCTTCACTTTTTCTTCTCTACAAAATGAATAAAAAATTTGCAAGTTGATGACTATCAAATTCCTCAAGGTACTGAATCATAAAAAAAGATCTCAGTAAAAGAAAGTAATGAGGGAAGTTCATGGAAGATAGTACAGAATATACTGGGAAAGTGCACGTGTGAAACCTACTGGCAGGGGACTAAGGATTTCTGATACTCCGATGGTGATCAGGAGAGCCAGCTGCATGCTAACCGTGTCATACAATGTAGAAAGTAGCTGTCAAATGCCAATGAAGCTGCATGAGACATTTGCCAAGAGGCCAGGTGTTTCCGCTGGTAGATAAAATGTGTTCCACAGCTTGATACCTGTGTTTTATTAGTGGTACCTGAGGAGAGCAGCAACTTTAGTAACTAGTGGAAAGTCAGTTTGTTTTTCATTTCTCTGATTCACGTATGCACGTTAAAGCTTCTGAGTTACGCTAGAAAGTTCCAGCTAGTAGTACGTGTATCAATTAGGGTCGTGTTTGCCTTTAGGTAAAATAATTATTTTCTGCATAGAGTAATATTAATTGCTCTACTAAAGGAAGTTTCAAAATTCATGTGAGTGAAATATAGCTTGTTTTTTTAGCAAGTATTCACTTGACCATTCTGAATATTCACATGGTTAAGCCTTTTTAAGCCAATGATGATTAATGATTATAGTGAAGCAATAAATGCAATTATTAAATTTATCATCAGCTTTTATTTATGGTGACTCTTGTGCCAGTTTTCAAATATTAATCTTGTGTTAAAGTTGAATATGTTCAATATCACGGATAGCTGCTAGAAACTGGTTAATGAAAGCCTTAATACTGTGATGTAGCAATGCCTACTTTTGCCCCAAATGTAATAGAAGGTGAATCTGTCAGCCTTAGATCCGGCCCAGGAGGATTGCTTTGTCAGAATTCCAGAATTCATCATTAAAGGATTGTTTAGCTTTAATACTATACTAGCACGATCCCCAGTATACCATTGTAATGAGGCTCCAGTTAGAATATGACTTTATTTCCTCTAAGCATCCTATTATTATTTAATAATATTAAGGGATAGCCATCCTTACGTTAGCCGGTGTTTGAAGAATACAATTACCTTTGACTTTTCTGTGCACTTAATTTTGAGAGTTTCCTTTTTTATTCTGGAAAAATGTCTGTAAATGTAATGTCATTAATTTATGTCACCCCTGGAAAAAAATTTTTATTACTTGTGGTTCTGTGAGGTCTTAAGTTTTCTTTAGAAAGTCAAGAATGGTCTGTGAAAATGGATTCTAGAAGTGAACTGATGTAGACAAATGTTTCTGTGTTTATGATTGAGGGAGCCAAATAAATATTGATGTAAATACAATTATATGAAAGCCAAAGTAGTATGTAGTTTGTAGAATATAAAATAATTTAAACAGGGACTTTTTAAGATGGATAGTGTGAAGGCAGATAATCTTTTAACCCACTGGTTGCTGATGTTGACTTCACGTTTTCTCTCCTTTAGGGTGTTGTTAGACCCACTGGGGGATATGCTGTGATGCTAAACTGGACAATGTCTTCTATCTATGGACTTAAACCTGGAGAGGTAATTGTGGCTTTAAATTCATGATACATAACATTTCCCTGGTGAACACTTACGTATTTTATTATCTTATTTTTTAGGTGTGGTGGGCAGCCTCTGACTTAGGCTGGGTTGTTGGCCATTCCTATATCTGTTATGGACCTCTTCTGCATGGGAACACAACAGTCCTATATGAGGTAATAAAATGAAATTAATACCACCTAAAGATAATTTTTTTTTACTGAAACTTTTAAAGAAGTAGTTTCTAAGTGCGAACAGAAAAATTTGGATTGGGGACAGGAGACATTTTTATATATTCTTCCAGTTAAAAATATGATTTCAAAAGAGAAAGGAATAAAGAAAAATAATAGCCAGCTTTTTAAATTGTGCTGAACAAAGCCAGTAAAAATTATATTACGAAAAACGTATACTAATCAGCTTGATGTCTATCCCTAAAGGATTTCTAGAAAGTATTATATCAAAGTTATTGCAATAGAATAAAGGTTTTTTTTTTTTTTAATAATCATTCCCTTTGAAGTAAACAAAATAAATCTCCACACTGAATACCTATAATGAATTGTGCTATAGGTAACACAAGTGTAACAGAGCTGAAAGTGCCACTCTAAGTATTTATATTTAGAAGTATTAAGCTGCATTTAGAGCTGAAGAATATACTGTTCTTGTGCATTTACCATCAGCTTTTTTTTATTTTTTGAGTTTTTTTTTTTTAAAGATTTATTTATTTATTCATAAGAGACAGAGAGAGAGGCAGAGGGAGAAGCAGGCTCCCCGCTGAGCAGAGAGCCTGATGCAGGACTCGATCCCAGGACCCTGGGATCATGACCTGAGCCGAAGGCAGACGCTTAACCATCTGAGCCACCCAGGCACCCTATTTTTTGAGTTTATTTGAAACATGATTTTAACACCATGAAAGGGGCTCAGTTGTTTGTCTTTATCCTGGAATGATATGCTCAAGAAGAGTGTAGATGTTTTACAAGTATTTTTATGTAAAAGATTAAATATAATAACTACATTCTAAAACCTTTCATCTCTACTCTGCTTTCTTTCATACACTGTGTAAACATCCTCTTTTCTTTCTGATAACAAAACAAAGCTTTTTAGACCTTTGCCCACTTCTAGATATCCCATCTTTATTTTCTTCTCCACTAAACTCCTTGAAAAAAGTACCAAATCCACACTGTGTGAATTTAATATTCTTCTAGTCACTCTGTATCCCACTCTGATGCAATTTCTGTCTGCATCACTTCCTAGAATCTACCGCAGCAGAGGTCAACAGTGACTTCATAAGTGGCCAAGTCAAAAGGTCTTCAGTCTGATTTTCTTTTCACTCTCTTGGCGCATCAACCATGCTGTTTCCTGCAAGTAATTCTCTCTCCTCTTGAGCTCCATGTCCTTTTGCTGTTTTTCTGTCTTTTTCTTCTTCCTGGTATGACTTTTCCCATGACTTTTCTTGTGTCTTTCCTTACCAGGTTAATTCCTACTAGAAGACTCTGCTTAGATGTTACCATCTTTTCAAAGTTTCCTCTTACAGCCTTTGGTTTTGTTTGGTGCCCTTTCCATGGTTCCACTGCCCCCTGAGCATATGTCTATCACTGATCACTGAGCTGAGCATACTGTTTTGATATTATCTGTTCATATCTAGTAAACCGTGAGACCCTCAAGAACAGTGCATAGCATACACTAAACACTCAATGAATGCTCATGAAAGTAAATTGAGCTCTACGCCTCTGTTCTCCTATCTCTCAGACAGCTTGACCTCCTTTTTTCTCTTGGTTTCTCTTACTTTGGTCCTAAACATTGGGGCTTATATGGGTATTATTCCTAGCCTTCTTTTCTCATTCTGCTTATATTTTTGGGGTAATCTCCATGTAGTTAGATTTAGTAGTAGTAGTTAAACCAAGGCTTCCAAGTACTCCTATTTCTGTATCAGATCTTCCTGATGAGCACCAACTTATTGTTAGCCCATCTTTGGATGTTCCATACATGGAGATGGTGAGTTCAGTTCGTGTCATCTTGAGCATAAGATGTATATGCCTAAACACCACAGAAAAATCCATGCTGTCTCTCCCCGCCCCCCAACAGCAAAAGCTGAGTTTAGACTTCACATTTATCTAGTTGTAAGGAGGAGCGGTAACCCTCCATCTTCCCATAGGGGTGTCAGAGAAGTTTGACTAGGGAGCCAAGACTTTTATCCCTGCCTAGTAGTAATGAGGACCCGTCAAACTTGCAGTGACAGTGAAGCCCATAGGGGTCTGGACTTACACCTCTCCCATCAGTAATGAGGTACCCCTCTCACTCCCTATTGGGGTCGTGTCAGAGAAGGCCATGCAGGGAGCAGTAACAGGACACTCTTACCTCCCCCAGCCAGGGAGTTATCAGTGGAAACCCACTGCTGGAAGTGGAACCCAACCAGTAGCAATGAGAAGCATTCTCCCAGTTGGGTATCAGTGGAGGCCAAATGAAGAGTCTGGATAAAAACTTTAATTCAAAAATTAAAAAAAATAAAAAGCCTTCAGAGAACTCTTGTCTCTTAAAAAACATAATTTAAACCCATTTGCCTAATACACGTGGTTGATAGTCATCTGCCTTTTGCCTATATTTAAAGTCTTATCTCTGGTTCCTGGCCTCTGACTCAACTTTCCACTTAAAAATCCTGTAATATGGGCACTTACATGAGCAGAACTGGAAGTGATTGCGTTGTTCCTGATAGTAAAATTCCACTTTTGTGCTGATCATGTTGCAGAGTGATCCTTTTTCTTAAGGGAGCAAGTTAAATATCATCTCCTCTCTGGTATTTCCTTTGCTTTCCTCAGGCCGATTGAGGTGTTCTCTGTGCTTCTGTTATACCGTCTAGATTCCTCTGAACTTGTAGATTCAGTGCTATGATACTGGAAACTGAGGACAGGGGATGTTTGTCATTTCTGTGCCCCCCACCCCGTGCCTGGCACAGTGCCTTCCAGGTGGTAATTAATCAGGGGATTAATTGACTACTTGACCGTGCAGAATATAGGGAAAAAACTTGCTTGCTCTATTAATTAAAACAAAACTAAAATAAACTGAAAATGAGTTCTGACTTGTCACCAGGCCAGCAAGTGAAAAAAGTATTTATTAACCTCTGCAAAATGATCATCCCATTTGTCCCCCCATTTTAGGTGTATTACCAAATTAATAATATTTTATTTTAGTCTGATTAGTGTTTTTTTTTTTATTTAGGAAGCTGAAATCTCCCATTAAAAAATTAAAAATACATTCTTTTTATAGTGAATAGATAACAGATCCTTCATGAACTTCTCATAGGATTAACTTTTCTAAAGAGAAAATCATATACAGCTCAGTATGTTCAAAGTTTTATTTTCATTTTTAATGAATTACAGCATTTCAAAGCTGTAAGGTAGATAGTGAATTGGTGAGTGTGATGCTATTTTTACATAATGATGAATTTTGATTTAATAAAAATTGATGTTCTGAAGTACTAGTTCATTATGTGCCCAAGTCATCTAGAGTTCATAAAACATATGCCTTATTGAATGTAAATGGTCATGAATATATGCACATTAAAAAAATCAGAATACTCATACACTTGACCTGAAGTCCGGTCAGAAACCCTTCATCTAAAAGATTAAGATATAATCCTTTCGAGCAGTAATACAACCAACAAAACCCTCAAACTGAAATTTAGCTTTCAGAAGTCTGGCAAAAAAACAGGAAGAGTGGGTGGCCTGGGGCTTTTCTTTTTGACTTTGGAGAAAGGATAATTGTATTCAGGTGCTTTGTCCTATGAATCATAATATATATGTACAGTCTGGAGTCTAGTTTATAGAGTAAGACATAAAGAATGAGGCAATTCTCCCCAATTATTTTCTCAGTGTATGGTCCCCTATAGTCAGATTTCAGTTATCAGTATATTTTTTATTTTTTAATATTTTTTTATATTCTGGATACAAGCCCTTAAGCGGCAGTAATGTTTTCAAGATTGGAACAAGATAATGTGAGTTATTGAGAGAGGAACTTTAGGGAAGAAAAAGCCCATTTTTAAAAGAGGTTGTTGTACACTCATTTAGTTCATAACTTCAAAACTCACAAAAGGGTAAAGAGTGCAAATCCCACTGTCCTCTGTTCCCCGCTGTTCAGTTTCTCTGACTTGGGAGCAGTCATTCTTCTGTGTCTAATAGTTCATTCTTACACAAGCAATGCCCCATCCTTTATTTTCATACAAATGGCATCATCCAAATGATAGGCACGCTATTCTGCATTTCACTTTTCTTTCACTAAATATTATACCCTGGGGACCTGCTTATGTTATAACAAGTCTCAAGTTTAGATGTTGCATGCTCAAACTTTCAGCCCTCGGTAAAGACACAGGCATGTAGTAGAGATTCAACAGATGCTATTGCCAGTTTCATCCCACTTCCAAAATAAACAAGCCAGCACTGCTGCACCTGTCTGCTGAAATTAAATTCAGAACTAGTCTATAACGGATGTTGCTGTCTTCACCTGAGAACTGCAGTACAAACATGCCTTCGGTGATATTCTCAGAAGTAGTGTTCAAAGAGACCAGATGTATTTTTAATCCTGCCACAAAAAGAGGCAGAAACCTCAGTTAACTTGGAAATTTTTATGTCAAAATCCGAGAAACTACAAGTAGCTTTGACACCAAGCCTTTGGATAAACCGAAATCATAGGATTAATAAAGCAGTGATTTTTTTTGCTCAAAGATCTAACTTTGGTGTTTAAGCTTGTCTTTGTCTTGGTAAGGTGCTGTCTTTCACTACTTTCCAGTGCTGTCACTGAACCTCAGTAGGGATTATGTGAGAAGCTGAGACATCACCTGGTTTTCTAACTCATAGTCTATCATCTCTGATTCCTTAAAACTTAACACATTGAATCGTAAGTGGTAGAAAATCATATGTGCAACTGAATCTTCAGGAATTTATCTGTCTTGGTTTCTATGCTTTGTACCATCACTAACCACATTATAAATATTAGCAGTTGATGTTTTATAAATCTCTGGGGTTAAAACTTCATGATTTATAACAGCCAAAAGCTTAGAATCTCTGCTGTGCCATCGTAGGGATTGCTTTTTGCTTTTGGTTTCTGGGCAGCAACGGACACTTTAGCCTTTAGTTTGGGCAAAGGGAATAAAAGCAAACGGCAATGACATCGATTTGAGTTTTGAAGGGTTTTTAAGTTATTGTTACCTTTTAGCCACATTACTGCTTTCGGTGTGTATGTTTGTTAAAAATCCCCACAGTTTTAGAATCTTCCTCCTTTTCAGTTGAATAGTGTTTGGCTGTTGTTCCTCACTGAATATACAAGTTCTGGAATCAGTCACTTTCTCCAGGCAACTCAGTGTGGTTAGTGTGTTATTGGTTATTTTTAAACAGTACTGTAAAGGGATTATATTGCCTGCGTGTGCACGCACGTGTGTGGATGTAACAAGCTTGCGTATGTGCAGGAGGGCAGGGGAGAAGAGTATTCAATAAAACCAATAAGCCATTGAGTCACTAAATTCTAAAATAGTGAAACATAGCATCGGATAATTCTGTGGGAATGGACAATAAAATGCAAAAATCTGAACCTTTTTGAGCTCAACTAACTTACAAACGAATAAGGTGAGATTATATACATCACTTCCTTCCGTGTCCTAATAGGAATGCTATGTTATCATGATTTTTATGCTCAATAAATAGAATATTGATGAAAATGTATTTGGTGTGGATCAGAATTGCAATACTAATTATTATATTATTTATAAAAAGATATGGTAGAGTTTTTAACTAATATTTCTAATGTTTAAGCTGTCATTATCATTAGACATAATTAATTGAAGGCATTGTAAAATACATCAAATTGTGTCCTCTATGTAGGTAATCATGGTATAGCATTTTGTTATGGCACTAATATCCCCCTTTAGTGAGTATATTATCTTTGTCCCATGACACTGGAACTGTAGTAGAATTCAGTTCCAATTGGCTATAAAATATCTTTCTTCAGTGGATGTCAAACTACTTTAAAATATTATCTCAGTGCTTTTAGCTTTCGAGGAAATATTGGAAAAGTGATTTATTCTTATTTAGCGGGCAAGAAAATGGCAGCATAGACAGGGAAAGTCAATTGTATAAGGTCAGTTAATAAATCATCTTTATGTGGGTGAGATCAAGTTTCTGAAGTCACAATCTAGTACACCAGGGACTGAACATCTGCCTAAGACAGATAGAAAAAGTAAAAGTCAAATGTTTACCTTACTTGGTTCAAAAGAATATACCTGCTGGTTCATTTTAGACTGATGTGCTCAAAGCTTCAAAATTTGTGAGTCCAGTTATGTATATGAGTTGCCAGATTATATCTGGCAGCTTTTTATACTGTATTAACATGTTGACCTGTATGAGGTGATAATGGAATAAATTGAAATCAAGTGTTTTGGGATAGTTGTGATGATAAAAATGAATTTCTTTTTGCAATAAATACTTCGGTTTTAAAAGAGCAAGAGAAAAAGCAACAGAATATAAGAAAGAGGTTATATTTTAAAAAAAGAAAATATACTTACATTAAAGAATATTAAGGGTAATCATTAAAAAAAAAAAAGAAAATACAAATTAATAATGCCCTATCCAAGATCCAAGTAGATGTAGATGTAGAAATTCATGAATAGCTGTGGTCGGCCTCTTCTTATCATCTGTTCATTTATTATTCTCTGTTGGGGGAGATCTCTGTTTGCTACTAGCAACTTCTTTCCTCTTTTTACCTTATCAGTATTTCCCAAGTGTGTTTTCCAGAATATAAGATCCATGAGATATGCATATAGGGGCTGTGGACAGAGAAGTTTAGGAAAGATTACATATAGTAGCTATCTTTTGGGAATTCCTAATGTTCTTTAACACTTTAAAGTCTTCAAGGAATGGTTGAAAATCAGAAACCTTTTCTCCTTTTTTTATCCCAACCCCTTCCAAAAGGATTTAACTGTGAAATATATATGTAATACATATATATTTTTTTAAACATATACATATATTAAAATTCCAGGAACCTTGCTTTAGAATCAAAAGACAAAGTAGCAGTGATGAGAATGGTTTGAGGAATAAGGGGATATAGTTGGGCCAACATAGATTCTATGGAACACTTGGAATTTTTGTAGAATCACTGATTTATGTATGCTATGTTCATTTTCCATTTCAAATAAACATCTATTAAAAAATGCTTTGGGGAGCGCCTGGGTGGCTCAATCGGTTAAGCAGCCGCCTCTTGATTTTGACTCAGGTCATGATCTCTCAGCGTTGTTAGATCCAGCCCCACATCAGGCTCTGCGCTCAGCATGGAGCCTGATTGGGATTCCCCACCCCCCTGCCCCTCCTCACTGTGTGCTCTCTCTTTCTAAAAAAAATAAATAAATAAAAAATGCTTTGTGTCCTTTTGATTACATATTCTATAAAAATTGTTAGATTTTTATTCATGGATTTTCCATTGAATTTGTAAAATATCATTTTGAAGGAAAACATACATTTGGGGATATCTTACTGAAGTTTTTTTAAGTCATAGAAGTTGCTTTCCTTGGAGTGAGGCATTTAATTGAAAAAGTCATTGTTCAGAAATCACTGTGATTCAATATTTTTCTCTTTTCCCAAACACTTTGAGAATTGTTGTTGTCACTTATATTTTTTTAAGATTTTATTTATTTATTTTTAGAGAGAAAGAGTGTATGAACTGGGGGAGGGGCAGAGGGAAAGGGAAAAAGGGAACCTCCTGCAGACCGCACTGAGCAGGGAGCCCAATGTGGGGCTCCATCTCACGATCCTGGGATCATGACCTGAGCCAAAATCAGGAGTCCACCGCTTAACCGACTGAGCCATCCAGTGCCCCTTATTGTCACTTTTAAAAGTAATTATGAAAAAGAGTGTTCAAGTTAGAAATTCACAGCAATCATATTTGTCATTTGGTCTACCACCCAAAACAAGGTATTTAATTTCTTGGCTAACGGAAGACTGTTTTATATTATTAAATTGAATGTGATATATATTTCCTGTCCTTTATCTTTTGAAGCTGAAGAAAGGAACAACTGCAGTTTGAAAAGCTTTTAGGATGATGTAATGGAGCAAATGGCCTCTCTGAAGCCTGGGCATTGGTTTGTTTTATTTATGATACAACGTGGGGATATTTTAAAACCAAGATTTGTTGAGCACCCCATTTTATTAATACCGCTGTGTTAAATGTATAAGTATTGAACTGTCAATGAAATATGAGACCTTTTACCCAGTGACATTTTAAATGAATCTCCTTGTAGGGGAAGCCTGTGGGAACACCCGATGCTGGTGCTTATTTCCGCGTGCTCGCGGAGCACGGAGTTGCTGCCTTGTTCACAGCACCGACTGCAATTAGAGCCATCCGTCAACAGGACCCTGGGGCAGCCTTGGGGAAGCAGTACTCTCTGACAAGGTGAACTTGGGATGCACAGGGCAAATTACATTAAAAACTGCAATCAGAATGAATAACGGAACATTATATGGTTTTTTTTGGGCACTGCGATACCTCTATGGAAAGAGCCAGAAGATTCTGGATGTTATTAAGAATGACTGTTCTAAACATAGCTTTAAATTAGAATTTTAACCATACTATGAATATTTTTTAATACCGTATTGTGTTTATTTCAGTTCAGATCTTACCAAAATATTTCTCTTTTTTAAACCACCGTGCTCACATTTTCCTTAAAGTAAAATGCTGACTATGGCTTAAAATGCATTTATACATATATAAGAGTATCTGACTGTCTTTTGAAAATAGAATAATAGTGTAAATAGAAGGAAAATATTATTTGATTTCGTATATAGAGATCAAATGTGAAAATTATAGTCCGAGTTAGTGTGGTTGAAAGAGTGGAGGAAATTGTTTTTCTGTTGTTTTGTAATAATAGGCCCTGAATAGTTTAAATATTTTTTACTGGTTTATTGACATCCATTTCAGTTTAATGATATGTATATTCGAAGATAATTATAGCAATTTGTATCTTCAAGGCAGTTTCCAGCATCAGTTCTTTTTGAACTTGTTTGAAATTGGTCCCTGCTCTCATCAACTAAAAAAAGGATTTTGTAGTTTCTTCAAGTCAAAAAATGGCTTTGAATGATTGTTTTGAATTTTTTTAAGTTAAATGCCAAGTGTTAGGAATTTTATGTTGTGAAAACCCAAAGAAGGAGTCAAAATAGATATCATATACTGATTGCAGGTGGAAGCAAGAAGCTTTCAGTTTGGGCAGTCAGTGATTTTGTTTTTGGTTCTTGTCCTTCTGTTTTTCTGTTTGATGAGAAATTAGATCTGAATCTACATAAAATTTTACTCATAATCTAAAGAATACACTCTTTAAAATAAAAGTGTTCATAAAATGAACCTTCCATTACAGTATTTCTACTCACCCTCAGTTTGTCCCTTCATTTACTACATTTCAATTGTATTTTCTCCATTTCAGCCAAAAGAATAGAAAAGTAGATTTTGGTAAGAACATCTTAGGCTATATACAGCTTCCATGGCTTAGACAGTTCTGGGAAATTTTGAAGAAACCGTGATTGTGGTTCTTTGCATCGTCTCCTTCCTAACAAATGCATTCTGATTGCAGGGTGTGACGTTGTGTGACCTGCAAGCCAAGGAAGGTCTCTTATTTGCTACACCATCTTTTCCCATTTGTACATGGGTTTTAGACGTTATCCGTTACTGTGAAGGCAGGAACCATTTCTAATTTTATTAACGTAGAAAGCATCCAGTAGTACTGAATGCCTATTATATCATCACTTTTTTTTTTTCAAACTAATACTAATATGGAGTATGAGATCTTAGTGTAAGAGAAATTGCAGTAAGTTCCCCCTGATAATGCCCTTCTGTCTTTAGGCCCCTAAGTTATTCGTGATGGCATGCACATATGTTTTTAATAGATATTTAATGACGTAGACTCTTCCGACACCCTCAATTCTTCAAATCACTACTGTTAATAAATGCAAACATTTGCTGATTACCTACTATGCTCCAGGTATAAGCAGTTTAAGTTTCTCTCATTCAGTTATCACAATAAGTAGGAATTGTGATTATCCTCATTTTACAAATGAGTAGTATTAGGACCAGAAAGTTTAAGAAACTCTTTGGAAAGAAACTAACTCAAGCAGTCTGACAAGGGCCCACATTCTTCACACAGACATATTCTTCTTATGAGAGATAGTTAAGAAACTCACTTGATCCAGAGATTTTTGTCACTCATGGGATAAAAGCAGCTTTTACCTCTTATATATTTTTAGCTTATTCAAATAATACCTTCACTGAACTTCTTTGATAGATTCTGACTTGTGAACTAAGGGGATGTTGGACCTCAAAAATCCAACTATCTGATTTTAAAAACAAGGAAACCAGAGTCCAAAAAAGTTAAGTTTGGGTTAGAGGCAGAATAAAAACCAGGACTCAAGTCTTTTCACACAACTATACCTTTCGTTTTATATTTATGTTCAAGACATTTCATTCTTACTTAGTGAACTGACATTCACCAGGTATTATAATTGCAGGCTCATGATTGATCTGCAGAGCTTGCTTTCTCTCTTCTCTTATAGGACATTTCAAATGATGAAAATGTATTTTTAAGATGGTTACATATCTCATTAAAGATTGTTTTAAAATAAATTTGGAGATTTGCCAAAGATTTTGCCTCCCAAAGCAAATTTCAGAAGGTATTCTGAAATAGGCAACTAAGCAGAACTATGAATTCCTTTTATCATAGATGATTAGAAGTCAGAAGAACAAATTAGAGGTCATCTAGTGCCAACATCTCATTTCACAATTGAGAAGATGTTGTCACAAAGAGGTGAAGTGACATGCCCAGGACTACAGAGCTACCCTGCAGCAAAGCTGGGATGAAGCAGTACCGTGTGCTATAGTTAAGATTCTCGCTCTGGAGTTAGACACACTGGGTTCAAGTCTACCATTTACCGGTTGTGTGACCTCAAGAAAGTTACATAGCCCCTCTGTTCTTTTTGCTGTTTTTCTTTTTTTGCTCTCCCTCCTCCTCCCTCTTCCAGAACATAAGTATAGTAATAGTGTAAGAACATAATGAAATTAAAAGGCGTATTATCCATGCAAAACACTTGGAACAGTTTAACATAGACTGTCATTGCTCTTATCATTATTATTATTTTGCTTTCTAATATACTGCTCTTCTTTCTCACATCATGGTGATTTATTTTCCCATGATCTGCCAGTTCAATCTTAATCAAGTTAGAAAAATTCAGTTCTGCTACTTCCATTCAAGGTATCAAAGTCCCTAATACTCAGATGCAGCCCTTCTTTTCCAATTGCATAATAATGAGGGATAATGCAAAAAAAAAAAAAAAGCAGAGCACCAGAGATGAGCTCAAAAATAAAGTAAACGTATCTGTGGATTGGAAATAGAATCGATCTGCAAAGTAGTAAGCGGGGCTGAAGCCAGAGGCTTGGCAGGTGTGCAAGCAGGCTTTGGCAGCAGAGTAGAGGCTCAGTATTCCCCTGTTTTGATTGTGGGGTCAGAGTCAGCTCAGTGGGGCATTCCACCTCACACATGACAGGAGATTGATAATAATAGTGAGAGGGTGTTTTCTGGGACTGGGACTTAGCGCAAGCTTTGGTCTAACGGTCTGAATGAGACAGAGAACAGCCCAGCAACTGGAGACTGAATGAAACCGCCCACCCGCTGTCCTAGAATAGGATCTGTGATATCCTGAGTATCACTGTGTGTCAGTAACAATTCTGGATCATCACTGCGACATTGCCTCACTGGGGGATAGCTGCATCACCCACAAACCTATTGGACAGAAAGGTGAACATAGGAGAGGGAGCAAGAGATAAAAATAACAGCAAAGAACCTCTTTTCCTTCTTCTTAAGACACTGGTATAAGAGCAGGGATCAACAAACACACTAATGAAGTTGAACAAAGGATCGCATTGCTATGGAAACCTGATTTACAGAGGAGGTAGCTTAACAGATAAGTGGAAGAAGGATAGACCCTTAAATAAATTGGTACTGAAACAACTGGCTATATATATATAGAAAAATTGAATTCCCTACCATATACTCTACACAAAAATAAATTTCAGCTGGATTCAAGGCCCTAAAATTGTAAAACAAAGAATTAGTACTTTCAGAAGAAAATGGATAAATATTTTAATATATTTTTTAGTAGGGAATGACCATTTAAAGCATAAATCACAAATCACTAAAGAAAATACTGATGAAATTTACTACACTAAAAGGAATAATCGCCCATCAAAAGAATAAACAAACTTAAATGATGAATTATTCACCCAGAGAAGATATTTGCAACATATATAACCATTAAACAATTAGTGTACAGAAGATATAAAGAACTCCTACAAATCAATAAGAAAACACACAATCCAATAGACAAATGGGCAAAGGATATAGACAGTCAGTTCATGGAGAAGACGAGGGCAGTCTAAAACATTGAAAGAACTTTAATGTCACTAATAAACAGAGAAATAACATTTTCCTCCCATTGTACAGGCAAAAAGTTAAAATATCGAACAGTAATACTTGCTTGCAGGTTATAAAGCAGCAGAATGGTTTTTACACTACTATGGAGAAATATCTAGTAATATCAGTTGCTCCATGCACTCAATATGCCCCATGACCAAACTCGTATTAATATGGAGGGATGAGAATGAGAAACTCACAAATGCGAACAACAACTTGAAGGTTCTTAACAGGGTTGTTTCAAAACAAAACAAAATATAAGCAATTACATGTATAGTAAAAACATAATGGAAAATAAATTAGGTACTATGGTGTATTAATTCAACAGGATGTTTAGAAGTGGAAATCAACCAGAACTTCAGGTATTAGCATGAATAAATGTCAAAAAGCATAATGCTTTTGAGTATAAAAAGCAAGTGAAAACTGATTGTGTTTCTCTTACATATAGTAAGAAAAATTTGAAAAATTACAAAAACCATATTGTCTTGTTTATGTATATGCAAACAGGCAAAAAACAAAATAAATGTGTGGGAATGAAAACCTCTGAGTAGTGCTGGTTACTTCTGAGGCGGTATGGCTAGTGGGATGGTGAAGAGAAATGAGATTTAAGAAGGGTTTGGAGAGAATTCAGTTGAGTCAATAATATTTTATTTTCTAAGTGACATAAATATGACAATGATAAAAGTAGGAATTATGCATAAAACTGGGCAGTATGGACATAATGAGTCCACTATATTATCATCTACTCTTGTCCTGTTTCTCAGGGAAGTTAAAAATCTCATAATAAAAAACTCTTCCCATTTTGTTTATGTGCTCATTTGACATGAAATCTATGAACCACTTCAGAAAATCAAGAATGTCATACTATGGATGCGTATTCATAAGTGGGAGAAGTGGGCTAGGGTATGTAAGTGTACACGCTTTGCTACTCTCTTCATTTGGTCTAACATGGCTGCCATCACCTAAACAAATAATTTTGCTACTTCAGTGACCACCACTATTAAAATTTAAAAGAATAAGAAAACCTACACACAGAAACAAAATTTGTTCAAAGTTATCAATCCTTCTTTTTCAAAAGCTTTCAGAGATATCCTACATCTGACTCACTGCTCCAAATATGTGGTCCTCTGAGTCTCACAGTGACAATGACCATACGTTGGCTGTCCTTGGGTATGTGATGGGTTGTGGATGAGCGATTCAGATATCCAGCTTTCGTTATTGAATCTTTTTTAAAACTTAGTTGCCAATTATGACCATGGTAGTTGAATCAGAAACATAAATAATTTAAAGCCATTATTGAAGAAGTGAAGTAAAATTTTAATAATTTATACAAGATAGAAAAATATTACATCTCTCACTGTATTTTTATTTATTTATTTATTTAATATAAAGATTTTATTTATTTATTTGACAGAGAGAGACACAGCAAGAGAGGGAACACCTGGGTGGCTCAGTCGTTGAGCGTCTGCTTTAGGCTCAGGTCGTGATCCCAGGGTCCTGGGATCGAGCCCCGCATCAGGCTCCCTGCTCGGCAGGAAGCCTGCTTCTCCCTCTCCCACTCCCCCTGCTTGTGTTCCCTTACTTACTGTATTTTAAAGCTTACTGCTTTTTCGTATTTCATTGGCCATTTGAAGATTCTGTTTTGTGAAATGTTTATCCAAATCTTTGGCACATTTTAATTTTCTTTTTCTTGTTGAGTCGGACTTTTCATATTCTTCTGATCCAAGTTCTTTATTGACTATATGTATTACAAATAATCTTCACCTTCTGATTTCAATTTCTCTTTCCCATTAGTGATGACTTTTGATAAAGAGATATGCCTTTTCGGGACGCCTGGGTGGCTCAGTTGGTTAAGCGACTGCCTTCGGCTCAGGTCATGATCCTGGAGTCCCGGGATCGAGTCCCACATCGGGCTCTCTGCTCAGCAGGGAGTCTGCTTCTCCCTCTGACCCTCCTCCCTCTCATGCTCTATCTCATTCTCTCTCTCAAATAAATAAATAAAATCTTTAAAAAAAAAAAGATATGCTTTTTCATCAGTATTTTTTTCAATTTGTTTCTTGCTTTTTAAAATCCTACATAAGACATTTTGCCTATTTGAAGGTCGGAAGTTATTCCTCCGTGTCATTTTCTAGAGGCTTTATTGTTTTACCTTTCATATAATCTACCTGGTTTGATTTTTGTGTATGCAATGAGGTAAGGGGTCAAAATCCATTTTTTTCCCTTATATGTATCCAGTTAATCAAGTTTCATTCATTTAAATGGCCATCCTTTCCAACTGCTCTGTATACTACTTTTGTCATAAAAGTGTCCACAAATACTTTTTTTTTCCTTGCTTCAATTCTGTTTCATTGATTGGCATAATTGCCTATATTTGTGCTGCTCTCACATTGTCTTTATCACTATAGATTTATAACACATCTTGATATGCAATAGTAGTAGTAATAGCAGTACATCATTTGTTCTTTGCTTTTTAATCTTGGCCCATTGTATTTCCATACATGTTTTAGTATTAGCCTATCAGTTTACACATGCACATACACACACACACACACAAAACTAGAATTTTGAGATTACTTTGAATTTATAGATTGATATGATAAAAACTGACATGTTAATATTGAGACTTCAATTCATAATCATAGTATATCTCTTAATTTATTTAGGTCTTTAATTTATGTTCTTTTGTTTATTGTGTGAAAGATACATTTTTTTGATTTACTTTAAGAAATTTAATTTTATATCAAAGTATACTTAGCATACAGTGTTATATTAGTTTCAGGTTTACAATACAGGTGATTCAACAATTCTATACATTTCTCAGTGTTCATCATGATAAGTGTACTCTTGATCCTCTTTATCTATTTCACCCAGGCCCCCATAAAGTATGGATTCTATTTCATTTGATTCAAACTGCTTCTTAAATTTGTGACTTGATGGCTTTCATTATTTTTAGAAACTTTCATCCATTATCCCTTCAAATATTGCTTCTATCTAATTTTCCCTTCTTAGACATTGATACTTTAATGACACTTTAGAACTTCTTACCATATTATCTATATCTCATAGACTCTATGTTTTTTCTCCTTTATGCTTTTCAGTAGCAGTTTGATTATTCTCTTTTAACTTATATTTTGGATTTTCAATCCTCTGTTCAGTTGTATCTAAATTTTTTTTCAGTTTCTAAGTTTGTATTTTTGTATCTTTAAGTTCAAAGATACTTATTTGATTCTTATAATTTCCAGTTCTTGGCTGATGTTATACAAATATTTCATGGACATATTCAGAATTATTGTAAAGTCTGTGTCTAATTACAAGAATATCTGATTTTCTCTGTGATTTCTTTTTTTTTTTTTTTCGATATCTCTTTTTCCTTTGCATGTTGGTCATATAGCTTTCTATCCTGATAGACCATCATGTGTTACTTTGATACTCTGGAGTTGTTAAGGTCCCACAGAGTAATTCTTATTTTGGCACATAATTAGCATAAGGGAAAATCACTTTGATCCAGTTAGGGATTTAGCTAACTTGAAGCTAGACTTCAGTATTTGAGAAGGCAGTTCCTTTTCAGTTTATCTCTGTTGGTAGGATATAAATCTTCAGGCATTTCAGCTAAAATCCTGAGTGTTTTACACACCTCCCCTTTCCACTGTGGGTCTTCTGAGTTCCAGTTTTCCTTTCCCAAGAGATTGTGATGGTAGGAATTGCTGTTCATTTTCTAAGCCTCTCAGACAGTTTTTGTTCCGTTTCTTGGTTTTTCAACCACTATTTTCTTTGGCATATATACTAAAGGGAGAAAAGCAGCACGTCAACGTCAGACATCTCTACATTTTTTTCTTTGGGATCTTAATGCTTCCAGGGCTCATTACCCTTGTAGTTCTCTGATACCTTAAAGAGATGTTTCTTTTTTACATTCTGTCTGGCTTTTCTGGTTGTGCTTGAGGGAGGGATTGGTGGACAAAATGCTAGTAGGTCCTTGACAGAGTGACAAATGCATGTGTAATACTAACGCTAGTGTCTTTACATTTTAAAAGTGAATTCTAGTGGGGAGCAAATGGAGGAAAATAGAATGAAGGAAAAATGGAGATAACCTCAGGGACACTGGTGGCAAAAGTAATGATGTTCGGTGAACTAGGAGTTGATGAGGCATCGCTGAAATAATCTCTTTATTTAACTTCTTTTGGAACAAGTGAAGAGTAATTTTCACTTGTTTGGTAGTTTATGGAGCTTGAAAGAAATACTCATTTTGGTTTTCTTCTCGTCCTAATTTATTACCTGAAAATTCATCAGAATTTATCTTTAGCTTTTTATCCATTTCTATGCAGCTTCCTTTTTACTTGGAACTAAAATTAATTTGACAGTATTACCTTTTTTTGTTTCTCTTGGCTTCATTTTTAGCTTCATTTGAGTCTTGAATTCTACTCAATTTTTTATGGAATTGGGGAAAGGTATACAGGCTTCATTCCCATAAATCCCCTCCACCGTTTCTTTCCTACTCTAGATATTGTATATTATAGTTTTGTTTAAGTTTTTGTATTATATGTTTGGAAGTAAATTCATCTTCCCATGTGTTACTATCATCAGAACATTATCCATATATTTATTAGTCTATCATAATCTAGGACAGCACTATCCAATAAAACTCAGTTCTGCAATGTGGTAGGTACTAGCCACATGTGACTACTGAACTCTTGACAAGGGGATAATCCTACCATGACATTGATATTTTTACTTTTTTAAAATTTCAACTAATTTAAAATTTAAATAGCCACATATAGCTAGGAGCTACCATATTTTACAGTGCAGATAGAAGACCTATGTAATCAACTTAGATAAATTTATCCTCCAGAATCCAAATTACTGCACAAGAATGGTTAATTTTAATCTTTATAAAAAACTTTTTTAAAAAGATTTCATTTATTTATTTAGAGAAAGCGAGTGTGAGCGGGGGAGGGGCACTGGGAGAGAGAGAATCTCAAGCAGACTCCGAGAGCTGAGCGCAGAGCCAGATGCAGGGCTCGATCCCATGACCCTGAGATCATGACCTGAGCCCCTAAGCTGAAATCAAGAGTCAGTCTCTTTTTTTTTTTAAGATTTTATTTATTTATTTGAGACAGAGAGAATGAGAGAGAGAGAGCACATGAGAGGGGGGAGGGTCAGAGGGAGAAGCAGGCTCCCTGCCGAGCAGGGAGCCCGATGCGGGACTCGATCCCGGGACTCCAGGATCATGACCTGAGCCGAAGGCAGTCGCTTAACCAACTGAGCCACCCAGGCACCCTCAAGAGTCAGTCTCTTAACCGACTGAGCCATCCAGGCACCCCTTTATAAAATGTATTTTTAAAGAAAAATTATTTAAAATTTTTTCAATATGGGGCATTTATCTCTTCATATTAATAAAATAATGGCAAGGTCATTAATGAGAAATTTAACTGTTAAGTGATGTTACTATTCTTTTTTTTTTTTAAGCCATGAAATGTCTTTTAAAAAATAAGACTATTTATGCTCTTAGATACGAGTTTATCTTTAAATTATCTTATAATTTATCTTTAAATTACAGATTTATACTAATTTTTTTTTCTTTCAGTAATCATCCTGGTTATAAAAATATCACATCAATAGAATGGTTTTCCTTACTATGAGGAATTGGGAGTCAAATAATATTTGATTATGTATTTATTACAAGACTTAACTTTTTCATTAGTCATATTCTATTCTTAAATCCTTGTATACAGTATGTTAATGTTCATTAATGTTACACATTTGGGAGTCTATAATTGATAAAATAGTAACTTTGGGGCAGTTTAAGGAATTTTAATAAAAAAATAGATTGGTAGTTTCTAGTGTATTTAGAGAAAGGAATTATCTATACTACTTTGACATTTTTCTATATCACCAATGAGCTCACATTTTTTCCTCTGCTTTTAGTAAAGAGTAAGTGATTTTAATGGAAATGAAGGAGATTATCTGACATGCAGAAAAATCAGATATCACTTTTACTATGCATCGTGGAATATTATCTCTTTCTATATTGCTAATTAGTGCCAGCATGGACATTGCAATCATAATAATACAAATGCAATTAAAATCTAAGAAAAATAAGTGATAGATTTGTACTCAAACCATAATAACAAATACTAAGTTTTAAAACATATAATGTGGAAATTTGTCATCAGATAAAAACTCAATGCTAATTAATAGTTTATCATTATAACCAATTTATTAGATTAATTGTAATTTACTTGACTGGGAAAAGAAGCCAAAAAATTAATTGAAACTTGCAAAACTTCTGGTAATATCAAGATATTTATTGTTCTTTGATTAGCCAAAAATCATTTTGTGTTATGTGCTCATATTTTTAGTTGACAATATTTTACACCGTGTTTTCAAAAATATATATAACTGTAGATCTGCAGTTTCATATGTAAACTAAACACATGACCACCTGGACCATCTAAAGTTCTTTGGAATAATCTGTGGTTTGATAGACGATGGAAATGTGATCTCTGATATCTATAAAACTTCCTTGTTCTTTGCCTACGCTGTTGGAATCACCCAAACCTATTTATAAATTTTAATACAGGGCGCCTGGGTGGCTCAGTTGGTTAAGCTGGACTGCCTCCAGCTCATGATCCTGGAGTCCCGGGATCGAGTCCCGCATCAGGCTCCCTGCTCAGCTGAGCAGGGAGCCTGCTTCTCCCTCTGGCCCTCCCCCCTCTCATGTGCTCTCTGTCTCTCATTCTCTCTGTCTCAGATAAATAAATAAAATCTTAAAAAAAAAAAAGAACTGTAATTGCTTAAAAAAAAATTTTAATACAAATTATTTACTTGTATAATGTTCGTAATCACCGAAGTTTTCTAATATATTAGGAATCTAACTGTTTAAAGAAGATATAATTAAAATAAATTAACATTTTTCAGCCATAAGATTATCAATAATATGGCTTTTATATTTAAAATTTTGTCTTGTTGGGGTGCCGGGGTGGCTCAGTCGGTTAAGCGTCTGCTTTCGGCTCAGGTTATGATCTCAGGGTCCTGGGATCAAGCCCCACGTTGGGCTCTCTGCTCAGCAGGGAGTCTGCTTCTTCCTTTGCCCTTCCCCCCTGCTTGTGATCTCTCTCTCTCTCTCTCACTCTCAAATAAATGGATAAATCTTTAAAAAAATTTTTTTGTCTTATTTTTACATAGCATCTAAAATCACAGATGTATTGACCTCATTTTAAACTTTAAAACTTTACACTAAGCTTTATGTTTTAATCTAGTTTTAATAATTTAATGTATTAATATTTGTTTCATTGTGATATATCAGTTTTGTCAGATGAGGTCATATTTGGTAACCACATTTTAATCTTTTTTAATTTTAATTTTTGTTTTAAAGATTTTATTTATTTATTTATTTGACAGAGAGAGAGAGATAGTAAGAGCAGGAACACAAGCAGGGGGAGTGGGAGAGGGAGAAGCAGGCTTCCCACTGAGCAAGGAACCTGATGCAGGGCTCAATCCCAGGACCCTGGGATCATGACCTGAGCCGAAGGCAGACGCCCAACAACTGAGCCACCCAGGTGTCCCTTAATTTTAATTTTTTAAAAAGATTTATTTATTTATTTTAGAGAGAGAGAGAGAGAGAGCCCATGAATGGGGGGAGGGGCAGAGGGAAAGGGAAAGAGTCCCAAGCAGACTCTGTGCTAAGCCAAGGGGTCTCAAGCCAACAACCCTGAGATCATGACCTGAGCCAAAATCAAGATTCGGACACTTAACTGGATGAGCCACCCAGGTGCCCCCCATTTTAATCTGAAGCAAGTTATAAATGAATACACATTTGATTACCTAAATTTTATCTCAAATTGCAACTATACATATATTTTTTTCAAAAAAAATCTGATGCATTCTTTTCTAGTCTCTCTTATTTTTCTCTTTTGGTTTTTCCATTTTCATCCTTTTTCTCTGTTTCCCTTGAGTGCTCTTAAAGATTTAAATATTACCCTAGAAGCCTTGCATACTTTGAGAGGTGACTCACCAAAATGATTGAGCCACATTTTTAAAATCATTTCTTAACAAAGACTAGTAAAGGGTTCTTTTCTGAAGTTTGAAATTATATTTCTCTGCCTTCACATTATTTTTCCTGGTATTTTCCTCCATCATGGTCATTCCTACTTCGCTGCCCGATTTCTCCTGCCTACTCTAGATTCCCCAGACAGAACTTTTGGCATGATTTGCCATTCCTTATTTTTGTACTACACCCAGTTTGTGTTATCTCTACTTGGCCTCCTAGGCTATTAATTGAGTCTATGAAAGCCAAGTGGCTGCTTTTCAATTCTTTCCCTTTTACATTATTCATTAAAAATTTCCTAAAATAGTCAGAACTTTTCTCTCTTCAAGTCACTGTTCCGTTGTCTATTTCCACACTCTAATAAAACAACATGCTTCCTCCTTTAGTTAGAAGAATGAGTCAAGCTGACATAAGTTTTGCCAACTCCCCACCTGTGTACTTCATCTTTCTAAGCCTCTAGAAATAAGTATCTAAAAATCCCAGGTATTTTTATTGGTGTTCGGGTCATGAAGATGAATGCTCTTAAGGAGCTCATGGTCCACTGTTTAAAATGGACAAGAAACAAATAAGTATAGAATGAGATGTATGTTTATAGCAGAGGATGGAGATGTATACTATAAGGGTAGGAATGTCTGAATCTTCATGAATTTTCATGAGATGATAAGAGAATGGTAAGAACTCTTCTGTGGCTATATTACATTGTTTAGGATAAGTAGGCAGGTTTTTATTTATTTGTTTTTTACTTTGATGACAATGAATTAACTCTTCAAACATGCATTCCTTTTTTGACAGACAGACCATGGAGACATTGGGAATGGAAGAAAACAATCATTCTCTCAATGAACCACCAACAGTGTCAATCCAATCCATTTGTCTGTTTCATCCTTTCTGTTCTATGGCATGGTGCTCCATGTCAAATATTCATCTCTTAGTAACCTTATATTCCTTTTGATAAGAGTCTTTTGACCTAGAAGGCCGCTGTGGTATTTACTTTTAAATAACCTATTTTTCCTCTGTATGTCCTTGGACTTGGGTAAATATGTGCTTGAAATCAGAGTAATCTTTACCAAAGAAATTCACCAAAATCACAAGAACATCATATTTATGAGCTTATTTGTTGCTTTAGCTGATACTCAAGGTTATATTTTTGTATATAGACTTAAGTAGAATATAGCAATCAAATGTGGAGCTAAAATTAGCAGAGATAATGTCACGGAGGAAAAGGTTTTTCATCTTTGAACATTAGATGAATATGACAGATGTATTACAAAGATCAACTCAGTTGCTCTTCTCAAAACTCAGAAGCTGTAGCTGTGAATTCTTTTGAGGCACCTCTCTTCAGTGCTGTGATGTGCACTTGGTTACCTTTGGGTCAACACAAATAACACTTCTCACCATTCTGTAGTATGATACTATGATAATATAGCTGTTTTCCTTTGACAGAATTAACGTGGTCAGATTCTAGAATGTTTGACAGAATGAGTCTGACATTATTTATATTTATTTTCAAGGAATAATTTGAATTCACTCTCCCTCTTATATTCAGGTTCAAAACATTATTTGTGGCTGGAGAACGATGTGATGTGGAGACCCTGGAATGGTCCAAAAAGGTCTTCAGAGTACCTGTCTTAGACCACTGGTGGCAAACTGGTGAGCATTTCCAAGAATGTACATAAATATTACAGAAGTGTTCAAAAACACTGCAAGGACTGGAGGAAATTCTGAACTATGACCACCAGGCACAAACTCAGGACTTAGGTCGTTTCAGTAGAAATAAGCTATTCTTTGGTATTCCTTCTCCCCCCCCAAGACTTATTTATTTATTTATTTATTTATTTATTTATTTATTTATTTATTTATGAGACAGAGAGAGAGCATGAGCAGGGGGAGGGAGAGGCAGAGGGAGAAGCAGACTCCCCACTCAGCAGGGAGCCTGACGGGAGACTGGATCCCAGGACCTCTGCGATCATGACCCAAGCCAAAGGCAGGCACTTAACCGACTGAGCCACCCAGGTGCCCCTGGCATTCCTTTTGTTAAAAATATCTCTGCAAATGACATTGATGACGCCATCCTCTCGGTCCCTAGTGTAAAGTACTGAAGACCTCTTCTGCTTCTGCTCCTCTTTGCTTTGCATATATCCAGTAAGTCACTAAATCTCAGATATTCCTTGGAAGTATCTGTTGGATTCGAACCACCTCAGTACTCCCACTGCCTTTGAGCTGTGGCAGCTGCATTGTTATGTGCCCTGATTTAGATTCTCCTTATCAGCCACCTCTGCTCTCCTGTACACCCTGCACACTGGTCCCAGAGCACCTTCTTTAAAGCACTGTTTCTCTACTAAGATTTTCTGTGGTTCTCTGGCTCCCTTCTTATGTTCCATAAAATCAAATCTCTTCTACCTAGCATGGAAGACAAAGAAGTGTATCTTTTTCCAAAACATTTATCATTATATACATAACTTATTTATTTACTTATTTTGTTTATTCTCTATTTTCCTCCCACTAAGTGATCCTTGGGAAATAATTCTCATATTAAGTGGAAATTAAATAAAATTTGGTACAAATTAAAAAAAAAAAACAAACCTCTGCTGCTTCTTTTGAGGCACAGTTATGTACATTTGTGAAAGTCAGTAGATTATCTGGAACCTGTTTTCCCTGTCACGAAGTGTAGAGATTTTGTTCGGTTTTCCATTTGACCCACTGAAAGTAACTGAGAACTATGAGAACCTTGTGGCTTTCCTCTGTACATATTTTAGTTCAATTCCACTTGGTTCAACCTTCTTAATGTTTTCAGAATTTTCATCTTCTGAGTAACTGGGGCAGAGTATCAAATTTGAATAAAAAAATAATAAAGTTTCTTTGCAAAAAATAAGCCTGATTTTAAAAATAATTAAAGTCTTAGAAGATCAAGTGAGTGACTAAAACTGAAGTTCAGTGTTCAGTATTTTAGAATTCTTTGATGCTGATAAATTATCCTTTTGACATTATCTTTTTGCATATTGTCCTTTGCAAAAACACGTTTTCCATACCCATTGTAACATAAAATATAAAATGAGTGATCAGAGTGGAATACAGTTTCCTTTAAATAAAAGCCAAATCAGAAAGAGTTTCTATTCTCTCTAGTTTTATTTGCCAAGGGAGAAATTTCTTATCTAAATTCAGATTTGTAATTATTTAGGAAATAAAAAAGATAAGACAATTCAGAGAAAGAGCAGTGCCATATGTAGACATACATAAAAACAAGTGAAGAATTATTGCCTCTGAAAAGAAAAGTATTTATAGAATTGCTGCATCCTCTATTCACCAGGAAAGTTCTAACAGTTATTCTCTTAGGCAGGGAGAGAAAAGTATCTTGTCACTTTTAAGATGGTTTTCTTTTCCTGGTCGAAGTGAGGGGTTGTTTCCCACACAGTGACCTTATACAAGTGTTTGCAGAAGAGTTTTGTTTTTCCCCCATTAAAGGTCACTATGACACAGCCTACTGAAGGGAAAACAGTGCATTAATAAATAAAATCATGATTCTCTTCCTTTTTCTTAATATTGTTGTACATAATGGCCTGTGCAGATGTATGTAGTTTGTGCATCCAGGCTTACAAAAAAGCTTACTGACACCTGAGAAACAAGCATCTGAGGTCCCTGGCGGGTACTGAGTTTCATGTGAATTTGCAGTTTTTCTTTAATGTATTGTTCAGAGCAAATTAATAGCCACATTATGCCAGGGTGCTGTCACTTTAATCAGGTTTGAATGGCTGCTCAATACTGTGGAAAACAGTAGATTTCTGCTAGTCACGACTGATTCTTTCTACCCCCCATCTGATTTTATAGAATTTGATATTGTGTCCAATTAATGTACACAAATACCTACACATAGAGAGGTAGGCAGTAGCCGGCTAGAGATGTCGTTTTCTACTTTATAAAAGAAATTCATCCTAGGTGATGCAGATGTCAGGTAATAACAAATCTAGTTAGAATTTTTATTCAGTTGTCTAGAGGAAATCATTATTTTCGAAGATGTAGGTTGTGGTAACTGCAAAGTGATACTGACGTTTAATATTTGCAGCCATTCACCTTTCTTAAGGTGATATCACATTAATGTTGAATCACCCCGGGGTCGGGAGGGAGGGAAAGGCAGGCACTTTGTGGGTTATTATTAACTCTTAGGAAAAAGAAAGGAAAGTTCAGTATTTCTGGCACAGTCATGAATTTCCTAATGTTTTACATACCAAATGGATGGGGGTGCATTTCCACAAGATGTATGCCAGTAAAAACCTGGTAACATTTGAAGGAATGTTAAACGTTGGCCAAAGGAATACTTCTCATTTCAAATGTCAGGTTTTCTACAAGATCTCTCTCTTTTTTTTTTTTATTTAGATAATATATTTTATTTGATGACTTATAGCCAAATGTGAGCATCATGATCATTTCAACATGTAATCAACATTAAACAATATTAATAAGCTGTTTTATATTCTTTATTATTGTACTAAGTCTTCAAAATCTGGTGTGATTTGCACTTATAGTACATCTCGATTCAGTCTAGGTACATTTCTTTCTTTCTTTTTTTTAATGTTATGTTAATCACCATACATTACATCATTAGTTTTTGATGTAGTGCTCCATGATTCGTTGCTTGCGTGTAACACCCAGTGCTCCATTCAGTACGTGCCCTCCTTAATACCCATCACCAGGCTAACCCATCGCCCCACCCCCCTCCCCTCTAGAACCTTCAGTTTGTTTCTCAGAGTCCATAGTCTGTCATGGTTTGTCTCCCCCTCCGATTTCCCCCCCTTCATTCTTCCCTTCCTGCTAACAAGATCTCTTCTTTTTATTGACTTAGAAATTGATTTTTTTATATAATTGTACACTTTTATGAGTCTTCCCTACAATGAATAATTTATGAATTTGCTCTCTGATTACATTAATATATGTGCACAAATGAGCTGTTTCAAAATGGTGATGTATGATTTGGAATTAATTAGGGATATGTTAAGTAACTAAAATGTATGAATAAAAATTGATAAATTCCTATAACTTGAGTTATAAGAAGGTACTCTGCATGCAGTCAATCCATTTCATTACCGTGTTGTTTTCGTTACATAAGTGAAATTTGTACTAGTGACTGCAGATATCTAGTGACTAACATTCTCTTTCGGCCCCTTAATAGCAACACTCTTTAATATTTGATATGTAATATCTAAGATTCTAAATTGAGAGGTAATCTGTGGAAAATTTGAGAACCGACCAACTCCTTGTAGGAGCATTTCAATAAAGACCACCATTCAACATGACTAAAATATTAAGTGCTTGTTTTGGGTTGTCGTAGTGCAAACATTAAGTGCTTTCATAAAGAAAATTCATCTTGCTAAATTTAGATGGGGGGTTGTATCCATTTGGTTCATAAATCTGGATAAAAGACAAATTGTTGTCATTTACCTAGATGTTTTATCTTCCCAGCAACTTATCTATAAAATGACTGAAAACATCTGGATTATGGACTGAATTTTTCATTTTCTTTTATACATAGAGAAACAAAGGTGCTACAATCATAATTTAAAAATGGGAAGTTAAAGGAATAGATAATTGCCCCATTAAGATATGGTAATTCATGTGCAGAAAAAAACCAAACAAACAGCCAGAACTTCATTATCCTCAGGTGTACAATCACCAGGAAAACACTGTACTGTTATTAATCATTTTTAGCTTTTCCAGAAATCAGATACAGAGCACCTTTTAGAAAGAGAGAGCTGTCTGCACAGTACATGGCGTCCTTTGCAGGAAGGTTTTTTGTTTTTTTGTTTTTTCTGATTGAAGATAACTATAAAGGAATGGTTTTCCTTATGAGTGAAGAACCAAGTACAAACAAACACACAAACAAACAAAAAGCTTCCTTCAATTTCAGAGACTAATCACTAAAACCCAAAACATAGTAGACCTTATTCTTTTTTTTTTTTAAGATTTTTTTTTTTTAATTTATTTATTTGACAGAGAGATAGCACAAGTAGGCAGAGTGGCAGGCAGAGGGAGAGGGAGAAGCAGGCTCTCCGCTGAGCAGGGAGCCCGATGCGGGGCTCGATCCCAGGAGCCTGGGATCATGACCCGAGCCGAAGGCAGATGCTTAACCGACTGAGCCACCCAGGCGCCCCGACCTTATTCTTTTTTGAGGTTTTCTACCTTTCCTTTCCTCTCCTGTCCTTTCCTTGCTATTTACTGAGAAGCTATGATACTGGTTTAAAAATGATTGCAACAAAACAGCTTGGCGTCCCACTTTTTAATGTTATTTAGGTAGAAACACTATTTCTTCACATGCCATCAGTCAGTTAATTAAAGACAACGACTGTGAGGTTAGAATACTCGAGTTCCACGAAGGCTTTTATAAAGGACAACTTGGTAAAGGGTTGAGATGAAAGGAATCCATGATTCTTCCCATCTGCTGCCAGAATATTACCTGTGTGGCTCCCCTCAGAAGATACAGAGCTGACACTGAAAGTGTTTCAAGTACCTTCTGCCCAAGTAGAGAGGAAGTAGTAGAAATGACATAAGAGCTGCCAGTTGGAGCAACAACGGGGTGATTTTGTTGTTTGTCTATTTGTTTTGTTTCTATCACTTTAATGGGGGAGTAAGATTCTTCATAGAATTTCAAAAGCCCTAAGGAGGGATTTCAATGAGAAAACAGTAGTCACTTAAACGATTGAGACATTGGTGACAACTTAAGTTCCTGATGCCTTGAGCCATCTTTGCTGAGTTCTTATGTCTTAGGGAAATCACAGTATTTCTGTCTCTGATTGAACTGCTACAGTTTTAATTGCAATTGCCAGTTCCGAAGTCACTATATTCTATTTATAGCCAAAATCCTCCTCCTTTGAGGAGTCTGATAATTCTGGATTTTATTAAAGTGGTTCCAATTCCTCCAGGAAACTTCACTCATGCCAGTTCTTAAATCAAAATCATTGATCTTAAAAGTACACAGAGCCGGGGTGCCTGGGTGGCTCAGTCGCTTAGGCGTCTGCCTTCGGCTCGGGTCATGATCCCGGGGTCCTGGGATTGAGCCCCACATCGGAGTCCCTGCTCGGCGGGGAGCCTGCTTCTCCCTCTCCCTCTCCTGCCGCTCCCCCTGCTTGTGTTCTCTCTCCATCTCTCTGTCAAATAAATAAATTAAAAAAATCTTTAAAAAAAAGTACACAGAACCCTAATACCATATTATTAAAATGTGTCAAGGCTACTTGACATGATAATCCTTACTTTTGCACTATTTGGTAGGATGTACTTTCTAAGAACAGACAATTTGGACAACAGCTTTAACCACAAAAACTGGTTAGGCTGACCCAGTTCAGTCCATATCCTTGGGTTTATCTGGACAAGATCCTGGGCTATATATTTTCTTTACAAAAATCAAATCCACAAAATTGAATAATTAGTTACGGTTTAAGAACAATTACCCTGAGCAGGGATCTCTTTGGGAAATGGTACAGCTTCAAATATAGTAACATCTCATTCCTCCTAGCTAGGCTAATTGTGAAACACATGGCCAACATTTGAGGAGTCGATATGGAGGGTATCAAAGTTCAAGCCACTTGTTTCTCCAGATCATCCTCTTCCTTTATTACCCCTGCATTCTCAGACATTCTACTCTTGTGCATATGTTGGTACACTTTTTGCCGAGGAATTCTAATCTGTCAGTCTATAGTCCTAAATTTAGTCCACAGTAGGGAATTTTCTTCATCTTTGGAATTCAACATTGGAAGCTTTATGATTGTTATTTCTGCCTTTTTAAAAAATATTTTGAAACTATGTGCAAAATATGTGACTTTCTTATAACTTGAATGTACTTTGCCCCATGCAAAATCCTGTATATTTTGCTGCAAAATGCTTTTCTAGGACTAACGCATAAGAAGCTCTATATGGGTAACATGACAGTGAGGAAAGCATCTTCTTGGTGACTTACCTTGAAGATTCTATCTTTAATTATTTACAAGCTCTTCCCTGTAGCTTGGGAGCCAATAGTCACTAGCCAACGCTCCCCGGCTGCAGATCTCAGAGTGAAATACACCTATGTACAACCAAATGATGCCTTCCTGTGTTTGCTTTCTAACTATTTGTTATTCCTGGCTTTTGGGTTTTACTTACTGTCTGAGTCCGAGTGGTATAGCTTCGTTAAAGCACAGGCCTGTATTTTCAAAGACAGTGCATTGCACTAACCTCTCGAAACACACACTGTAGAATTCAGAATGCTGGGTTGAAGTGGGCTGCACTGGCAAAGCCTTCGCCCCATGACCCGTGCTGTCCAGGGTAGACCCCATGCCACTTTCAAATAGTAGGATGCAGGGTCTTTAGTGGTGTGAATGAATCACTACTGTCTGCTGCCTTTTTGCTTTTTTCAATGCAGTGGTCAAAAATAAACTCTCCTCTTTTTTCTCATTCATGGGGAAGACGTTTTACATAGTTTAGCATGAGAAGTTATGATTGGGGAAAGAACAGTTTTATGGATGCAGTGGCGTCTCAGCAATGTTCAGCTAGCAATGCCGACAGTATCCATCTGCTGAGAAAAAAGTCCTGACGTCATCTTTGTTGCCTGGCAACGGCATTTTTTTTTTTTCTCGTTTAGAGCAATCTTCATTAGTTTAAGGTGGGTAATTTTTACTGATCATTTGAGAAGCAGGGGCTTAGAGGTAAGCTACGTGAATTTGATTTGTGGAAGGAATAATCTCTTGTCAAATGTAAGGCAGGCTTGATGAGGCTTTTCTTTTTGAAAGTGAATATCTGTTTACAAACTGTTAATCCATCTGAAACTGAATCTCCCAAGTCAAAAAGCATCTATTGAATCAGACATTGTCCTCTTTACAGCATGATAATGTAGAAAGAACATCAAGTTGTTGTTTTTTTTCCAACTATGATTACATGAAGTAGTTTGGATATGTATAACTGCTTTTTAGAATATTTATTTGTGCTCATTATTGTATTAGTGATAATGTTTTCACAGAAGACTGAACACTGGGAAATCAATTAATAATATAAAGTTGGTTTGGTCTTTGAAATTTCATCTATTCTAATCCTCCTACCTTTGGCAAGAATCACATTTAATCCACTCTTGAAAGGTGAAAGTCTGTTATGTTTTTGCAGATCTTTATAAGGAAAAAAAGAGTTCCTAAACCCTCCATTGATAAAACTCACTGTCTGGAAATTTCTCTTTCCTGCATGTAAACCCCTATACTATGGGTCCATTGACCCCCACAAATAGTTCCCAATTCCTCTTTTGCTGTCAGTTCTGGTTTCAAAAACCACAGATGACTATTCTCCTTGGAAAAACAATGTAGGTAGTGGAAAGTGTTGTGGAATCCTAACAGGATGGCCTTTAAATCCTGGTTCAGCCACTGACCCTATAGCCATGGGCAAGTCCTTGATCTTCTGCTTGCACTTTATCTTGTGGGCTTGGAGAAAGCTTTCAATGAAGTGAAGTATGTCAAACAATGCAGCTGACTTCCCGGCCAATCGTAACACTCAATAAAGATTTTCCTTTTCCTTTCCTTTCTATGAATCACCCTTCACGAATATAAAGACCATCTTTAGCCTCCTGGCCTGTGGGTAATGCAGACTCAAGAAAACTTGGAACATAAGAGCTCAATTTATACATGAGAAAAAGTAATCATAGTTTAATTTCTCGGAGTCAGCCAGCTAGTTAAGATTAGAATTGGAACTCTCCTTGCTCTGTGTTGTCCAGAGTCCTCCCATCTTATGTCTTATCTTATGCCTTCATTAATTCAACATTTCTTATCTAACTCAACTGCAGGTTATTTATGAGTTTTCCCACTATTAGAGGCAGGAAGGACGCCATAAGGGGGAAGGATAAGACCACAGCTCAAATTAATGGTCTGCTTCCAGCACAAAAAGTTAGGCTGCTTTGAATTAAGTGTTTTAAACAATAATCGTGCCATCTCGTGAACACAAAGATTGAACTGATTTTCTTTCACCAGTGTACATCTTACTGTTCTGCTTTCTTTCTGCTACTACCATTCAAGTTATTTATAGTGCGCTGTATAGATTCAGAGGTGGAGAGAATGGTTTCTTTACAAATTGCTTTTATGCCCATCATGATGCTGTGATTAATATGACTCAGCAGTACCAGGCTGCTGAATTGACTGATTTCCAGGACTTCAGCTCTCTGCATGGGCCACCAACTTCTAAATCTATATTGCTTAAATGTAGTGTTTCTAGAACCACAGTGTGTACAGAATCGCAGATTTTCAGATGCGGCAGGAGCTCTTATCGACAGAGTTGGGCTCTGTGAACCTGCCACTGTGTTCTTCTTAACCTGCACTCACATCTACTCTTCTTTCCACGTTGCCTTTCATGTCTGAGCCAAAATCCTGGGGTGGTCCTGGACCTCTCCCTCTTACTCTTTCTCCATACCCAAACAATCACCAAGACCCTCTGACTCTGAGCATAACTCAGATTTGGTCTCATCTTCCACTTCTGCTCACTCACCCTCATCAGACCACCAGCATCTAACTGACTTCTTGCTCTGGATTGGGATCCTCAGCTTAGTGCTCCAGTTTGCAACTGAAGAGATTCTTCTACCATGCAATTCTGAGCAAATCACTTCTGCTAAAACCCCCCGTGTCTCTCCTTGTTCCTGGAATGATATCCACATTTCTTACCATGGCACAGAAGACACTTCATGACCTGCCTTTGCTCATCTCTCTCACTTTGTCTCTTGTTCTGTTCTCTCTTAGCCACCCAATTCCCCTGAGCTTTGCTATTGCTGAATAACTTGCTGTCAGTCCCTTGATGGTCTACCTTCTCAACCTTTGCACATGCTGCTATTTCTGTTTGGCATGTCTTTCCACCCTTAACACTGCCTTCTCATTAAAAGAAATGCCTTTCAGAGAATTCCATAAATATGTATTGAAGGACTGACCTTTGAATATCAGTCTTGGGATAAGAAAATGTTGGAACAGAATTATAATGGTAACATACAGCTCTTTCTCTTCTGAATCCTCTATTCTCCCACTCCCTGATTCATTTTAGGATTGCATTATTCTGTGATTTGCTATTTATTTTTTAAGAACCCTGATCTCAATAATGGGAACTGGAGCCTAAACCATGCAAGAAATATGTATTTACTAGTCAGCAAACATTTCTCGAGCACAAATGTCAGGGACTAGACTGTGTTTGGTCCTGCTCATTCAAATGATTCTCAGGCACCCAGGAAGAACCTAATTTCAACAACTGGTTAGGAGACAGTTTTCAGATAATTATATGCACTTTTTTTTTTTTTTTGAGAATTACACTAGTTCTTTTTTGAAAGATTTTATAATATTTTTAGTGGGGAGTGTTCCAAGTGTCTATTGCTGTGCAAAACAAACAAACTTCAAAACCTAGCAGCTTAAAACAACATCCATGTATCATGGTTTCATGGGTGTGTGTTATGGGCAATGATCAGCAGGGGTTTTATGCTCCATGGACTGGTTTTTTTGTTTGTTTGTTTCCATGTATTGTTGATTGAGACAACTCAGACAGTAAATAATGGTGAATGGACTGGTCTGGTGGGTCCAAGATAACTTCACTCTCATGCACTGGAATGGCTGGAAGGCTGGAGTCAGTCAGGACTGTTGATGTGAATGCCTGCAAGTGGCATTTTTAGTGTGGAAGATTCAGAATAATAGGCCATTTTACATGGTGGCTCAGAGGTTCCAGAGATAGTGATCTAAAACTCTTCAGGCCTTTGCCTGGAAACAAAGAATCACTTCCACTCTTTTCTCTTAGTCAGAGTCATAAAAAAGTGGCCCAGATTCCAATAGAGAGGACATAGGTCACACCTTTCTGGAGGATGAGGCTCAAATAAATTGCAGCCATCCTTAATCTCCACCGTGGGTAAATTTCAAAGTTGTGGATGTAGCCTTCTGAATTCTTCAACATAATTTCCCCTTTGCTCGCCATTCATAAATAACTTCTGTCAATATTTTCATGTGTATCTTACCAAGATACATATTTTTGTTCAATGCATAGTATTTACAAAAAAGAGTCATATTATGCATTCTGTTTTACAGATTTTCTAAATATTTTGTGAGAATTATTTCCTATCAGACATTTTTCTATGTTGTTTGAATAGCTATGCATTAATTCTTAATAGAGAATAATCTCTATTTTTGGACAATCTTCTAAACATTAATATAAACAATACTGTGATAAATATCCTTGATGCTTAATATTTGTGAACTCCTACAAATATTGCTTTATATATATATATCCCTTAAAGTGGTACAACTGGGTTAAAGAGTATGTACATTTTTAAGGACTTTTGTAATTGCCAGATTGCCTTTGAGAAATGTTGTGTTGATCTATACACACACTAATACTTATGTAACAAAAATGATTGTCTTTGGCTTATGTGGGCAATCTGTCTCCCTTGCACCCTAGTCTTTCTGCTAGTCTAGTGAATTCTCATGTTCCTCATGTTCAGGAAGCCACAGAAATCTCAATATGAAACAACTATTCTAATACAGCATCTGTCTGTCCATGAATTTTCTCATACGCATCTCTCTCAAAACCCCAACTAAAATAAACCTGATTGCAGACAATGGATGTTGTACAAATATTTACATAAATTTTATGTGCATTGTTGTGCTTCATTAACCTTTTGTTCAAAAGCCCTCATTAGCTTGCAGGATCACTCAGACCGAAAGCTTAAGGTCTTACAAGGACTTCAAAGTAGTTTTAAATGATCTGTCTCCTCGCTACCTATCTGAGCTTATTTCCTGTTAATACTTTCCTCATTTATTCTGCTTCAGTAACACCAGCTGCCTAACTATTCCTGAAATACTCTAGGAATAAGCTTACCTCAGGACCTTTGCAGCTGTGGTTCCTTTCTCATGGGTTCTTTGTCCTTAGATGTCACGTGACATCTGTCCTCACTTGTTTCAGGTCTTTACTTAAATGTTGCCTTCTCAGGGAGGCCTTTCTGGCCCCCCAGTCAAAAATTGCAATTTTTCCCCATCACATCTCATTCCCTGTCTATGCTTTTTAAAATTTTTCTTAGTGCTCATCACTCTTTAACATGCCATATGGTTTATTTATGTTTTTTATTGTTTGTCTCTCCAACTAGAATGTGAGCTCCTTGACCATAGGAATTGTGGTCACTTTTGTTTACTATTCTATCCCCAGTTCTAATGAGAGCACCTATCCTGTAATAGCTGCTCAATAAATATTTGCTAATAAGAGATATGTCCCACCAGTACCTCCATTTGTGAATATGAGAGACTGGGCTCACTCATTGTTGCAAGGATTTTTCTTCCTCTGAGACACAGTCTGGGTCAGCCCTATGTATTCTCCCTATGCATTCTCCCTAAGAACCTCACAACTGGTACCCTTGTCTATTTCGTTCTTCTCCTGTCTGTAAGAACTATGCAAACCAGTGCAAGTGGTTTAAATTTTCTAGGTTAGTTGTTAGTAGTTTTCATTTGTAAAAAGAATATTCCCTTTTCTCCCTATCTCCCTATGTAGTTGGATTAAATGCAATAATATAAACAAAAAGCACTTAGCATAGTACACAGCATAATTCATATTTGAAAAAAATGTATATTCATTTTCATTCCTTTCTTCCTTTAGAGTTAGCAGTTTTAAGGAAAATTCCTTTAGGTAACAGTTCACTAATGCAATGAGGTAGAGAGGCAGTAAAGTGAAGCGTCTGCATTCGCCGTTAATGCAGTTATGAATATAAATGTACCAAAATAACGCATTCTTCACAAGCTTCAGTTCCCTGCCATCTTCTTCCTGGGTGTCTCTTTCTAAGATTAGGTATCTGTGGAAAGATTTCTCCAAATGAAGCATCCAATTCTGTTCTTCAGAGAGAATGTTCTAGTTTGCAGCTATTTCCCGGTCACAGGGTGACATCCGGATTTCCCTTCTCCCTAGATAACTGCTAGCCGGTTAATTATAGCTTGGGCAGTGTGAAGCAGATGATTTTAGAATATATTTGCAGTGGGGCTTTGGGAATCCTTAGAAGTTTGGTTAAGGCCGGCAGTATGCCTGATGGCTTGTCCCAGACAGAAACCTGTTCTGCACATGGACCAGCCTGAGAGCCGGGGTGGTTGTGATCTGTGTGCGTGAACGTGTGAGCACACGGATGTGTGAGCACACGGGCGTGCGCTTGCCGTGCAGGTGGATCAGTACATTCTTTGGGTCTCAGGATGTTCAGAGATATAAAGAGAGAAAACCAAAGTTCTCATCCCACTTTTATCCTAACTATGGCTCCTTGTGTGGAGCCAAGGAACTGTCATTTCGCCTGAGTGTATCTTTTACATGTCACTACCAACAGTTCTTCCAAACCCCCAAATGAATATCCAGCTAAAGTCAGCGAGATACCCCAATGACTTACATTGTCTACTTGTCTACTACTGGATAATCCTTTTTATTGCCATTAAAATTCAGTCAAAGTAATCATGTAGAAGAATGTGCTGTTCATATGTCTTAGAATCATTAATTATAACAAAACAGCTGAGGGTTCAAGATGGTATCTATGTAATCACTATACAAAGATGCAGGCGGTACAAACTGACCACGTCACTAACTCATTCCTGTGTCTTCGTTTAAGACGAGGTTTTATTCTCGCTTCCTCTTCCCATATCTCCTTTCTCCCAATGTTGGGGGAAGAAGAACAGAGTGCCCGCATCTTTCCTAAGAATCCACAGGGACATGAGATGCAGCAGAGGGCAGTCAGAGCTTTGTTGTGGTGGTTTTGTGTTTGTTTCTCTTTCAGACAGCAGGTCCTGAAGCCATCTTCAGGAAGGTTCGTTTGTAGGTTCTAGAGCCATCTGTTGACACGTTGCTGAGAGGCTTTATGGTGTTAAGAAATGTAGAGAGTTTGAACTTGAAACGATTGCAGTGCCTCTGGTGAGAAACTAAACCTGATGAGACACACTTTGAACATGGAAGATGTGCTTTAGCAGTTGCTTCCCCTGCCCAGGGTGTGAGGGGGAACAGAAGCGTCATAAGGGGGACATCTCCCTGTGTCCTGTGTCCTAGTAGCTTCTGTGACTGCAGTCACCTTGCTCTGTCAGCACACCTTCCTTTAAGCCCCTCACTCAAACTCAACAGGGGGTTGCTTCCTGGTACCACACTGCTCTTGTCTCTGTCAGTTTGGAGGACCGCTGAATCATTACTGAGACATTTTTAAAAAGGCAAAGGGAAAAATGTTGCTAACGTTTCCAAATATGGGGGTTTCCTTCCCTGCTTTGCTTGTGCTGTAGGGAGAGAAGACAGGGGGATTGCGTGACTGATGGAATGCCATTTTGTATAATACCTGTCCATTTTTTGTCATGGTATGAACACATTTGAAACATTTGTCATGGTATGAAGCCATTTGAAAGTTCTTTGTTAAACATCGAAATGTCTGCTCTGGTGACTTGCTGCTTCTCCTCAGCGGTGACCATAGGGCTTAGCATCTTAAGCACTGGACTGTGACTTAGGAACTGTGTTTTAATGTTCCAGAGTCCATCCCCTGTTACTGATGCCAGGTGAGCCACCATCCATAAAATGTGAATCATAAACCAAACTACTCTGGAAAGTAAAGAACAGTAATAAATTCTTCCCACCATTCTAAAGTGATATAAATGTACGATAAGTTATGATAGAAGTCATAGTAGAAAGAATACATTCTGAGTCCTTAGGAAGATAGATTTTTAAAAAATATTTTGGATTACTTTGGATCCAGTGGTTTGGCAGTTAATCCCTTGGGTATATGTACTGTATGTTTGTGTGTATAATATTAAGCTACTAGTTCCAAAACTTTTCTCAGTCAGTACCTCTTACCCTGCTCCTCCACACATGCAAATCTCATATTTAAAAGATTCTGCTAACCCCAAACTTGTGTTCACCCATAATAACAAATGCATTTGTCCATAAAAATAATCACTTTCAGCGCGTACAGCTATCATATAATAGCTGCTATTGTTCTGACTATTAACAATTTGAGACAGAGAAAATGATTTCATCATGTTTGCTCATCCATGCAGGTTAATTGTGGCAAAGTCTCTGGTCTTGATGAAATAATCAGCATAGCATAAATGTCCTTCTTTCCTTCCTTCCTTCTTCCCTTTCTGCCTGCCTGCTTGCCCTGTCTGCCTGCCTTCTAGGAGCCCAGGGACAACAGATTGAGAGCAATTTGATAGAGCATTGTTAAGTTCAGCTGTAAATGCAAGCTCTCTAGGCAGCTGTAGTTCTTTCAAAATTAGAGTTGATATTGTTCATATATTCCCCAAAATCTTTGGGTTGCTTATTCCAGAGATTAAGCCATAAATAACAGAAATATCTTGCACGTAGCTATTATTTACCATGATAAAAATCTTTAGGTGAATTAAGAGAGAGCATCTTTTCTAAAGATCTTTGAGTTTTTATCATGTGTTGTAAAATTCTCACAGCCACATAATTCTATATTTTTCATGCCTGTTGATTCATAACCAAGAACATTAGAGACACCTCTCTTTTCTTTAGAAGAAGCGTTACTCTATACATTATTCTCAATTTGTGTCCTTAGATTTTAAGACTGTTGGATCTGGTATCGATTGCTGGATCTTTTTTTCATTTTTAAAGAATACATTTCCACTCCTCGTCTATTCCTCATGCAGTTAAAGTCTATGACAAACTTGGGGGTAGGGGGCAGGGCATACATCGAAGAAACATCATGATTTCGAGTTTAAGTATTAAATGATAAATAATATTTATTTCTCCAGAGACTGGATCCCCAATTACAGCATCATGCCTTGGATTAGGTAATTCTAAAACACCTCCTCCAGGACAAGCAGGAAAAAGTGTTCCAGGATACAATGGTGAGAAATGACCCTGATTATTTGGAATATGTAAGGTTAATAAATTTGGTATTTATCCATGTCTAATGCCAGTCAAACTGCACAGTAGGTGCTTAAAAGTATTTGACTGAATGAATACTTCGTACTATAAATAAATGCCTTAATTTTGCTATTAGTCAATTGGATCAAAAATAAGATTGTCGACTTCCAAGGACATGTTCTAAATGGCTGTCATAACCAGGAAAATAGTATTTATAGGGTACATTAAGGATATGGCTGTGAAATTAATATGTATGGAATCCTTGCTAGGTGCAGAGTACTTTGCATACATCATTTCATTTAATGATGAATTATATTTAATTCAGAGGTATCATTACCATTCTAAAGATGAGTTAACTGGTGCCCGGAGAGATTGAATCACTTTCTTGAGGTAATACGGCTGATTAGCGCCTAGAGACGTTTTATTTTGTTTGTTTCTTTGTGTGTTTTTGCTACAAAAGTTGCAGTGTTTCCCATTATATATATGCCACTGTTTAATTTAGGAGTGATGATAAGGCTTCTGAACCTTGTTGGCTAAAGATAAGTATAAAAAGTAAAGATTCAAAATAAATAAAGATTCTAAATAGAAAAATCACTTCATCCATGCTGGTGGTATGTGACGATGGGATATAATATATTTTAAGTATTTGCTCTAGATTGTTGGTAGCGGTTATAATAGTTCAGTAATTTTCCACGGGCTCCACTTGCTAGTTGCATAACATACAAGTCACCTAGCTTTTCAGAAATTCGATTTCCTTATTTCTAAATGGGAATAATAATTCCACATGCTTCATAGGGTCATGATGTAACACAATGAAGCATTAACAGAAGCACTTGCCAGTAACCAGACTGAACTAAATCTCAGCTAGTCGTGTGGTGCTATTTCAGGGAATATGAAGAACAGAAGTTATTTTATATGCATAAGGTCACACAATTTAGCTTAATAGATTTATGAGGAAAACCCATCTTTGGGAGACAGAAAACGGTTCCTACATATAGTTTCTATTTGCATGTAAATTATAAAATATAGAGAATATATAAAATATATATCCTCTGCCTCTCTGACATAAAAATACTGTCTTTTCTTTCTAGGACAATGATTAGTTAAGGAAAGGTGGATCATTTGACTTAGCCTAGCAGATGTATTTGTAAAAAGAAACTTTAGATTTTTTTTTTTTAGGGCAGAAATAGATATTCTGTGAAGTCAGTGACTTTTCCAAGCATGGGGAGGTGAACCCAGCTCTAGTGAAATCCTCACTTTGAACGGTTCTGTCATCCTTGCTCCTTTTATTGGAAAAATTGCTTTGTGTTGAGCCATTTTTAGGGGCTGATGTTTGTGGGAGATGTTAAATGCATTTCCCTTTCAGCATTTTCATATTGAGCTATAAGAAAGAGTTAAGCTTTGATGCCTCATGAAATTTCAGCACAGAAATTTCTCGTTGTCTGAAAGCCCTTGGCTGACAGACAGTATATAGGTTAAACGTTAGAACTAAAGTATCTATAACCAAGGAAGTAGTGACTTTATGACTCATGATTTTTATGTTTTGTGGTTAGTCAGAGATTCAGAAACATAATGTAGTATTCAGTAGTATAATAAAAAAGCGGTATCCACTTGGGAAAGGAAAGAAAACCATTTTTGTGTGTGTGAAAAATACTCAATGTGATGTAACAGTTTCACATTGATTGAGTACCTTACACAAGCTTGTCACTTTTTTCTTCAGGTGATTCTTTTTTTTTTTTTTTTAAAGATTTTATTTATTTATTTGAGAGAGAGAATGAGAAAAACAGAGAGCACATGAGAGGGGGGAGGGTCAGAGGGAGAAGCAGGCTCCCTGCCGAACAGGGAGCCCAATGAGGGACTCGATCCTGGGACTCCAGGATCATGACCTGAGCCGAAGGCAGTCGCTTAACCAACTGAGCCACCCAGGCGCCCTCAGGTGATTCTTATAACAACACTGAGAAAAGAATCGCTCCCACTTTTTATCTAGAGAAATTGAGGGCGTAATACTTGTACAGGGGAGCAGAGTAAATTGGCCACTGTACTGAGATTTGGGGAAGCAAACATTAGTGAGGCATGACCTCCAATCTTAATGACCTTCTAGTCTTGTGAGAGGAATATTTATACCACTACTAATTGTCAGAATAGAACTTTAAAACAAAGTGCTCTGGGAACACAAAGAAAGGAACGATTAATTTTTTCTGGGGACAATGTCCTTCTTTTCTCATAGCCTCGCTCAGTAGAACAACCTGGATGGATGAAGCCACATAAAGGATCAATGAGAGCTTAAAACATGATGATATATCCTCATTTCCAGCTTGCACTAGGGGTTACTGAATGTGGATTCAAGCTTCGACCTCCTAAAATCTTTCAGGATTTTAACAGTGTATTTTAACAGAAAGCACTGGGATAATATTTGGGAATTAAATGGATCTTGAAGGCTCAGAAGTGGATATTAAGCTTTAAATCAGAAGAAGGGGTTTCCCAGGCTTAAATACCTTATTTTTATTGCTTGAAATATTTTTTGGTATATTTTAGAACTTGATTTGTTTCCTTTAATTTTTGAAAAGCTGCATATATTTTTAATGTTTTTGGTAGACTAGAAGGCAATGTTGAAGTGGCTATAAACATGGGTTATGAAATTAACAGCATGTTTGAAATGCAATGTCTTTACTTAAGGGGGGTTCTGAGGGAAAATTCATGATCTTGTTAAGAATCAAAGCATGTGCTCTTTTAATTTTTTGTGAGACATGTTAGCATAGTTATATGTTCACGGTCTCATAGAAATTAAAAGATGCCTGTGAAGCTACAATTTTGGGGGTTGGATATAGGAAACATGGAAAAGTTTAAGCTTTAAGGGTATGCATTTTTATTCAAATTTATATTATTTGTTTGTTTATATTTTACTTTGCAGTTATGATTTTGGATGACAACATGCAAAAACTGAAGGCTCGATGTTTAGGAAATATTGTGGTAAAGTAAGAAAGATTTGCAATGCTACTATTTAAGAGAGCAAGAATTGATATATAATATTAAGAAAAAAATGGAGTGTTTGTGATGATAGTCCTAGGGAGGGGGTTACAAAATAAGCTCGTGCATTGTTTGAGGATACACAGTGCCAACTCTTGTCATTAAACATGGAGGCCCCATTAAGGAGGGCATGTGATCTGATGAGCACTGGATGTTATGCAACTAATGAATCACTGAACACTACATCAAAAACTAATGATGTACTATATGTTGGCTAATTGAATTTAAATTTTAAAAATAAATAAACATGGAAGCCCCCTAAAGTAGAACAAATTTAGATATGATTTTTTTTTAAAGATAAATCTTCCATTTTAAATAATTTTTTGATGATACAAGTAATGTGTAGGTGATCAATTTAACTTAAATGCCAGAAATATAAGGAAGTCTATAAAGATTCTATACTCCCACCCTTTAGCAATACAACATTAATTTTATAGTATATAGGACTTTTTCCTTTTGGCAAGCATTTTAGATTTCTGAAACAATTCAGCTTATTCTGTATTGCTGTTTTTCCTTAAACTTGTCTCACGAGCATTGTTCACTTTAACTCTGCCTCTAAAAATGTTTGTCCCATCCTAGAACTCTTAGTCTTTTTCGAATATTTATGATTATAAATAATGCTGTATTGAACATCTTTCTTTGTGTTGTCTTTTCTTCTTTTCTGATAATCACTATAGTGTTGCATAATTTCTGAAAGTGTGATTACTAGGTCAAATAGTAGCATAATATAAAATGCCTGACTCAGCAAGTACAATTCCTTGCTAATGTTTTTCAACCTTGTTCATTTGTAAGCAAAAGTGTCAAAATTTGAAGGGAAATACTAAAATTTGCTTTGATTAAATCCATACTTTAAAATTGTTATGCTAGTGGAAGCTGAAATGGAAGTTGATTAAGTTGGGGGGGAAATAGGATGTGACATTTTAATAATTGATACAGGTCACTTTAGTGCCTCTGATTAGCATGACATTGATATGATATGGTTTAGTAGTAGAATTTGGCAGAAGGAGCTGCTATAAATAAAGAACATTGTATGTCAGGCCTGAAAAAAGCTTTGTTTTCCCATTTATTTAAAAAAATTCTTGGAAAAAAATTGTAAAAATAAAAGAATTCTTGGGGCTCCTGGGTAGCTCAGTCGGTTGAGCATCTGACTCTTGGTCTCAGCTCAGGTCTTGATCTCAGGCTTGTGAGTTCAAGCCCCTCATTGGGCTCCAAGCTGGGTGTGGAGCTTCCTTAAAAAATAAAATAAAATGAAATAATAAAAGAAAAGAATTCTTATGACTTGGCATCCTGTCTCAGGTCAGAGACCTAACCTGAGGTACGAAATTGTCTCAGGTTAGGTCTCTGAACTGCAGGATACCAAACACATACCCTCACCAGTCCCTAAACCTAACCCGAACCCAAACCTGAACCCTAGATCTGAGGGGGAAAAAAAAGGAAAATGTGGTATATTTATACGATGGACTATACTCAGCAATAAAAAAGTACGAGATCTTGGCACTTACAACAACAGGGATGGAGCTAGAAAAAATTATCTCAGGTTAATAAAACATTTAAAATTCTGTGAAAATTAAATGAAAAACAGTAACTTAAAAAAGAATGTATTTCTTCAGGTCAAAATACTTTAACGTTACAAAAAGCTAACAGAGCAGATACACTTTATGATACAATTCTCAGATTCTCATGCTATCCCTAAACATAAAAGCACTATATTGCTTTTTTCAAGTTTAAATTTTAAGACATCTTGTTGGCAAGATGGAAAAATTAAATACTGAATATACCATTTATATTCATATTATTCTGAGCCAGAATGCATGTTAACATAGAGCTGGTTGAAATCTGACCTCTTGGGGGAAAATGGTAGGGATGGGGGGATGGCGTTCTAAGAAATTAGTAATCTGAACAAGATTGTTAGTGGTTGTTTAGCTTACTTAGGGAAGCACATGGTTTTTGAGAGCCTTTAAAAGCACTCTAGCAGCATACATTTTTTATATAACCTCCTAACTATAAGTGAGTCTATCTATTTCATAAAGCAACTCATGTACGATCCTAGGGGTAGTGTTTGATCTAGCAGTTTTATACCCTTCATGTGCTCTATCATTCTAATTATTGGTGGCTTTGCCCTACTTCCATTAAAAAATAATAAAATATAGCAACAGCCCACATAAACTATATTTTTTCTTGAAGCCATTGATGTGACTTCTAGTACTTAAGAGTAACATAACTATTGCCTTAAAGCATTTTATTTAAATTGTCACCAGTTCAGAATTATTTCCTTCCCTCTGCATTCCTGAACAGGGAATTTTATTGTAATGATCTGGGATTCTGAAATTTCTATGTGAATTATTTGAAGGTATAATATGTTATGACATGCAGTGGAGTCTGATTCTTTCCTTGAGCTAATAGTGAAACTAGATGTTTGAAAATGTTATATATATTATATATTCAAAAGGTAAAGTAGAAAAAACAGGAAAAAAATGTTCCCACTAAGATCTCCTCTTTAAAAAAAAATAGTTCTTGAAACCTTATTTTAGGATCTCGTTTTTATCTGGGAGACCAAGGATTTCCTTTGGAAACCCACTTCTCCAGTGGCCTTTCCACCCTAACCCATCAACGTCAAAATTATTTGTGCATCTCAGCGGCAGTATGCGAAGGATGTTTTCACGTTTAACATCTATCCATAAGACCCATGGCTGTTCTTTGTACCTTGAGGGGATACATCATTCATCCAGAATGTGAAATGGTCAATGAATGCTTTTTAAGAGCTCATAATAAATATGTTTAATTGAATTAAGGGGAAGAAAAAAGCACAGCTTTTTGAGATAAGATTATTCTGGTTTTAAAAAAAAATAGTATGTAATTTGAGAGATAATAATTTTTTTCCCCGCAGACCACATTCTAAAAAAGGTCTGTGATCTGAAAGCAGGCTTCTTTCTAGAGATTGGCCACATGGGTCCCCCCAAAAAACCTTGGTGGACTGTAAAAGGGATTATATCAGATATACAAAATATCTGAGACTCTAAATTTTAAGAAATTTGAAAAAGTCTTAAAATTCAAATTTGAAAAAACTTACAACAAAAGTTAATACATATTTAATTAAATATCTTTGAAATTTAACATCGTAACAACTTCATGGTCAATTTAGTCTTTTTTTTTAAGATTTTATTATTTATTTGACAGAGAGAGACACAGCGAGAGAGGGAACACAAGCAGGGGGAGTGGGAGAGGGAGAAGCAGGCTTCCTGCGGAGCAGGGAGCCTGATGGGGGGCTCGATCCCAGGACCCCGGGAGCATGACCTGAGCCGAAGGCAGACGCTTAATGACTGAGCCACCCAGGCGCTCCGTCAATTTAGTCTTCATAAATTTTTCAGTTCATTTGCAAACAACGTTTAGGTCTTATTTTCTCATTCTGCACAGTTTCTGAATATATACAGTGACTGCTGAGAAATAAGAGCCAATCGTAAACTAAATGTGTGGCTTCTTGCCAAATAATTTTAAAAGCAAAATTATAACTTTTCTTCCAGAAAAATTCTAGTTTCTATGGTGTATTGTTATGTTTTATTATTTGTGCACACATATGGGGTAAGGCCACTGGTAATAAGAATAATTAGGGCCCATGGAGGACTTGAAACTGAGATGGCATCAAAAGCCACCCCTGAGAGTGACCCCTGGCCAGAGATAGATGTCCACTCTCAATTATTCATATCCATGCTTTTCTTTATTATCTTGTATGGTAACTAAGTAGGAGCAGTTTGAAAGAGCAGTATTCCCTAATGTTATTTATGTTCACTAATCGTACTTGGAGTATAATTACAAGAATATGGGGAAAGTCGGCATGGAATATTTGAAATGTATGGGGCTTAAACTATATTAAAGTAAGTCAGTAAAAAAATGACTCATTGTTTTAACCCCAAATTTGTTTGCTTTTGTAAGTACTGCTATAGCTGCTTCTTTCACTATAAAATCTGTTATGAATAGGATAAATAATAACATTGGAAACCATCTTTCTCTGACAGTTTCTTTAAAATCTGAAGCTATAATCATATTTCCACCGTTTTCGAGATATTAAATGTAATGATTCATTTTATCATATTAAGACGATTCACCTAAAATGAGAAATAGTGGTATGTGGAAATGTTGAACAGAAAACTCTAGCTCTGCTTCATTTTTTCCACTTCTTTGTTAATGCTTTTTAGAAATCACTGTTTTGCTCTCCTGGGGATCCCTTCACTGGAACGGAGACATTTAAGTGATTCCTAAACTACCATAGACCCTAAGATGTAATAAACATGAATCCTACAGCTTTTGTAGATTCTCTGCATTCATAGGATTAGCCTTTCTAGTAGAAGAGAAACTACGCATCTTTGTGGATGTTAGCAAAATCCTTTGATTTTGAAACCTACTCCAGGCAGTTAATTTAGTGGGAAAGTTATAGTGTCTGAATTGCTATGAATGCAGAATGTTCATGAATTGTGGGAGGTGTCCTGCAATTGCATCCAGAGCTCTAAAGTGCAGAAGTAAAACGGCCAGTAATTTCCAAGCAACACAGAGCAGGGCATGAAAGAACATTTTAGCTGCAATTGCCTTCCTCAGTACCACACTGCTCACTGTTATTAAAGCCATAGGTCTCTGGCTACTGTCACAAGTAGGCAATAGTTGATCAAAACCAACTTGTACTGACTAATAAATCTTTCCACTGTATTCAGTTTTTTAAAAAAAGAAAAAAATAATAAGTCCTCTTTTATGGGCCTGCATTTTTCTTGGACCAGATCCAGTTGTTGTTACTGGAAGTGGGGCTTGTCTGACTCTTGCTGTGTGCCGGGGGGGTGGAGGTGGAGGGGTGGGGGGGGTTGGGGTGCCCTGCAGGCAGTGGCAGGGTAGGAGGGAGCTATAGGGCAGGGTCCTGGTGGCTTCTACTCTGGTGCCTGCCAATTTCTCAGCCTCCAGATATTGAACTCCTGTCCCCTAAAGGTGTTTGTTCACATCTTTATAGCTTCGCAGGAGTGATTTAGTCACTTTGCTGCTGTTTTGGGAAAGGGTCAGGACAGCTTTCTTTTCTTCATTGTATCCTTTGAGTAAAACTAAGGATGACACATAATTGTAATCATGTTCCTTTCTAACTATCATACGCAGATTTTAGTATGATCTTTTATTAGCCTTACGACATCACTGGGAGGTGGACAGTGGGACAGATATTATCCTCATTTTAGGCATGGGTATCTAAACATCTTTCGTAGTGACACAGCTAGAGATCACATTTATAACCTAGTCTTTTGTCTGTCTAGAGAGAAAGAAATTATGGCCTAATCAGTCCCTTTGTGGGGAGACAAAAAGTAGCCTTATATGAAAAATCTCAAGTAAAGCCTACAGACTCCATAGGAAATGCTGGGAGGGCAAAGTTGGGATCTAATCCCACAGTTCTCTAGGGAACAGGAGTTATAGCTTCAATTTACTTCTGTTACCATGGGGATTCCTAATGGAACAGTAAATACAGACCATCCTGTATCTGGGAATGGAGACATAGAAGAATTTCACATTCCAGAGTGATCCGGAATGTCCTCTTCTACAGTGATGAGCATTCCCTTCTTATCTGTTTAAGGATTTCTCAGCACTCCCATGCTTCCCCATCAGCGGGGTTGTGTGCGCACGCGCGCACACACACACACACACACACACGGGATCACTTCTGTTATTTCTGTTTCCCCTTAAGATTGGTCTCTGAGGAAAGACATTCTCCGAGGGTAACTCTTCATTCACAGTTGGACAGGTTGCAACAAAACTTCCCTTTCACTCTGCTTGAAAGAGATGGGGAAGGTATCACAGAATGGTAACATTTTATCTTGGATTTGAAGGAGGAGTACAGACGCTAACCAGCCTATGTCTCAGTATTTTCAAGTCTTCCCCTCCTTCTGCCAGTCTAATGTATCTTCATGTTATTATAACTACAGAAAACAGTTTTCATTTTCTGTAACATCTCTGTGAGGTAGACAGTAGGATAGATATTATCCCCGGGGCATCCATTTTACCAGAAGGAATAGGATAATTATTAGGATATTCAACAAGAAAAATGTTAATTTGGAATTCTGTTTAAAAAAAAAATCTGCTCCAGCTTATATACACCTAACTTCTCTCTGGAGCTTATTGCTGCTCCTGTTTTATTTCATACTCCCAATTCTGGAAGCCTCTCTTCCTGCTTTTCTTTAGGACCATTATATGGCATCTTTCAAGGTTCCTTTTTTAGACTCTCTTTCTAATATTGAAATTGCAACATCTGAATTTTTAAAATGTATCAGACTTTATTAGTGAAGAACAGATAGCATTCCCTCATGTTATCCTACTAAGTACTAATTGCAATCTCCTATCTTGCTCTCCAGCCCGTTCCTCAATTAGATTTGGGGATATTGAAGTAGTTTTCTGGGACATCTCAAAAATGATCAGGAGGCACAGATGCCATTTCCAGCAGATCCACCCCTTGGCTTTTAGTTATGGGCTTAGTTTCAGGGATAAAAGTTTCCCTTCCAAGAGCTCCTGCCGGTACAGAGTCTAAGGACCTGCTATAAAACTTGCCTGACACACATCTTTATGTTATTTCATTAACTTAATGGAATAGACATCATGACAATCTTTCTCCTTATCTATATTATAAAAATACTAAGTTTCTTATAGTACCATTATGCCAGGATCTTCATGTGTCTGAGACCGGAATTTAAATCTTTGTATCATTAATGTCTAACACAGTGACTGAGGAATACCAAGCATCCAACAAATATTGATTGAAGAAAATAAATACATGAGTTAGTGCACACATGCATGTATGCATACATGAATGAATGAATAAAAACATAATTCCTCTGGTATTTTCTTCTCTAACTTTCATATCTTCATTGCCCCCTCACTGGCTGCTTCTGTTCACATCGTCCCCATCTTAAATCAGCCTGCTTCTCTTCCTTAAATCAATGACATATCTTTTCTTCCAGTCATCCACAAACTTTTAAAAAGTGTAGTCTAACTTCCTGCCTCCACTTACTTACTTCCTGTTTACTTTTTAATCACTCCTGTTTCTGTCTGCTCCACACCACTGAAATGGCAATCCTGAGAATAAAGTATCTTAATCACTAAGTTCCCTGACCTCTATTGAATCGCTTTCAAACAAAATCTGTGCTTTTATGACCTTGTTGAACACTCAGTCATTATTAAAATTCTATTGGAGTGGCTCCTAAGATACTATTTTTTCCTAGTTCTCAAACATTTGATTTTCTTTTGTTTTTGTTTACTGATCTTATTTCTTTGGTCCTTAAAGAAAAATAGCATTTGGCCTTGAATTTTTCCTTCCAGTTCATGCACTGTCCCTGGATCATATCCTTGGCATGTTATTCTTAATTCTCAGGGTCTATAGGTCTATACAAATTTATGCAGACCCTTCTCATAGGAGTGAGAAATTGTATAAAAATCCCTACTGTCCCTGTTCTTCAAAAAATTTAAGCAGGTGTTTAAAATATTGTGCAACAGCTGAAAAAGCCCATGTCCTTAAAGTTCGTTAATTTTTTCCCCCCTGGAGGATGGCTACCTATTCTTTAACTCTCTAAGCTTTAATTAATTATAAGAATATAATCTATCTGTTACTAATTGTTGTACCATAGTTCTCTCAGGAAGTAAGAGAAAACCCAAATTATCAGGGCATCTTCTTTTTAAGGACAGAGGTTGCAGATGTAACCAACTTCTGGGAAGTATAACATGTTCCTTTTCTCTCTAGTAACACCCTTACCAGAAAATGCTGCACTCTCCATCCCATGTACACACACTGACTGAATCAGGTACATACTAGGCCACCGGGAAACTCAGATTGCATGCAGTACCCAAAGTACTAATTCATTTGGATTATTAGTGCAAATACTTAGGTGTATCTACTGCTGGGGGGATCAAAATTTATATAAAATGAAAGAGAAGCTTACTGAACAGTAGGTCCTTCTATATGCATAGTTTTTAATATGGGCAATGTAAGTGTTTCAGGATTTGGATGGGCATTTCTGTATACTAACAATCAAATGGAGCTAAGAAAAAGTTGCTTTCATTAGACATGGCATCCACATTCTAATTTGCCTCAGACCCCAGCACTCTCTGATGTCCCCAAAGTTGCCTGAGTGTCAGTTGCCATTTATTATTGTAGTTACTTTTTGTTTTTCTTAGAGTATGGTTTAAAAATATCACGATGAAAAACAGAAAGGATTATATATCAGGATATATTTGGGGGGAGAAAACAACTGAAAATTACTTATTTAATATGTGAACAGAATCCATCTCCACTGAGATTATGGTCGAGGTCTTTTATTTTACATATAGTCAGCTTCAATCATTAATGTTACCACTTCTGGCCCGGATTGGCTTTTGATTTACCATCTACCATCCCTTCTTGGTGTCCTCTTCACCTCTTTATCCTCAGCATCCTGAAAAGGATGCTGAACTGAATGTGTTTTGGTGGCTGCCATATTCCTATTTTATTTCCATGTTTAATTACCAATGATTTACACTTGTTTGTAAAATATTAACAATAAAAACAAACTGATAAAGTGAAATTATATACCTAGCAAAGTCAGTTACAAGGACCCAAAGGGATCATCTGCCTCAGCCTCGTGACTTCGCGCAGGTTTAGTGATGAACAGCAATAGTAACAACAGCAGAATCTCTGTTGTTCTCTTTACAAATTGCTTTCATATGCATTCTATGCAATTACATGAGGTCCAGAAATGCAGATGTTGCATTTTTTCCTCCATCATAAAATAGTACAAAATGAAGACCTCTCAAGGGGAGGACCTACCGGGAGGCTGGGGATGGTGGAGCTGGGCTGCTGATCCCATCTGTAACAGCACTTTCTGCCTGACAGAACGTGAGACTACAGTTCAGAGCCTTGGAGGCCTAATGTCGGGGTGGAAGATGTGGGATGTTGCCTCATGTGGGCAGTAGCCATGTCTACTTTGTTTTCAGTTTTCTCAGAATCAGTACTGTGAAGTCACTGCTTCACTTCGTATTTTTTATTACGTGAGCCTGGAGAGGGAAGGTTTTTGAAAATCTGTAAGTTTTACAGTATCGGAATTTCCAAACTGTAAAACATCTGAAAATGTTCTTGTGTCCAGAAAACAATTGTTCCTTTACCTGTATCAAGACAGACAGATAAAGATAAAGCCCTTGCCATGTGTATAACACCTGTTCGATACTATGGAGGAAAGCAAGAAATGTAAGAGCAAATTAGTTGGAAAGAAGGGTATATCCTATCTTACATTTTATATTCTCAAGTATCTCCATGTGTTCATCAGATGAGAAATCACATAGATTGGGATGGTCACGAAAAGGAAGAATACAAGAGGGCGTAGTGAGAGGGAATTCCCTGATGCAGATTGATTGTGAAGATAAAAGATTGTTCCTGGAATGTTGACTTGGAGCATTTTGTCACACAGAGATGGGCAGAGGTGGCAGTTGGGACCTTGGAACTTCAAAAAAAAAAAAAAATTATTTGCCTATGGTAGAAGGATATTTGTCCTAAAAAGTAATTCAGTGATGCATTTGTGGTTCCTTTTTGCAGATGTTATGCTTCTTATTGAAGCAGTGATTGCTGCTAATATCTATTTGAATGCCAGCTATATATGCCTTTTGTGCCCTTTCTAGAAACTACAGTCATCCCTCGATGATGCTGCCGTGTCATGGTCAGCTACTTCAGCCTCAATTAGACATGATCTGTCCAGTAGATTTAGGGGTTATATTTCAATGTGGGATTTGACTTGCAATTATCCATCACACTAGAAAATTATTCTAATCAATCTATATTACCACTTTGATAGTAATTCTAACTGCTCTGTTTTTATATAAGGTTGCCATTACCCCCTGGGGCTTTTTCAGGACTCTGGAAGAATCAGGAAGCATTCAAGCATTTATACTTTGAAAAATTTCCTGTAAGAACTTTATTATACTTTCTTTAAACCTTCCAAAGTACTTCTTTGTAGTTCTTGCCTATTAAATTGAGCACTCAGTCCTGGAATCATAGATACAATACAACTTTTAAAGTTTATCTGGACTAAGTTCTAGATCTCAGAAATAAGAATGCCCACACCACAATGATCGAAATAAGTCATTTTTATATTTATTTTTCAGTCTCTGGACATAGACATTTCTGTTTCTCTTAGCACATTTTCCTGAATTTTAGCAGCCCTCAATATCAGGAAAGTTTTTATTAAATTAAAGACTTTTGGGGAGGGCTATCTCTGTTCTTTCCTGCATGGATCCCTCTGCAGACTGAGAGCACCTGATCAGAATTGTACCCTGTCACTGGGACCCCTTAATCTCCTCTACAGCTGGCTATGTGAGCAAAGTTCATTTGGATTGCCCACAGTTGTATTTTTCCATTCCCTTACCTATTTTTGACATTTGTTCCTGAATGTTCTCTTGGCTTTTTATTTTAAATTCCCATTTTAAAATACAGATACATGCTAGACATGATGTTCCTGTAGCACAAACTCCAGTCACCTGGATGACAAAAACTGTTTTTGTCTTGTCATTTACCTGTTTCTCCACATCACCAAGATGTGTTTTGTGTTCATAACAGCACTTTACTGATAATACACATCAGGTCCCACCATCATATTGCTGCTGTCCTTTGACTTCTATTTCTTTCTGGGAGATTCTTGGTTCTCATCATGCAGTAGGTGAAAAAAAAAAAAAAAAAGATCAGAATTTCATTTAAAAACAAAAACAAGTTTCAGTGTTTAACCTTTTATCTTTATTATTTGTGAGTGAAGGACAGGTAATCTAATCAAGCAGACAAATGACAAGATTTAAAATAGCTTCCTTTAGAAAGAGATCTTGGAGTTAAATGACCTCAGTAGCTGCGATTAAACAGGCCCCGGATGGATGGAGTGTGGCCAGGAAGATTTGTCAGTAGAGTTGACTCCGGGTCAGCCCAATCTATCCGCCCCATGGGCCACCGTTAAATCATCAGAGTACTGATATGATTAATTACACCTGACAATGGCAAATAAGGTGTGCCTGTGGTTTTAACATGATCACCTTTAACAGTGAAAGCTCCTTCAGAGTCTCAGTTTATGGTTAAACTATGTGGAGTGACTCTCTCTATATATTCTTGCCTTGTTACCCTGACTTCAAACTTCTCATCTAAGGGCTTAATCACAGCACAGAAGGGTTGAGTAACTTGCCTGTAGTTTAGAAATGATGGAGCTGAAAATGGAACTCATAATGGCCGGTTCCACGGTCCATGCTCTTTAACTGTACTCTAGGTTTTCTCTCCAGTAGAAATTGCAGTAAGAGCTGCCAATTACTGAGGGCTTATGATGGGCCAGGGTCTGCCCTCTTTAGATACACTATCTCGTTTATGCTTCACAGAAGCCTTATAGGGTATAATCCACTACCCTGTTTAACAGATGAGCACACTGAGTCTCAGAAAGAATAAGAAGCACAAATAGTGACTCATCTGGATTGTTCCTAGAGCCCATGCTTATTAACATAAGTATCAAGATAACTGAAAAGCATTAGAAGTAGTATTTCTTTCAACTTATTCTTCTTGATTCTTCATTTCTATTGTGATTTCTGGACCAGTGAAGATGTGCTGCTACTTTGAGTTGATCAAAAATTAAATTTCACCCCTATTATTATATTTCATGGAAGCTAGAGTCTAATCCAGATTCATGTTAATAAACTAGCGCTCTATTTTGTAATTATTTATAGAGAGCTTTAAAGCTTTCAAAAATTAATATAATTAAAGGAGAAATCTATCGAAGAATTACTTTGCAATAGCAAAGTATATTGGAAATATTGAACTATTACTTCTCCATTAAAAAAAAATTGAGTTCATAAACTTCACAGCTCTCAAACATTTAACTTGAATATATATAAGAATGCTTAAATTTAGTCCTGGCTATTAGTGGAGCAAAGAGATTCTAGTAAGTTATCAAAATCAAAAGGAGTTTAATTCCATAGCCTAGTAATGAAAAAAGTCAAATGTATGCAGTAAATCCATTTCTATCAGATTTTATATTATACCAAACTTAAATGATTGCATTACCTAGCAATCAATACATGCTAATTAGACATTATCGGTTCTTATTTTCAGGGATACTATGACACCATGGATGCTGGTTACATGGATGAAGAAGGCTATTTATATGTTATGTCTCGAGTTGATGACGTGATAAATGTTGCAGGTCACAGGATTTCTGCAGGTGCTATCGAAGAGGTATTGATGAATATGGATTTTCTGTTCCCGGTAGTATTTAGAGACAGAGCTGAACTGAAGTCAATTATTGAGGTTAAGTCAGTGTACCTGGAAAATTACCATACCCTTCATTTGATGTAGAGGCTAGGTTACTCTCATATCTCTCTCACCTCACTTCCTCTTGTGTAAATCCTCCTATTCTCCTCACTCCCTGATCTGTGTCTGGGTGGTAGGGAGGAATTTTAAGAAGCTACACATATGTGTTATTTATAGGAGAGCTTATATACTTTTGTTTTTTGATCCTTGCTACTTGGTTGCCTCTAGCTTCTTGATTTTCTCTTGCTTAATAACCTGGTTTGCATATCGTCTTTAACTGGTGTGAGATTTAAACATTTTATTGTACTCTTAAATCCTGAGAATTTTCTTCCAATGTAAATACATTGTCACAAAGTCCCCAGAAGAGGTTTCTTTGATAATGTTTTTAATTTGTATACTTACATAGAGTAAAACCCATTTTATTGTTGTACAGAACTATGAGTTTTTATACTTGTATAGATTCTTGGTACCATCACCACAGATAGGACACAGAAAAATGTCAACACTGCCAAAGATTTCTCCCATAACATTGACCTTTGTATTCTGACCCTCCCCATCCCTGGTGACTTCTGATTTTTCTGTTTCTGCTTTTGCTTTTCTAGAATGTCATATAAATGGACTGATACAGTTATGTAACATTTTGAGACTGGGTTATTTCATTTAGGAAAATACATTCGAGATCCATCCAAGTTTTTGTGTGTATCATAATTTGTCCGTTTATATTGCTATGTAGTATTCCACTTGTGGATGTACTAACCAGTTTCTGTATCCATTCACTCACTGAAGGATATTTGGATTGTTTCTAGTTTGAAACAACTTTAAATAATTCTGTTATATACATTCATGTACAGGTTTTGGGGCAAAATTTGTTTTTATTTTTCCAGGATAAATATCTATAGTGAGTTGGCTGGGTTATATGGTAAGTGTATGTTTAAGTTTATAAGAAACTGTCAAACTGTTTTCTCGGTGGCTGCACAATTTTACATTCTCACCAGCAGTGTTTGAGGGTTTCTGTTTCTTCCCATCTTCATCCACACTTGGTGTTATCATTATTCTTTATTTAAACCATGCTATTAGATGTGTAATGGTATCACATTACTTTTAATTTACTTTTCCATAATGACTTAATGATGTTGAGCATCTTTTGACATGCTTATGTCTCATCCACGTATCTTCTTTTGTAAAATACCTGTTGAAATATTCTGCCCATTCTTTGAAAATTGGGTTGTTTTCTTATTCTTCAGTTTTGAGAGTCCTTTATCTGATACATGATTTGCAAATATTGTCTTCCAGTCTGTGACTAGTCTTTTTACTCTCTTAAAAGTGTCCTTAACAGAGCAGAAGTATTTTTCATAATGATGAAATCAAATTCACTAATTTTTTTCTTTGACAGATCATAATTTGGGCGTTATATCTTAGAACTCTTTCCTAACCCAAGGTCATAAATATTTCTCCTTTGTTTTGACCTAAGAATTTTATAGTTTCATGCTTTACATTTGCTTTATTGTTTTACATTTTATATCAGTTTATATTTATATTTTGAGTTCTCATGTGTGTGTATGGTGCAAGATGTAAGTTGAGGATTATTATTATTTTTTAATATAGATGTCGATGGTTCCAAGAATCAATTATTGCAAAGACTGCATTTCTCCTTTGCATTTCCTTTGCACCTTTGTCCAAATCAGCTGACAGTATCTGAGTGGATCTATTTCTAGAGTATCTCTTCTGTTTCATTATTCTACATGTTTATCTTTTTACCAATACTATTCTGTCTTGATACTATAGCTTCATGGAATGCCTTAAAGTTGAATAGTATCCACATTTGCTCTTCTTTTTCAGAATTGTTTTGGATGTTCTAGTTTCTTAACTTTTCCATATATATTTCAAATGAACCTTTTGTAGTTACAATGGATTTTTATTGGGACTGATTAAATCTATAGATTCTTTTGGGAAAAATTGATATCTGATCCATACTGAATCTTCTAATCCAATAATTTTATATGTACCTCCATTTCTTTAGGTCTTTTTTGATATGTTTCATCAACATTTTACACTTTTTAGTATACAGATTTGTACTTAAGTATTTAATTTTTAAACTATTGTAAATACAATCTTAAGTTTTAGTTTCTAAATATTCATTGCTAGTGGATAGAAATACTATTGACTTCCTTGAACTGGTAATGCATTTTTTTATAGATTCTTGAGATTTCCTATATAGAAAATCATGTTGTCTGTGAATAGAGATAGTTTCATTGCTTTCTTTTCAGTCTAAATGCCTTTTATTCCTTTTTCTTGCCTTCTTGAACTGGCTTAAACTTGCAGTATGATATGGAATAACAGTGGTGAGAACCGACACCCTTGTCTTGTTTCTGATCTTAGGGTAAAAACATTCAGTACCTTACCATTAAGAATGTTGTTTCCTGTAGGTGTTTCTGTAGATAAACTTTATCAAGTTAAGATGTTCAATCTGTTCCTAATTTGATGAGATATTTTAAAAAATCTTGAATGAATGCTGAATTTTGCCAAATGCTTTTTATACTTTTATTGATATGATCATGTGTTTTTTTAAGCCTTTTAATACATGAATTGCATTAATTAATTTTCAAATGTTCAGCCTTGCATCACTGGGATAAACTTTACTTGGTTACAATGTATTGATTTTTTTTTAAAGATTTTATTTATTTATTTGACAGAAAGACACACAGCGAGAGAGGGCACAAGCAGCGGGAGTGAGAGAAGGGAGAAGCAGGCTTCCCGCAGAGCAGGGAGCCTGATGCGGGGCTCGATCCCAGGACCCCGGGATCATGACCTGAGCTGAAGGCAGACGCTTAACAACTGAGCCACCCAGGCGCCCCTGGGTGATTTTTTTAAAACATCTATAGTAATTTTCTTTGTTCTGAAGTTAGTTATGTGTGGTAATCACATAGCCATTCCATTTTTTTTTTTTTTTGAATAGCATTTGAATCATTTATTTTTTGCCATCCTTTCATTTGGATCATTATGGATCCATACAGATCCATCATCTAGATTATTATGCTTCCTATGGACTTCTTGTAGATAGCATACAGTTGGGTCTTATTTTTATTTTTATCCAATCTGACAATCTTTATCTTTTAACTGATGTTTTTAGATCATTTACATTTAAACAAATTATTTATATATTTATGCCTATCAGTTTATTAGTTTTCTTTTTGCCTGTTCTTCATTCCACTCCTATACCCCATCTCCTATCTTTTAAGTCATTTCATTCTTTTTTTGTAGCTTCTGTTTCTTTACTGAAAACTTCTGTGTTTCCTTTTATTCCAAGAATGTTTGCCCATTCTTCTTGCGCCATGGCTATTGTTGAGTTTTTAAGACTCATCTTTTGTTAATTTTATACTGAATGTGCAAATGAGGTGTTATGGGTCAAAGACAGATTTCTTGATAATTAGTGTGTCATTGCCCTCTTAGGTTCTAGCCTTCGGTCGCACATAAGTGCCAGACACTTCATAGATGAGAGATGAGGAAGATAATTTTTGTCGGCTTATGAAGAGCAAGGAGACATTCATCTTCCACCCCTCATCAGAAGGTCTCCTTCCAAACATAAGGGCCTTATTCCAAATTCCAACTCTTTGATATGTAAATAAAATCTCTCCAGGAGCCAGATAGCCCTGTGTGTCTCAACTCTTAAAATTTAGAAATGTTTCCAAGTTCTGAGGCTTCATCTTTTTTTTGACATGTAAATACCTAGGAAGCTACTGAGCCAGTCTCCCCAGCACACTGTGAGTTTAACCTAGGGATCTAGTCTAGTCCAGACTTTAATAATTTTGCCTTCCCAGGGAAATTAGAAAAGTTTTATTATCCTTTCAGATCAGAGCCATTAACCTGGCAAACAGCAATAGATCAAATTCTCATGGTATTTGAAAATTCTCAGGAGGCTAGAGGTTTTTATAGGAGCAATGAGGAATCCAGGAAAGTTTTATCCTTCTGCCACCATTATAATAGCTGCATTAAAATTTTTGTCTGATCATTCTAATATTTGGGTCATCTTCGCATTGGCATCTATTGATTGATGGTCTTTTTTCTTAAGAGATGTTTAGGTTTTCCTGATTCCTTTTATGTCCAGTAACTTTAGATTTTTATCCTAGATATTTTGAGTATTACATTATGAGATTCTGGATCCTGTTTAAATCATCTGGATTTGTGTTCTTGTGATTACTTATTTTAGTTAAGAACAGACCACCTGTCCTTACTCACTTTTTGTGAACTGTGGTTCCAATGTCAATTTGATTTTCAGTCTTTGCAGTGCTATTTTGGTCCATCTCACTTGTGTCTCTCCTAGAGGCCAATCTGAAACTTGAGTTAAGTGTTCAGAATCTACACTGTGCTGAATCTGGTTGGATTCATGCATGCACGAATCTGGGGTAGGCTCAGGACTTCATACACAGATTTAAAATATCCCTTTCTCTCCAGCTCCTTCCTCTCCATAATCTACTCTTCACTTTCTGATTTCCAAGGATCCCCATTGCTGTTCTTTTGGGTAAAAAGTTGGGGCTTTGTGTTCCCTGTCTTCTTATCAGGGGTCAATACTGCATGTTGTACGTGCACAGCATCCCTGGGCAGAGGATGAGACTGTCTCTTTGGTAGCACTTGCTTAGTGTAGAGCAGAGCAAATTAGGGATCTACTCAGGGACTGGATAGCTGCTCTTGGGGGGGAGGGGGCAGCAGCGCAAATGGCTCTGAATCTTTCTAGGCTCCCTTAGAGTGTGTGCATGTGTTTGGGGCGGGGGGTCCCTCAGGGTTTCATCCCACAGGCTGTACACCAGTAGTGGAGAAGGGGAAGGACCCTTGCTGGCATTCACTTGGAGCAGGGTGCTGAGAGTCAATATGGTTGTTACAGCTCTGTAGGAAGGAAGAAGGGCACTGCTTCTTTGTTGGTGTTCACCTGGAGCAGGGAGGTAAAATGAAAAGGATTATTTCCCAGATCCTCTGTCCTTTCCCTGGGCCTCTATAAAGGCAGACATTTCTTAGGGCTTTTCTGTCTGCACTTATTGGCAGTTGCACCTTTTGGTCTACTCTAGCACCCAGGCCAGAGTTTATAGGAGGCAAAACAAAGAAAGAAACAAACCATAATGACAGCAAAACCCAAAACCTCCAAAGAAACAAACAAAAAAGAGGGTTGTGTCTCGAGTTCTTATAATTTTAATAGAGTCATCGATCTGGTTTTTTAGCCAGAGTTTTTCATTGCAATTAGTAAAAGTGATAAGATGGAACATATTTATTCCATCTTTTCCAGAACCAAACCCAGAATAACTTTTAAATGGAATAGAGCAAACTGAAGTTTAAATGAAAGACAATGTTTAAAAATAATTCAGTGGAATCAGAGTGTGCAGAATCAAAGTTTAGTTCTCCTTCCTATAATTTGAAGATGGTCACCTTCTTTGAAAGTCATACTTAACCTTCAGCGAAAACAAAATAGCTTAACGCTTCTTGTCATGTCAGCTTTGTGTGTGTGACAATGTAATAGTATTTGAGTAAAAGGAAAGAACTTCTTTATATAATATTTTAGAATAAGTGGCTTTGTGTGCTATCATAATATTATCTTATTTTTAACCTACTGTGAATTTTGTGATAACCTGAAATTGAAATTTACACTTCATGTATTTTGGTGTGTTGGCAAAAGGTGGTTCTGGTTGCATGAACTTTTAATTTCTTGCCTGTAGGAGATTACTTCTAATATTCACCTGCATTTCTGGCAGAGACAGCTAATCAAAATATGGAGATTACATATGCAAGGCTTTTATAATCAGTCAAAGTTCTTGGTTCTCTCTTTTATTTTTAGAACAAAAAGACAAGTGTCAACCTATTTAAATATATGCTTTAATATGTTTCTACTGACATCCTTTTCACTGTATGTAATCAGAGAATGAGGCAGGCAGAAGGTAGGCAGTAAAATGACAAAATTGAAAAAAAAAAAAGCATGCTAGAATCAATAGTTTCCAACAGGAATTTTGTCACTAGGTCTTGGAGTACTTACAGCACGTAATAGGACACCTGTCAGCCTTAAAGCCTTCTTGAAGTGAACGTCTCCCTTTATATGAATTAAATGATTAACTCTATCATATATTTATGTCTAATAAGGAAGTTAATACCTCAATTCATATCAGGTTTGTCTTCTTTATGTTGGCATTTGTTAGAGAGTTTTGAACTAACATTCTTTACTGGATTTTTCTCACCTCCTAGCAAAATTGCTTAACATTGATAATTAATGTGTATGTTTTTACATACATATTTTTATTGGTTTTATTGATGACATAACCAACATTTATTAAAGGGCCAAAGCTTACTTTATTTGTAAATGCTTTCCAGGACTCTCACCAGGATTCTCAATTGTCAATTCTGAATGTTGGATTCCACTTTGAGTTTTTGAAGTAGGATTTGAGGGTCTTAATTCACGGGACTCTCATTTGTAATAACTAAAAATAGACTGAATGTTGTTTTTATATAGTGTGAAAATCTGTGTCTTTCCAGTTTCTTAAAGTAAAATATGACAAGTGCATTACCTTACATAAGACTAAATCAAACAAATTCTATTAAAATTACTACATTAAACACATTTCAGGAAACTGTATGTTCTTTTCTGTTCTCATCATAAGAAAACAGTTCTAGAATAGCTTTTATAAATTTAAGAGCATCTTATCCTTGCAGATCTCAACACATGTAAGGGCCTTCTGTAACTATTAAGTAATAATCATATCTATTTGAAAAGTTGATTAATGTTTGAGAGCCTGGCATCTAGCCAGACACTTGGGATACTTCAGTGGAAGTTCAAAGTGTCCTTAAAAAAACTGGGTCTGAAATCTGCTAATTCAGGCCTTATGAGCCCAAATTACTAGGAGCTAATGTGGTCCTTCTTACTTGGTTCTCTTTCACTGTTGTGGTCAGGCTTTCATGCAAAGACACCTCCAGGGAACAAATTAGTATCCCTGGTTTCATTCTTTCACTTGTAGTTTAAGTTTCATTTTGCTAAATAATCCAACTAGTATCCTTGGGAACTGTTAAAATACGGCACTTAAATCCTAGAGCAGTGTTCATTGTTTGCCCTTTGGCAGGTTATTCGAACCAAAGTTTCACTGTTTGTTTTCCAGGTTAGCTATTTTGTTTGCTATTTTTAGGAGTGATTTCTTCAGGATTGAATATATTTCCATAAAGTGTGTATTCAGCAAAGATGCCATGTAATTTCACTTCTACCCAGCATTAAATGACTACTGGTTTTAAATAGTTGTAAAATTGCTGAATATTTTCCTGAGTACAAATATGAATATGATGATAATGTGGAATCTAACAGTTTCCTAGATGACTCCAATATCAGAGGGAATGAAGAAGCATTCTTCTTCCCACTGCAGAGGCAATCTCCTACCAAAGACTGGATCCTGCATCTTATGAAGGTGCTTGATTTAAACTAATACTTCTAAAATTAAAATACTTAAAAACATAATTGAAAAATCTGTGTAATTCAACCCACTAAAGTCATAGAATCTTTCAAATCCATTAAAATATACACAAAAATGAGAGTACCCCCTTCAAGCTCTATTACAAAGCTGTAATCATCAAGACAGTGTGGTACTGGCACAAAAACAGACACATAGATCAATGGAACAGAACAGAGAACCCAGAAATTGACCTTCAACCCTACGATCAACTAATCTTCGACAAAGCAAGAAAGAATATCCAGTGGAAAAAAGACAGTCTCTTCAACAAATGGTGTTGGGAAAATTGGATAGCCACATGCAGAAGAATGAAACTGGACCATTTTCTTATACCATATACAAAAATAGACTCAAAATGGATGAAAGACCTAAATGTGAGACAGGAATCCATCAAAATCCTAGAGGAGAACCCAGGCAGTAACCTCTGTGACCTTGGTCGCAGAAACTTTTTGCTAGACACGTCTCCAAAGGGAAGGGAAACAAAGGCAAAAATGAACACTGGGACTTCATCAAGATAAAAAACTTCTACACAGCAAATAAAACAGTTGACAGACCCAAAAGACAACCAACAGAATGGGAGAACATATTTGCAAATGTCTATTCAGATAAAAGGCTAGTATCCAAAATCTATAAAGAACTTATCAAACTAAATACCAAAGAACTAAAAATCCAATCAAGAAATGGGCAGAAGACATGAACAGACATTTCTCCAAAGAAGACAAATGGCCAACAGACACTTGAAAGAGTGTTCAACATCACTCGGCATCAGGGAAATACAAATCAAAACCACAGTGAGATACTACCTCACACCAGTCAGAATGACTAAAATTAACAAGTCAGGAAATAACTAATGTCGGCTGGGATGCAGAGAAAGGGGAACCCTCCTACACTGTTGGTGGTAATGCAAGCTGGTTGTAGCCACTCTGGAATATAGTATGGGGGAGTCCTCAGAAAGTTGAAAATAGAGCTACCCTATGACCTAGCAATTGCACTACTAGATATCTACCCCAAGGATACAAATGTAGTGATCTGAAGGGGCACCTACACCCCAATGTTTATAGCATCAATGTCAACAATAGACGAATTATGGAAAGAGCCCAGATGTCCATCAACAGATGAATGGATAAAGATGTGGTGTGTATATATATATATATATGCACACACACAGTGGAATACTACTCAACCATCAGAAAAATGAAATCTTGCCATTTGCAACGATGTGGATGGAACTAGAGGATAAACAAAATAAGTCAGTCAGAGAAAAACAATTATCATATGATCTCTCTCATATGTGGAATTTAAGAAACAAAAGCATAGGATCATAGGAGAAGGGAGGGAAAAATAAAACAAGGTGAAATCAGAGAGGGAGGCAAACCATAATCATAAACTCTTAATCATAGGAAACAAAGTAAGGGTTGCTGGAGTGGAGGGGGCTTGGGCGATGGGGTAACTGGGTGATGGACATTAAGGAGGGAAGGGGTTTAGTGAACACTGGATGTTATAGAAGACTGTTGAATCACTGAACTCTACCTCTGAAACTAATAATACACTATATGTTAATTAATTGAATTTAAATTAAAAAAAAATTTAAAAGACAGTGGAAAATGCTATCAAATTTGAGTGGGAAAGGATTTTAAATAGTAACTCTACATATAGTTAATCTATCAATCAAATTTGACAAAATAAATACATTTTCAAGATATAAGGACAAAGAAGATTTACAGATCATCCCTATCCACTATGAATAAATGATGCTTGGAATATTACAAAATAAGAAAAAAATGCGAGAGAAATAATACCATAAGACAAGAAGCATCTCAGTATCACAAGAAAGGATTGTGTACTGCATACTGCTAGCCTGGGAAAAGACCAAAATTCAAGATTTGATGTATAGTTTCTCCTGAACACATATCGCTTTCACACCATCCTAAAGGCAAAAAGTCGTAAGTTGGAACCATTGCACACTTTTGGTGAGACAGTTATCTCTCAAGTTGTATCATTTTTTCAGTTCTTAACTGTCAGTTAATCACGGATGCTTTATGGATTGTACCTGGAGGACATATACGAAAGTGGCTTTTGATATTTTTACCCCCATAGGACATTTGTTTGGCTTCTGTCCCTTAAATGTTGCCAAGACATACTTTGATGCTTTCCTTTTTAATGACTCAGTTGTTGAAATCATAATTTGGCATGTAAATATTACTTGTGGAGCCAACATAGAAAGCTGTATCCCTCCCTTTATGGCATCATTTTAATGCTGATTAATATTTTATCCACTATAATAATGAACTTCATTTACAGATGACATAAAATTCTGGTAAATGATTATGTTGTTCACAGATTTTTAAGAGTTTGTCCACAAACTAGACAAAAAATCTGAAACTTTGATATTGTAGAGAACTGTGTTATATATTACTTTTGAGTTTAAAATACTCAGCCCATATGGAAAAGCAGTCAGCGTTTTCCCAACCACTTCTAAACATACTAACACTGAGGATGGAAACATGGCGAAATTAAAACAATAAGGTGAAAGAAGGGCAAACTACAAGATTTGCTGTTTGATTTAGTTAAAATTATACCAGTTAGGTGACAAAATACCTGGATGATCGATTTTTTTTAATAGTAATTTAAACAGATACATTGGCATTTTTTTTTAAAGATTTATTTATTTATTTGAGACAGAGAGAATGAGAGAGAGAGAATACATGAGAGGGGGAAGGGTTAGAGGGAGAAGCAGGCTCCTCGCCAAGCAGGGACCCCGATGCGGGACTCAATCCAGGGACTTCAGGATCATGACCTGAGCTGAAGGCAGTCGCTCAACCAACTGAGCCACCCAGGCCCCCAGATACATTGGCATTTTAAAAACTAGGAGAGGCTTATGGCACCAGTGAAAACTTTAATAATTTTTTTTTTTTTTTGACAATCAAAACTCTGGTTAGGCAGGTAAAATTTTTTCTGTACTCCTTAAGGGAATCCTAAATCGGAATCAGAGCAATGGGCCTACCAAGTTTATATCCTATCTGCTATAGACAAAATATTCTCTTCCAAAGACTGTGACTGACTCTACTAACTACCAGTACAAATCTCTGGCAATAAATATTTGTCTCTAAGCATATGGACCTAAACTGTAAATAAAATCTTAATAAATGGGAAAGCTGTTGAAAGCACTTTGAGAGTTCAGATTGAAGCCCTGGGAGAAGATGGTGGTGTATGGCCTGTATCGTTGGTGTTTTGCAGAAGCTTTTTAGTGAGGCCCAATTAATGGAGGATGAGGTGCATATCTCTGTCTCAGCAATGAAGTTAATAAAATGTACAGCACAAAAGTCATTTAACACATACTATCCTCAGCAGTATAAGAGTCAAAAACTATGTGGATGGCAACTCTTACACCTCAGTCCTTCAACGTGGATGGTAACAAGAGGATCGAGGAGGTGTTGATTTCTGTTTCACTAGGGGCTGTGTCAGGTGGTGCACAGGCTACTAGTTCACCGAGTCTTCCAGGACCTCAGAGAAGAGACAGCTCATTTTCAACTTGGCATAATTAAAAGAAAGAAGAATTCACGGAAACTTTGGGACTTGAAAGTGGCGTGTCCTAGATTCTGTGGGTTTTTCTCCTATCTCTCCGGTTGTGCCTTTTTAGTCTAGTTTGGCAGGTCCTCCTTTTTCATGTAGCCGTTAGATGGTGGCGTTCCTTAAAGCTCTCACTCTTCTCACTGCTTTCTCCCTAACTGATCTAATCAATGTCTATAGCTTTCATTACCATCTCTGCATTTAGTGACATTCAAATGTGCATCTCCAGATTAAGACTCCCATCAGATTCAACTCCTCCACTCAGATATCTCCAAGGTGCTTCTGTGGAACATCTCTAAGATTTGATACATGATCATTCCTTCCAAGCCTAACCTTCACTAGTATTTTCTGGCTTAGAAAATGGCACCACTATCCAATCAGCTGTTCAAGCCAAAAAGCACAGAATCATCCTTAGCTTCTCTACCTTCTTCTTGCCCCATATCCAATTTATCATAAAATTGTGTTCATTTTACCTCTAAAGAAACTCTAGAATCTTCATACCCACTGTCATAGCCTTGGTCTACTATGGTAGCCTCATGGGCGATTTCAACAAACTGTAATACTCACCCTTAACAATCCTCTATTTGTTCTCTACAATGAACCCAAAGTAAATTTGTTTTTCAAAATACACTCTGAAGTAAAAGAAGCCAATGAAAAGACTACATACTATATGATTCCAGCATTCTGAAAAAGGACTTTGGAGACTCTGAGAAGATCAATGTTTGCCAACAGCTAGCAGGAAGTAAGAATAAATAAGCAGAGCACAGGAGATTTTTTAGGGCAGGGAAACTATTCTGTGAAATGCAATATAATGGTGGACACACATCATAAAACCCACAGAATGTATAACACCAAGCGTGAACTCTAACGTCAACTATGGCCTAAGGTGAGAATGATGTGTTGATGTTGGTTCATCAATTCTAACAAATATGCCACTCTGGTGAGGGATTTTGAGAGTGGGGGAGGCTGCGCATATATGGAAGCAGGACATATATGACAAATCTCTGTGCTTTCCACTCAATTTCGCTGTGAATCTAAAACTACTCTAAAAAATAAAGTCTATTAAAAAAAAATCTTGTCTCTCCTCAACTCCCGAAAATGCTTTATTGCCTTTCCAGTGTTACTAAAATAAATTGGAAGTCCTTAGCACAGCCCCTCTCTACCTCTACACCTTCATCTCTTCTTGCTCCTTTCTCAGTCTTGTTCTCTGCTTTCCCTCCACATTAATCTCTTTCAGGTTTGAATGGTTTGTGCCTAGTCCTTCCTCAGGGCTTTGCCCCGCCTCTCCATCTTGCCTAATCAGCATCTACTCATCCTGTAAACCTGAACTCATTGTCATTTCCTGAAGGCTTCTCTGAGACCGGTATTTATCCTCCTGCTTTTGCCATATATTTCCTATAAAAACCCGTTTTTTTGACTACTTCTGCTATGGCTTTCATAAAAACCAGGCTAGCTCTCCAGAACCCTTATCACTTTTATATTTAAACATTCATAATACTAAGTACTCGTGATTGTTTATTAATATTGCCCTCATCCATTAGGCTGTAAGCACCCTGAGATGGTGCTCCACCTGTTTTTGCTCACCACTGGGCCTAGTGCAGTGGTTGGAACAGAGAAGGATTTAGTAACTGTTTGTTGAAAGAATGAGAAGTGCCAAATGAGCTGTTGGTATATTGCCCACTGTTTTCTCTAGCTATTAGAGATTTGCAGTCACTGAAAGACCCATCACTCTCTCAGAAGAGGATATTTTGAACAATCATTTAAAAGTACCATCACGGTAGAAATGCTTTTTTAACCCTAAGCTTCTGTATTTCATGTGGTTACTCTATGGGTTCTTGTGATTCCAGATAGATAGCTGCTTTGTTCTTTAAGATATTTAGAGCTCAGGGTAAGCAGTATGAAAATGATTCCTTGACAGGGGTGATTATCCGATGTCAGAGCTTCATGCCATGCCCAGCCTTTTCTTTCAAGTCGGAAAATCCTCTCTGGATGGGTGGTCACTCAACAAAAGAAATGCTCTGTTCATTGCTCAGTAACAGATACAGAAATAAAATCACCGTTTAGTCATGGGGCTGCCTTGGATTTCTCTGGAGAGTCCGCTTATGGTAGCCAGCACTGAAGCCAGATCACCATGAGGTCATCTGCTTTCGGATGCCCACTGCAGTTTGTTTCCATGTAGTGACTGCTGCGTATTTGCCCCCGACCCCATTAATGAGCAAGTGAGACAAAGAAGCAGTTCCCTCACTTTCCAGGTAAGCAAAGCAATTTGTCTTAATTACAGTTAGCCTTTACTGAGTGACTACCATGGGGGTCCTAACAGTTCTCTCACCCCAGTTTTAATGATAGGAATTGTGAATCAGCAGTGATTTCCACACAGGCAACTAGCTATAGGTTTTAGGTTTTCAGTTCTCTGACATGTACTTTTTTCCCAATTGAAATACATACATACGTGTGTGTGCATATATATTCTTATATATGCACACATATATTTTCTAAATGGATGCTTTTCCTTCTTACAGTCAGTCCTTTCCCACGGTACTGTGGCCGACTGCGCTGTTGTCGGCAAGGAAGATCCTTTGAAAGGTCATGTGCCCTTAGCGCTCTGTGTGTTGAGAAAAGGTGAGAAAGCTTTGTCCTTCCTGAGTGTTTGAGCCCTGAATGATTAACGAAGGTTAATTCAATTCTTATCATCTGGACTTTCTCCCTAGATATAAATACAACAGAGGAACAAGTTTTGGAAGAGATTATAAACCATGTGAGACAGAGCATTGGCCCTGTGGCTGCTTTTCGAAATGCAGTGTTTGTCAAACAGTTACCCAAAACGAGGTCTGGCAAAATTCCCCGGTCGGCTCTGTCTGCCCTCGTCAATGGCAAGCCCTATAAGGTAAATTATCAAAAATGTTATATGCCAGGTTCTGAAATATTTCTCCCCCACTTCTTTGGCATTAACATTTTTTTAATGTTAAGGGGGAAACTGCATAGCCACTCTCTAGGAATGAGGGTTGTGGAAACACAGATTAATTAACACCATATGCTTCGAGTACCAGTGTGTGGAAGTACTTTTACTATTAGTAAATACGTCAGTTAAATTCCAACAACTTGTGGGAACGCAATCTTACTGAATTAAAGATACAACTTCCTTCATTGTAGTCATTAATGTCTATTACTGAATGAGAAAGCAAACAATTGAGGCTGGTTATGCATGCTTAAGCAGTTCTAACTGGTGCATATGCTAATTATGTCTCCTGTTCTGAGTGAAAATTATTTTGGCAAACATTAGGCTAATTCAAGTATATATATTCTTCGAATTTTGGTGCACTTTATATGTGCATAGATATACATGTCTTTAATCCTCAAGATCTAACAGAAAGTGAGGCAACAGTAAATAGTAGTTGTAAATACAAATATATATATATATATATTTCTAGAGAGGCACATAGAAAGGCTCATTAGAGGGATTCTAGAGAAATTCCACTTAGGACCTATAGTTTTGCTAACTGAACAGTTTATTACTCTGGAAGACTATATATACATTTTAAAATATTAAATTTGGAGTCCCCTTTTTTGAACATTTCTATATGCCTTTATAAGAAAATGGAGAATGCAGTATTGCAGGTAATTGTTTAATTATAGGGAGAGGGAAAGGGGTTCAAGGAAGAGCATTCACCTGACTCATATTTTCTTTCCAGATAACACCTACAATTGAAGACCCCAGCATTTTTGGGCACATAGAAGAAGTGCTGAAGCAGTCATCATGACTTTTTTCCCTATTTTGAGTCAATTTGAATCCATTTTCTAACTGGAGTCAAATTTTTGGAATTATTTCCCATAAATAAATATTTAAATAGAAATTGCAAACTGAAATACGAATTGTAAAGCTTGGTCTAAAAAACAATACTTGAAGCCTAGTGAAAGACCTGTGCCTTCTGTTTGATTAGATCCAAAGAGCATCTTTTTCAGTTGCCTATAACATGGCTCCTTAAAGGTTGTCTAGCACTTTAAGAAAAATATATCTAATGTATGATTTTTAAAAACTGAACCCCCCAAATATTTTAATTGAAAGAGACACATTAATATAGAGCTACTTCCTGAAATGAGGAATCTCTAGCTTTGACCCAAAACCTAAAACTCAAGTTGAAGTCCAAAAATAATTATCATTTTTCTTACAGAAATTCTGAGTATTTTCTAATATTCTTGAGATGTCCCCATGCCCCGTTATTTTAAATGAAATTGATAACATGGGAGGTTTTAGGTAATCATCTAGACAGATGATTTTCTAGATAGGAGGATCTGTCTCGTCATACATTTCCTGAGGGAAGGTTGGATACCAGAGTACAGCTCTGCCTTCAGGCCATTTTTAGTGAAGGAAAATCACATGCCTGACAGATCCTAGAGGTCATTTAATCCGATCTCTTTGTCATGGAGATGAGAGCTGTTTGGAGTTCCTCCTCCTGTCTCAGGTTCTTAAACTGTACACTTAATGATTCCAGCTTCCTATCAAAACAAGCAAATGACACAGAAATGGGGTAAACTGACAAGGAAAGTTCTTAAGGAAGAAATGTAAAAGTTTTTACATTATGCTAAAGACCAGGAATTTTTAAGAAACCCCAAATCCAGATTTTTATGTGAAATCTCTAATTCTTAAATAATAACTCACTAAAAAAAAATATTGTGACCTCCAAACACATTTTTCCATTTAAACTTATAGAAAAGTATTGAGAAATTAAGAAAAGTAATTGAAAATGAGTCTTTGTTACTAAGCTTATGATAATGTGCCAGTTAGCCAGAGTAACTTGATAGAGTTAAATATGTGATTTACTTAGGATTACTTAGGATTCTACCTGATATCAGTTATCAAAGAATACATTTAAAGTAAAAAAATATACCATGCTCACTGAGTCTTTGATGGTGCTCAAAGTATTTCCCAATCTTTCAGTCCATCAGGAACATTATTTTTAAGAGTAGCTGTCCTAACGTAATAGTCTGGGCACGAAATATACTTGAGAGATAACACGTAAGAGCTTATTTACTTGTTTCATAAAAATTACTTACAACCAGTGTAAGACATTCTGAAAATGATAGCTTTTTTTTTGGACCATAGGCTGTATAAATAAATGGCTTCTCAAAGGAAGGTCCTGTTTGCTTAAATTGGTTTCTTGGTTGTTTATACCTGAAAAAATATAGTCAGCTAACTGTTCTCTTTAGTTTTTTTAGTAGCCTGAATTAAACCAACTAGATAGACATTCAACTTATAATTTGAAGCTGTCGGGTTCCTTAAAGTGTCTTTTCTCTTGGGTACATTTTACTCATAATCACAACTGTAATCTTAACAAATAATAACATTTTTAATGTTTAAAATGTATTACCTTATTTTTTCATATAAGATTCAGTTAATTTGAAATGGCACATTCTTTAGCTCAATGCATATCATCGTTCATTTGCAAGGTGTAAACAAAGGCATGTGTGAAAGGTACATCTGTGGGATCTCTTGCACATTTGTCCTGCAATCAATTCTGAAGGGGCACATTAGCAATCAGGCTTGAGTTATTTTCCAGTTGAGTGGGATTGGAAAACGGTGCATGAGGCTGGAGAAGAAATACTGTTACTTTCATTGATGAAAAGTGGGGCAAGAAAGATACACTTGAGTTGTCGATTGCCTAAAATTTGGGAGGAAAAAGAAAAGGAATTTTCTATTTCAGACTTACCATAAAGCACTTTCACTAGATTGTACCTAAAATATTCTGGATTAAATATATATTTAAAAATAACAATATAATGTTACTAAAAATACAGTCATATTTAAATGTGCTGAAATAAAGTCTGCATGGCCTTCTTTTGATATTTCCATGTAAATTTTTACTGTAAGACATTGGAAAAATTTAAAGATGTTCTTTTAAAATCTATGGAAAAGTGTTTTCCAATTGAGTTATTTTGTTCAAGACAATACATTAAATATATAAAAATTAGACCTGCTTTACATTTCAAGAGCACTTTTATTTATATAAAATTTTATTTGAGAACAGGCTCTCATCATTACAAATGTGAAAATTCATAAAGTTAATAGATGGCCAGAAGGAAAACTACTGAGATTCTGAGCTTAAAAATCCAAATTAAATGGAGTTTAGAATCTGGCAGAAATTATATTATACGTTGAAGAGTATTTTATACTTTTTTTTGAGGGAACAGGTAGGTCTTTTTATTGCTCTACATTAGAGTCTATTATAAACGATTACTATTTCTTACCAGATGATCTCTAAAGGGGAGAAACTGATTATGTGATTAAGTCATGTATTGAGAGTAGATACAAATCATTTATTATAATATCATAGTTTCTATATTACATTTCATTTCCTTAAGTCAAGATCCCCATGATCAGATGAGCTTAGAAAGCTCTTTCCCATTGTTTCTGCTCAGGCAACATTTCTAGAAAATTTAAAATCACCTTCATAAGCAAGTTTAGGGCTCCCTCTTGTGGCAGACTCACTATTGAAGATAAATATTAGATTGAGAGTCGCTAAAAGGACAATTTGCATTATGGTTCAAGTAAATTGTTAAACATTAGGTGACTAGAAAACAAAGATTAAACAGAGAACTGGAAGTATTTTTTTTTTTATTGACAATGGAAAGGGTTTCTGTTACCATTACCTTTCGACTGAATCTGTTAAACAAAAACAGACATCAAAACAAATGTAATGTACGTGCAAACATAGCAAATTAAATACAAAAAGGAAATTACTAATGACAGGTCTTGCGCTTCATAAGATCAAGCAGCAGAAAATCAGCAGTTAGATAAATGGTATTATTAAATAGGTTTTTACTTTGAAATCTCCCATATAAACAAAGAATAAACAACAGTAACACCACCAAATAAAGCCACAGGGAAGAGATTACTCTTCTATACTTTTATACACTATATATGTTAATCATTCTGTCTTTCATTTATTTCCTCTGATAAGACTGACTTCAGGGAAGTCGCAACAAGGCCATCTTGGCTAGAAGCTTATAACATTATACATGAGTCTGACTAATGCCCTGTTACATTGACAAAAGGGAAAGGTTTCTGGGTTTTGTTTTGTTTTTTTTTTTCAATGGAAATGAGCCTCAGACTCCGCAGTGGTTGACATTCACTGAACAGTGCTGGCTGGCGGTTCAAGATATCTGATGAACATGTGGTTCTTAGTAAAGAAGTTTTTTTTCTTTTTTGACTTGGTCCACAGGTAGCAAGAGAAGATAATGTTTATTCCTTATAAATTTTTTTAAAGAATTGCTTTTGACTCTTGTAAACAGTTTAGCTCTGTTTTGTATTGAAAAGGAGATCAAGCCATCACAGTGCTATTTCTAAAGATTTAGGACATCCCTGATTGCCTTTAAAGGACTATTTTTGGCTCCAGTTCCAGGTTAAATCATTCCTTTTTACATGATCAGAGGCAGGTTTTCAGCTTTAAGTATTGACAGACTTGAAGGAGAAACATATCGATTTGACTGTTACAATTCAAAAACTGTAAAAATGGTGGGATGGTAAAATACAAACAGTACTTGGGATTGTCAAATGTTTGCACTCGAGACTCCATGAACCATATATTTTATTTTTTTAAAAATCATATTTATATCCATTTACAGAAGACACATTTAAAAAGAAATACATACACAGTAATACATAAATGCGTAGTATATTACAATAAAACATGAAAAAACAAGTGGCTCCATTTCATAAAAGCCTCTGTTGTACAGAATGTAGGATGTGGATGATGCTTATTATTCAAATGACTTAAGCATTTTCTTACAATTGTAGTAAACTAATCAAACTTAATATCTGACTCCCCCCAGATCACATTTTCAGCTTAATAAGTCATTACTTGGGGTTGTGTCCTTAGAATTCAGTCTTCACAAAGGTTTTCACTGTTCGTCTTCTGAGATGGTAGTGCACTTTAGGTAGAGTAGACGGAAAAGACATCTAAAATATTTAATGCACAGCGTTAGTCTACCCACAGCTCCCAGCCTGGACAATCCCCCTCTGCCACTGTTGGTGATCTCCGTGCAGCCTGCCTATGTCTGCCCTGGGAGCCCGTGCCCAGAATGTCAGCTAGGATCTGACCGAGAGCTGTAGGTAATTAACATTTGCTCTTCTCCGATTTTGTGCAGGCCAACTTAATAAGTAACAAGATTTGCTCGAGTTTGTGGAAAGCATGGCGGTAAATAGAAACAAAGGTATTCACAGAAAATGTGAGCAATCCTTTTGAAAAATTTAGAGCTTGTTCATCAGTAAATTTGGTTGAGTTGGCCTTTTCCATGGAAGAGAGTCATATTTGAGTTCATACCTTTTAGAGCTCTTAAAAAGACACCTTTGTTTAACTGTGACAAAAACATAATGGTAATAAATGACATATTTTAAGGGATCTGGATCAGTGATGTGGCATCACTGATTCTTTCCTGTGATAATATACTTAGGAAAAGCTCACAGTTTCTCTTCCCGACACAAATGAAACAATAAATGATATGTTCTGAATTCTTCTAATAACAAAAGTGCTAATAGAAATTGGTTGTCCTAGATTAGGTTATTGTAAATAAATATGTTTATCCCATTTAATGGTAAAAACTGGGAAATGTGAACTAGAGTGCCATGCACAAAATACAGACTGCAAATAGTTAAAGAGTAATTCTATCCATCAGTCAGGAACTAAGAAGCAAGCACTACTCAACATATTAAATAGTCATTTGTAAATTAGTGAAGTATTCAGTTCCTGGGGAAATTATCATGTAGAAGCTATTACAAACAGTATTTTGGAAAGCCTCTTATTTAGCCGAATCATTATATACTTTAGATCATGCCTAATTAGATGCCAAATTGTATACCATAATTAAATTTTTAATGTTAGGTTTTACATTCTGAAATTAAATCTCTTATCAGAAAGCTTTTTGTTTTATCAGCAGCTTCAAATACTGACCCAAATAAGGCAGCTACCAGCTCCCATATTAGGCCCCAAAGACCAACAATAAATTGCATGGAGCTTTTAGTTCAAGGCAATGAATAAACAGCACAAGATGAGCTGTTCCTCTGCCTATAACTGCTTCCTCTTCCCATCCTTGTGCACATATTGGGTTCTAAATATTGCTCTAAAAATTATTTTTCCAAAATATTAATTTATTATAAATGGTGAATATTTTGGTAAAACTCAGTTTTAGGTTAAAAAAGTTTCATGAGCACTTGACATTTATAATCCAGGAAACTACAGTCTTACCACCAAATGTTTTTCAGTCAAACTCCATTTTTATATGGACTTGAAAGTAGATTTCATCAGCTAAGTATTTCTCTAAATACAAATGCCTGCATCTTATGATGATATAATCAAGGTTTTAGTCCTATTTGCCATTCTTATAATTTCACTTTGTTCCTATGCTGTAAGCCCCAGCTACTTAAAACTCATATTTGTTTTCAACAAATATAAATCACAGCGATGAAAAACAACATGCAAAAAGTTCAAAATTGTCAGTTACCCTTTTGTTTTTAATAATAAACAACCTCTAAGTCATTTTCCTGTCTCTGCTATTTGACTCTGTGTACCAACTAGAATCAATCTCTGCTTACTTCAGCTTCCCCTACATAAAATATTCACTTAGAAGTGTGTCATTCTGAAGGTGCCAAACTGTCCTCAGTAAAATGCTACGTGCATCCATATAAAATGCTACTCAAAAGCAGGTGACGGTGGCTGGGGCTGTGACCTGCTGATGTGTAATGAGATAGTGCCAGGCCGCCAACAGTGGGACCTTACATCAGTCAAAGCAGGCAGATGGTGATCGGAAAGACCAGATTCAGAGCTACGATACTAAGACTTGTCTTCTACCCTCTAGCGATCCAAGAGGGTGATCTCCCTTCTGGACCGCTAGGCCATCCCAGAGAGTATCGTGTATATTTCCTACTCTATGTAGGTTCCACTTTGGGGTGGTTTGTCTTTTGTCAGCCGAGGAAAGCTACTCACAGCAAGTCAGTGCTGCCTCCTTTGTGTGGCTTGTCAACATGAGTATGTGCGAACAGTGGAGTTCTCTAACCTCTGCAGTCTTGATGAAGCAACTGCAAACGGAGAAAAGTGCTTTAGAGGAACTTGGATGATGGAGTACAGAATCTCAGATGAGAAAGATGATCCCCCGCGTAAAGGGATCCTGAACATATTAGTAGACCTTCTTTCTTTCAGACATAGGCCACTCACATCCCTTCCCACTAGACCAAGTTACTAATGAAAATTTATTCCAGTGTGATTCAACTGTGCTTTCGGGTTGTTGTGTGGTCCTCCTTAGATGAAGACTGTAACAAAAGCAGCTCCCCACGGTGCTTCTGTTTTTGAAGCGAAGATTGCTCCTAGAGAATTCAGGATAGTGGATTTTTTTCCCCTCCAGGTATTAAAGAGCTTCTTCACTAATTTTAATCACATTAGATTCCTCATGAATTCTGTTAGCATGTTCCATAATATCTACACGTGAGAAGACGTGTAGATCAGAGATCACGGTCTATATCGGAACTAATTTTAAGGGCCATGAGAGCTATAACCTTGAACAGCAATAATGACTCTGGGCAATTGTCTTAATAAAGAGAGAGGGAATCTATTTTTTTTTAATGCCCCCCAAATAGAAATAACTTTGTGACTACTATTTCAAAGTGGTCTCTCCTTCAGAATGGCTGTTTTCCTTTGTGAAGTATTATGTAACACAAGTCTAATGTCCACAGAAGGAAATAATACTAATTGGGAAATTACTGTTGGCTTTGTGTTTGTTTAATTCTCTTCTCATAGTTGTGCTTGTTTATTTAAGGCCTTCTGCCTTGGTCAGAGGTGAAAAGATCTGATAAGTCTGGGTTTCTAAGACAAAATATAAAACTCACAATATTCAAACACGTAGGGTGACCACAGAGTTAATTTCCATCCACTAAGGACCATTAGTCCAAATCCAACCTCTAACTAAACAAATTCTTTACTTTGAGAATAGAAGAGTAAAGAAACACAAATCATGCAGATGAGTATTGTTCTTCCTAGATGTGGACATTAGCCAAAAATTGTCCTTTTTAGGATTTTCTAAATTCTTTTTAAAAATGTGAACGAGGTGCCATGGGTTCATGCATTAGCCGTTTACAAGAGTTTGGTTTTTGATGAAAGCAAAGTAAACTTCAAGCAGAGCAAACCAACTTAAGAGTTCCAGAAAGCTATGCAAGGTCAGAGAATGATACTAGCATTTGCTAAACTGGTATTTTTACTTTATAAGCAGAAATGCAAAACTACTATACCATCCGTTGTCATTTTCCTCGATTGCCCAGATGTTGTGGTTAACCTGAATCCAGCCGGTAATGTTTCTGAGGACCCAGGCATCATGCTGATTCCATGTACCTCACGGGGGGGAAACTGTCTTCTCCATGTTGACCCACGCCTGAAATTCTTGTCATCACTCTGCCAATATAGAATTATAATTTGATGGGATGATAACAAGTAAACTAGTCCAGGTACTTAAAAATGTGTGCTTAGAAACATGTAATATTAATGATTAATATTAATGATTAATATTCAGTCTGTAAAGCATACATATGGAATATTGTGCTTTATTTTGAGAGTTCTATGATTCCAAAATGATAACACAGGAGATTTGCAACAGAAATGTTTTTATAAAAATGTTCCTGTGACTTCAAATCTAAGGTTTGCTCTCTATAAAAGTAAACAGTTTTGAAAATCTAAAATAAAACCTCAAAAGTTTCTCTGAAAAGAATATTAGCTGTTCTTTGTTACACTGTAAGCCAACTCATTTTACTGTATGAGATGACATACTTAGTTTAAAAAGTGTTAGGCAAACTGCGTTTGACTCACAGACTTGAACTACTTCTTGAATTTTACTTTTATGTAAAAAAGAGAAAGGGAAAAGCTATATTTGATATAGCCTGGATCATATGAAACACTACAGCCTATAGTCTATGTAAGAAACTCTAAATTTGTCATTCATCAGATTTCAGCTGATACTGAATTAACTTGTAGTTTACTGAAAAACCTGCGCAGCCTGGAAACCATCCTTTTAATAAATCCATGTGCTCCTTAGATGCCACTAAAAGCATATTATAATTCTGTTTGCTGTTTTACAAGTGTAATTCTATATCATAATGATATACTCTCTTTCCTCTCTGTGCATACACAAAGTATCTCCTCGGATACAATGAACTTTCTCTAAATTTGTGAGGAATGCTATGTAACCGAGTGTCGAACTAGTAGTAGTCTTTATTAAACACAAATTATTCTTTGTGTCAAATTCTAAGAATATATTAATCATTCCACATAGATCTTATCTTCTTATACCATTAAGTTTCTTATCGAGGCAATGACTGTGCATTCCCTGAAGTTATAGCTCAGTATGTGGGGTTGACCCTACCAGCTCAGGTGATTTCACTTTGGCTCAAATTATCACTGTTATAGAGGAGTAAAATTATAAGGTACTCTTCATCATAGATTGCTAATTTAACTGATATTCAGAGTCATTTTGGAAAAGAAGATTTATGAAATTATATATATATATATTACATATATATATAGTTTATATATATATTACATATATATAGTTTATATATATATTACATATATATA
>NW_023270314.1:1743299-1908103 GCF_011800145.1 Mirounga leonina | reverse complement strand
TATATATATTACATATATATAGTTTATATATATATTACATATATATATATATAGTTTTACTAGAGTTCTTATTATCCAAATCTAAATTTTGTTTAGATTAGGTAGCCATTTTACACTTTAAGAGATGTCTGCTATTCCTTTCTCAGCTGCCAGGTTCTGCATGGTCCTACGCCTCCAAATGTTTATAAATAAAGAAAAGGAACAGAATTTCACAGTTGTGGCCTCTCTGATTTCTGGAATTTTGAAAGAGTTGCTGGATAAAGATAAATATTCTTCAGTTCTACTAAACACTGCATTACATTGTAGGGATATACAACTCCTATGATGCATGAGTTAAGGACTGAAAAATAAGCAAGTTGAAGATTTAAATAATGATTCCTTTTGCTCTTTTAATACAGTGTTACTGCAGAAAGTTAATAGGACCTACAAGCGACAACATCAGAGGAAAAAGTTTCCATGGGGTGAGGTTAAAAGATACCCTCTTAACTGAAGTCAAAGTCTATAGAAGCACATGAGCACTTCTCAAATTCTTTTAGTGGAATCTGAATGTAATCAACCCCAGAAACAAGTACACTCTGGTTCTGGGTAAGTTGTTTAGCTATTTTTGTTCACACTAAAACTAACTAACTAACTAACTAAATAAATACATAAATACAAAAACAAAAAACAGGACAAAAGAGTTTGAGTAATAAATTCATGTGCCATGTTTTTAACAATAAGAAAAAGATGCAATGTATTTTAAAGGCAGATAGTCACATTCCATTTAGACCTTTCTGCTTATTTTTTACTCTCAGAAAGCAACACTAACTCATATAGGCTTGTGTCTCTACCTGGCTCCTTTGGGTCAAGCCACATTTTAAAACATAGCAATAGGACAGATCTTTAATAATTTTTATTAAAATTCCTTTTGTAACTTTTAAGCAAGGAGAATAATTATGTTCAAAAGGATGTAGGTGTATGTAGACTATCTTTTTGATTCAACAATTAAGAATAAGGACAAAAGATTGTCAAACAACTTATAAAATGAAAATCAGTTAAGTATTAACTGGGTTTTAAAAATATTAATCATTATCCTGATTGGACAGGAGTATGAATTTATAGGAAGTTAGCTCAGGTCAAGACTGTAGAGCTTATCTGTCTATAACCTCCTCTGCAAAAGAAAGCCTGGGTTTTATAAATCCAAGATCATCTGTCCTGCCTGTTTGAATGTGGAATAATTGCCTCATTTTAGGATTTGCTGGGTTCATTCACAAAATTATTTTTTTTAAAAAAAATCTATCTATTTGAGAGAGAGAGAGAGAGTGAGAGAGAGAGCACAAGAGGGGGTACGGTTAGAGGGAGAAGCAGACTCCCCGCCGAGCAGGGAGCCCGATGTGGGACTCGATCCCGGGACTCCGGGATCATGACCTGAGCCGAAGGCAGTCGCTTAACCAACTGAGCCACCCAGGCACCCCACAAAATTATTTTAATCATCTTTTCTCTATAGCCAAGAAACACCTGCATTTTGCAACACAGAATTATGCATCTCTGCATTTTCGACTTCATACTCAGGTTTTCTTCTTACTTCTTCCAGAAAGGCCCTGTAAAAAACTCAGAGGGACTGTTAAAGTCCACTGCATTTATCAATTCACAGTTTGCCAATGCCCCTTGTCTTCCTTTATCTCAGGAGGCTACTTACATGTTTATTATTTTCCAAGTAATTTAAACAGGCATATATGATGCTTGGGATTCTTACAGTCCATGTGGCTTTCAAATCTTGTGACTGTCAAAATGTTTTTCATGTTTTTAAGGAAAACTCAATATTGCTATCTAAAATAATGAAAAGCTCCCCCTTTACTGAAAGCAAGTTTTCTCTTCACTTTAATATCCCAAAATTTCCTGTGAAGATATACTGATATTTAAGAAATAAGTACATTCCTTATTAAAAAGCTGAATTTATCAGGATTAGTGTTATCATTGCTTTTTTTTAAATGTCACTCAACATAATTTTTCAGTCACAGCTCATAAAAGAGCCTGTTTCGGAATTACTTCTTTGTGTTCCTAATGGCTGATATGATAATGTTTATGAATTCATAAAGTTTTTTCTAAAACCAAATGAGTCATAACACTTAATATCTAAGAACAATACTGGGGAAAATTCTAGATTCTATCCTGGGAACATGCATCTGATTGATTTTTGAGCACTATTCCTTGAAAGCCGTTTTACTTGTACTCTCCGAGATCCCTTGTGAATGATACAGAAGGACTTACTTCGTCCAGTCGCCGTTCAGTTCCCAGAGCCAGGAGGTTATTGTATTCCCTTTCAAGAATCTGCCTTGCCTGTTGACATCAAAGTACAGTTATCGTCAAAGTCACATTTTATTTTAAAAAACATAGAGATTACATTCATTTGAGAAAACATTACAAATCCTATTTTATTTATGGGAGCTTAAGTTTTTAGTCCTCCTTGTCTGCAAGCCATTGCAAGTTTTAGTTATAAATATAAAGCAGGGCAATTTTCTTTAGTCTGTGGACAATGGAGAGATAGCCTCGCATACATGTCTGAGGTCAAGGGGCACTGACCTCACTTTGTTACTTTAATCCAACTGAATATTTTATATAAACTTCACAATATATATAAACAAAATAAAGTTGACTGCCAAATTTTCATCACATGTATACGTGATATTTATCATGTCAATGCGTGATATTCATCACATCTATTCTCAAACTTGTTCAATGATCATTATTTGGGGGAAACTTGAGATAATTAGGATTCCTATATCTTATCTCTGGATATCTGATTTCTTAGGCCTGTGATGAAGCTTGCAGGCTTTCTTTTAAGTTTTTAAGGAACTCTGATGATTTCAAATAATTATCCAGGCTGGAGAATCACTGGCATCCTCATTGCTAAGTGTCTGTCTAATTCAGACATGTAAATAGAAATGAACGCCTCTCAGAGAGGCAGAGACTGAAAGCCATCTGCCAGGGATATTGTTTTGAGAAATCTGGCATTCAGGTGGAAGGTTGGACTATAGAACCTCTAAATCCCTTTTCCTGCTTAATTTTATGATTTTGTTCTGGCTAGAAATCCAGTGGCTTGAAATTAAAGCCCCAATGACACATTTCAAAGGTTGAGCTGAGCTAATAACTCTCATTAGGAATCATGAATGCACAGCCAACTTTTACTTTTTCCCTAAAAGTTTAGTTTATCGTTATATAGATTAGGACACAGTACAACTACAGCATCGAGGGGCTTGCCTGGGTGTTCTGTGTTGGAATCTGTAGTAATAAAGCTAAGCTGCTGTAGTCAAAGTTCTCATCCAGGGCTATAAGTGAGCCATGCACACCACTTTCAAGAATATTATTTGCATATTCTCGAAGTCCAATAGCTTGTATCCAGCGAATAACTCGATCATTGCTCCACACCAACACATCTAGGAAAAGAGGTGCATCATTTTAGGCTGCAGTATTTTGCATGATAAACAAACCTACTGGCTGAAATGAGCCACAGGTGTCTGGCCAAGTCAGCATTTATGCTGATTTCTTTATCCACTCGCTGATGCACCTGGCCCCCTTGTGTTGCATGTATTTACCGTTCTCATAACTCACCTATGCTACTTTTAGCCTAGAAAAAAAAGTTGTCATTTGAAGAGTGTTTGTTATCACTGAAAAGCACTTCCATCACACAGAACACGATGTCTCAAAGTGTTTCCTGTTTTCATTCTAGAGCTCTAGGGGTCTGTCTGAAGTTCAATGATTTTATCACCAGATGGGGACATTTCTCCTTTGTGTCTTGATACACAGCTATTCAGTAAAGATGGCAAAATGAGAAGCTAATATGGTTCTTCATCATTGTTTTTTTTTTTTTTTTTTACAACTAGTTAAATATTGAATATAGACTAGAGAGACTTTTTTTTAACTGGAAGCAATAAATCCAAGAACAGAACAGTAAGATAGAACAGCGATTCCATAGTTTGCTACTTACCCCACTACTTTGTCAATTCATTATTTTTCATTCACACACTAATGCAAAAATCAAGCACTCAGTCAAGTCCAATTGCTTTCACTAAGTGCAATATTTTTAAAAAGTAATGCTACAGTTTCCTCAAAAAATAACAAAACCGTCCAGTTTTCTTTGCATGAAGTGGATCTGTAAGTAGGAAGTGCTTGTTCTTTTCTAGAGATGGGCTTATATTTTGACATTTGTATTTACTGTATTTCTGCAAATATAGACAAGACATTTGCATTTACCATATTTCCGCAAATATACCTTCATTAAAATTCCATTGCCACACCTGTAGCTCAGAGTACTCAAATTTATAAAATTATAAATAGAAAATAATCCATTTATTTATAGGGTGAAGGTAAATAAAGCACTAATCTAAACTTTATTCCTTCTGAACAGCAATATACTTTTTTTTTCATTTTGTAAATCAGATCTCTTTCTATAAATCTGTTTTCAAGAAAAATTTATGCCCTGACTTTAAAGCTTTTGTAAGGATCTTCTTGACCTCAACAATAAATGGCTAGACATCAGTGTTGACTGTTTCCTAGCAACAAATTAAATGTTAGTACATTCTTGATATTCACATGGTCCCCTCATTTCAGAAAGCTATTTATTAAGGTCAAGGTTAATTAACACTTCAGATAATAACAGAGACCCTTCGTCAGCGTCAAGAGTTATTCCTGCAAATGTCATTGGATCAGCTACAGGAAACAGGGGCTTTTTATGATCTCACTCACAGCCACCTATCATATGGAGCGGTCTGTGTACAATCATAGTAAATCACAGCAGTTTTTCTCAGGGCTATGTTCTAACCAGTAGCTGCCAAATACTAATATAATATTTGGTGTAGGGCCAAATTGGTAATTTCTCCCTCTCTTTTACATCTGCCTATATATGAAGCATTCCATGTGGTGAGACCAAGTATAATAAAATCTAATTGGAAAAAATACTTCAGAAAGAAAACTAGAAAGTGGTATCCCATGGGTAAAATCTATTTGTGTGCTAAAACATCTTTTGTTAGGTCAAGCATAGACTTCTTTCTAAGGTCTTTCTTTGATCAATTCGTTCCCAAATTTCAACTCAACTGAATGACAATGTACTGAAAACAACTTGCAATTTCCTGGGGCCCCAAAATAAAGTGAAATCAAACAAACTCAACTTTGATAAAGGAAAAACACTTTCTTGCTCCTAAGTAATGAGTCAAATGAACTGTTACAAGAAATCCATTGTGTGTTTATCTACTCTCCAATGAACCATATACAGAAAAATATATTAACCAATCACCTTCACGTGCATTCAAGCCCATTCTACTAGAACTAATGCGCTGTTCCCCAAACTGCCAAAGATAAAAGTAACTTCTGACATTGTTTATCACAAATGAAAATGATAGCAGTCTAAGATAATCCTAAAGAATAAAACAGCGCTAAACTTGAATAGGAAGGAAAGGGTAATGTAACATGCAGCACATACTATTTTCATATTTAAAGTGAGCCCCCCAAAAAAGTGAGCCCCAAAAGAAGTGAGGATGAAAACAGAGACTCATGCCTAACTGTGAACAATTAATGTAAAAAAACCTATTGAATTTGATGAAATGCTCCCATATATCAACTCCTGGGGAAGAGTAAATGGAAACATTGCTTGTATCCAAAATCTTCCGCAAAAAATTTGGTGATGTTTCCCTTAATGAGAAATTTTTTCCTTTAAAAAAATATAAATGGACATAAGTGGACTGATGATTTTTACTGAAAAAGACCCATAAATACTTATACCCAACAATTAAATTTTCTTTCAACAATAGTAATAAAAGTAAAGTGGTGTCTAATAAATATAAGATCTCACATGTTCTTTTAAACAATTCTTTCCCCTGTATATTAAGGTAGTTCTCAACATTTAGAGCATTAATTATTAAATACAATACTTTTCTAATCTGTAATAGGGAGTGTCTTTTCTTATTCAAATCAAACCTTTTTATACACACAATAGTTGCAGCAATTAGCAATGCTTCTAAATAATTTCTTTGACTTAACAATTATAGCTAAAATTATTAATGGATTAGTCTCGTTTATAGAGGGGAAATCTCTGTGTAACTTCTATATAAAATCCCTATATAATTTCTGTAACTAGAGTACAAAATAAAATTTCTAAGCACTGAAATAAAATTCAAATGATATAAACCAAAGATGAACTGCTATAAATAAATTATATACCATGTTTCTCTGTTGAATATGAGAATGTTCTATTAAAAAGTTTGACGAAAATGTCTACCTGAAGGTATCTTTAGGACAAACAGAATGTATAATTAATAGGTTCAGAGGAATAAATCTTAATTTATTCATTTGTTCATTATCATTTGTTCATGATTCATTTGTTCATAAGGGGTCAATGCAATTTTTTAAAAAAATCAAGAATATGTCCTAGATGGGATATTCACCTTATAAAGTGATGATATCTTTTTTATGTTTATATTTAATGTTTCATAAAAGCAATAAAAAAGAAATAATGATGACACAATTCTAAGTAGTGGCATAAATAGTTATGCACTTAGAGACCTTGTAACATATAGAGCATTTGGGGTTCATAAAAGTGAAAACTAAAAATCCCAGAAAAAAAGGTATTTGATATGAAAGAAAGACATACTACCTTTTATTTCATGTTGGCTTGCTTCCCGTCTTCTTTCTAGTTCTTTTCTGTCATAATTCAACCTCTTTAAGCACATAATTCCATATTGTAAACTTGTTCTGTTAATTTTTTTTTTAAAAGAAGAAAACACATTGAATTTACTCAGCAGATAATAAATGTTCTTCGATTAAGCATAGTCAACACTATGCACTACTTCTTAGGGCAACGGAATAATAAATTACATTTGTAATTAAATCCTTCAGTACTGGTGGGAAACAAACTACAGTTATTTGAAACCCACCATGTTTCTAAAGAGTAAAAATACTAATTTCAAAATAAGAAAACCACAGTCTTGAAAATAACTATGGATTATGTTGTTCATCCATACGTCTTTGTCTTCCATCAAGCTATTTTGGCATTATTTGCAGACAAATGAACATTTTACTCATTTGGAAAGAATTTAAAGCCACTATTGTGATGAAAGGAAGGAATTTATAAAAAATGAATACTTTCTTCTTAAGCTGATGAGAAAGAAATACAAACACATGAATAAGTTAAAGTAAGACAGAGAACCACATACCAAAATGAATAGCCACCACCTTTCAGTGATACAGAGTTCGTGAAAGAAATGAGTCAGCAGATAATGAAATTCTGTGTGGAAAGGAGATTGTGGGAGAGCAGAAAACTGATCAGATCCTTAAAGGTCAGGTAGCAGAGAAAGGGTTATTAAAGAAAATGGAGCACCATGAACACAGGGTTGCCAATAAAATTTTAAATGTGTGGTGATAGTGAGACATACTGTACAGAGTTGGAAATCCATGCCAGGAAGTAAGGAGGAGTATGATTACATATGGAGAATGGGGTAACATTAAGGAAAGCCTCATTCAGCATAAGCGTGGAATACATCTAGGTGACAGAGAATTATTTGGATGGTTTTCACAGCAAAAAGAATTGATCATAAATGGTTTCTTGGTTTTGGTGTAAGAAGACTAACTCGGCAGGGAAACCAGAGATGGAGAGAATAGGTAAATCTAAGGATAGGGAAGTCAATTAAGGGGTCAATGCTGTGAAAATAAAGGGCACAAAAAGGACAACTGCCATGATCATAAAAAGAAAATCCAGACAGTAAAGATGTTCAGAGAGAAGAAAGAAGAAGACATGATATTAGATAAAAAAGATGTGAAAGAGTACAATAGGAAAAAATAATTTCTAGGCTTCAAGAGTAAAGAGCATTGTTATTAGTGATTTCTTATTTAGAAATACACAGAAATTTAGACATACACACTGGCCAGGTTATACCCAAGCATTGGATGCATTTCTAAGCCTTGCATTTTAATAAGGACAATGCTGAGTTACAATACTTCAGAATCAGAAGAAATGGGAAAAAAGTCAAAGTGTCATGGGCTGAATTATGTTCTCTCAAATTCAAATGCTCAAGCCCTAACCCTCAGTATTTCAGAATATGACTATATTTGAAGATAGCATTTTTAAAAAGGTAATTTAAAATATAGCCCTTAAGGTGGGTACTATTCCAGTCTCACTGGAAATTTCCAGTCTCATAAGAGGAAATTTGGGGGCGCCTGGAGGGCTCAGTCAGAGAAGCGTGTGACTCTTGATCTTAGGGTTGTGAGTTTGAGCCCCACGTTTGGTGTAGAGATTTCTTAAAATAAATAAATAATTAAAAAAAGAAGAGGAAATTTGGACATGCAGAGAAACCGGGGAAGTGCACACACATAGGAAAGATCATGTAAGGACACAAAAGAAGTCAGCCATCTGCAAGCCAAGAAGAAACCAATCATGCTGACACCTTGATCTTGAACTTCTAGATTCCAGAATTGCGAGCAAATCAATTTCTGTTATTTAAACCACCCAGTCTGTGGTATTTTGTTATGGCAGCCCCCAGCAAACTAATGTAGTGGAAAAACAGATAATACTGATGTAATAATAGTCATAGACATTAGGTAGCTCAAGGTTAAACCAATGGCTCTTGGCTCATTTCTGCCAAGTTTTTATACGTAATATAAAATTGTACTGCAAGGAGGTTATATATTATTATTATTTTTTTAAAGATTTTATTTATTTATTTGAGAGAGAGAATGAGAGACAGAGAGCACGAGAGGGGAGAGGGTCAGAGGGAGAAGCAGACCCCCCGCTGAGCAGGGAGCCCAATGTGGGACTTGATCCCGGGACTCCAGGATCATGACCTGAGCTGAAGGCAGTCGCTTAACCAACTGAGCCACCCAGGTGCCCAGGAGGTTACATATTATTACACCAATGTCTATCAGATGGAAAACTGGGCCATAAAATGACAGTGGGATGCACTATGCAGTCAGTACTACCTGCTTTAAGTCAGAACTAAGTATAGCATAAAGATGAAGTTTGTGTATTTCCCTGAACCAAAAGAACCCTGTTTCAGTAATTTTTATTTAAAAAAAAAAACAATCATTGTAATAATCATTTTTACTATAATGTAGAACAACTAAAAATCTAGTGAAGAATGGGAAACAGGCACAAATATATCATCAAAGATTCTAGTATTCGAAAATCTAATACAACCATGTAAAATTAGAGTTCAGTGAACAGGAACTCATTGCCTAATAATGTGTATACAATAGGGTAATTGGGAGTCATACAAAGCTGTTCTTTCTATTGAACAGAAGTCATTCACTCTACTATCTACACTTATCTGAACTAGAAAAGTACATGTTCAACAGAGCAAATACTATTCTTCCATCATGTAATAATATCAAAACATAGGAAAACGTCTAAAGTCTACTTTTATCCAAGCTAAATGTCTTTAATTTATTCAACTTTTCAGGGTGTCTGGGTGTCTCAGTCAGTTGGGCATCTGACTCTTGGTTTCAGCCATGGTCTCAGGGTCATGGTCTTGGGGTCATGGTCTTGGGGTCATGGTCTCAGGGTCATGGGATTGAGCCCCGCATCCAGCTCCATGCTGGGAGTCAAGCCTGCTTAAGATTCTCTCTCCCTCTCTCCCTCTGCCCCTCCCCCTAGCTTGCACGGGTGCTCACTTGCTCGCTCTGTCTCCCTCTCTCTCAAAATAAAAAAATAAATTAAAGAAATTTTTAAAAATTAATTCAACTTTTCCACCAGGCTCTTACCACTTTATCAATAACAATTTAATACCCATAAATTATGAGTTTCTTATTTTCATCTCACCATATAGTAGGACTTCATTGAGTCTGAAAATAAACACAATCTAAATATGCCCTGTAAGCCATTAACCAAAACTGAGATTTTTGTGCCAAGTATAAATCATACCTTTTTCACCTGATCTACTTTTAAATCATGGATTCCCATCCAACATTTTAATGGTTTTTAAAAACTACATCATATTTATCTATACTAAAATTAATCCAACAGTGTCAACAACTGCATTAAGATTCAAAACATCTCCATAAATTTAATTGAAGAGCTCCAATTATTATCTCTTTATCCTAACTTTATGTCATCAACGTATTTGACTTTTTATACCATTTTCATTTCAGTCACTAATTAAATGTTGGACAGGGTGTGAACAAATAGGGTTTTGCAAGCCAAAATCATCTAAATTTATATTTATTAATTTATCATCATATAAACTATATATGAAACCATAAAACAAACTCAACTATAGAGAACAAACTGAGGGTTGATAGAGTTGAGTGGGGGATGGGTTAAATGGGTGATGGGTATTAAGGAGGGCACTTTTTGTGATGAACACTAGGTGTTGTATGTAAGTGATGAACCATAAATTCTCCTGAAACTAATATTATGCTATATGTTAACTAACTGGAATTTAAACAAAAACTTGAGGGGCACCTGGGTGGCTCAGTCAATTAAGCGTCTACTTTCGGCTCAGGTCACGATCCCATGGTCCTGTGATTGAGCCCCTCATTGGGCTCCCTGCTCAACAGGGAGTCACTTCTCTCACTCTGCTCCTCCTCCCTGCTCGGTGTGCTCTCTCTCTCTCAAATAAATAAATAAATAAATAAATCTTTAAAAAATAAATAAATAAAAACTTGAAGTGAACAAAAAAGAATCATAATCCAACGGACAATTTCTCACATAACCTCCAAAGATACCAGCATGACATTTATGACATGGTATTATAACAAGCTTCTTCACCCTAGATGGTAAACAACTTGAAAAAAGAGGTTTCATTTTATTCATGTGTCCTTATGGCTGTCTCACAATCCATTCGGTATTTTTTTCTGAAAATTCATGCACAAATAAAAATATTAAAATATTTATATGAAAACAAAAAAAACACATTTTCTTCAGAGAAAAATTCCTTCTCAAATTTTTTCTAAGCTTCCCTGGTAGTCTAGTGGTTAGGATTCAGTGCTCTGTCAAATTTTTTCTAGTATATACCTAAATTATATAATTTATAACCATATATATATATTTATAGAGTTGAAACTGACTTAATTTTATTCTTAATAAATAATTTCCTAATATAAAAACATACACAGGGTGCCTGGGTGGCTCAGTTGGTTAAGCGACTGCCTTCGGCTCAGGTCATGATCCTGGAGTCCCTGGATCGAGTCCCGCATCGGGCTCCCTGCTCGGCAGGGAGTCTGCTTTGCCCTCTGACCCTATCCCCTCTCATGTGTTCTCTCTCATTCTCTCTCTCAAATAAATAAATAAAATCTTTAAAAAATAAATAAATAAATAAATAAAAATAAAAACATACACAGGTACAAATCACAAACATGGAATTTCCCAAAGATACAGAAAAAAAAAAAAAAAGATTTACACTGCAGGAGAATTGTGTACATGTGTGGTTCCATAAACTTTGAGCTCATAATATGTACAAAGCTCTACATTAGATAGTCCTTGCAATTTGCTGCATGAAAATATTTGCCAAGTATATGCACACAGATGTTTTCAACAGCATAATTCTCTATCTCCTAGACATCTTTTTGTTCTAGTAATATATACATTATTTATCGTTTCATTTTAATTATTATTTGGAAAAAACCTACCGATGGAAACTATCCACCATTTTTAAGTGGACACGGAGATCTTTTTTTGTTAGGTGATCTAACATTCTTGCATCTACCAAGCATTCCATAAAATAACTTCTGTATTGAGGTAACCCCAGGCTGGGAAGCCATTCATTTCCAATCCACTCGTGGTTCATATCTCCATAAGCCAGAGTCTGTAGAAAAACCGGACACTAGAATTGTTTTATAGCAGTCAAGTTTCTTAGCCAATAAGATGAGATGGTAATAGGAGGATATTGCATATTATGATAACTGACATTTGATTACTATCATATATGGGAAAAAAGCAGAAGTAATATCTAGCCTTTAAGTATTTGATTTAATTTGATAAACTGGAACTCTGGGTTCATGTATCATGGTACCTGCTTATAGGAAATGATTGTGTTTGTTTTGTTTTCTGAAAAGAAATTACATTATATACAAATATGCATTTTTAAATTAAAAAACGATTAATGGCATAATATAAACGCTGAATTTAAAGATTCTTTGTATAGGTAAGTTTATTTAATTTAATTGATTTTTATCTGTCTGCTAATACTCCACCATCTCTTCTATGCTACTATTACCATTACTATGGTATAATTGCAAATCTCAACGTTAAAGTAGAGACCTTGGTAAACAAATAGAGAAAGGAGCAACAAGTCTAGAGAGACAGAATGCTGAAGCTTTGTGTGGACACTGTTGTTATCTAGTGAAGCATGCAGCCAGTGGTCCATAAAGGTCATTGGGAACAATCAGTCTCTTTTAGAAATCAATCAGTATAGACTCTGTATTTAAGAAGCAGGGTATGGTCAAAAAACAAAGAAATAATCTAGTTATTTAATATAACAATATGAAAGAACTCATCTAACCAAGCATTGTTCATGACAGCCAAAATGAAAACTGAAGTCAACTATCACCTCTAAACCAATTGTTAAAAAGGACTATTACTATCTACTAATTTTACAGTTCTTTATGTCACAACAAATTCAAGGGTTGTAATTATAATATGTATTTCTAATGAAAGTCTCAGGCTCTCCCCTTCTTTTGTGTGTTCTTAAAAAGGATGAAATTCTTACCAAAATCAAAACCAAATACCACCCTAATTTACTGAATGTTTAAACATAGGTCCTAGTAATAACTACCAAATTTTTCTTATAGTCAAAGGTTTGAATCAGATGCGTAATCACGTGCATTAATTCTTTTGGTTGTATGTCATGTGGGAATGCTGAAAAATGTGCAGCTTCCTTGCAAACACACATGCTTGTTCAAAGTACAGATGCCTGTCTCATATGGCTGTCTCAATTAATGGAAGTGACTTCAGACCTTTAGTCTCATGCTGACACATGGCCTTCGACCCCAGGCCGCCCAGGCTTTCCATTATACTTTAAAGCATATGTTTCGTAAGGTTTTTTTTAACACCCCCTTTTATATCCAACTTGAATGATTCCTGATTAAATATATTCAGGGGCAATTTCAGAGAAATTTAAGTTACAGTTCCTTCTTTTGAAAAAGAAAGAAAATTTCCCTTTGAAAGAGGCCAGGTATGAAATGATACTCATTTTCTTTGCAAAATATGGTGATTTAAAAAGACATATATAGTATTAAATATAACAAATTCAAATATACATATTAGCTTAACCCTAAGCTAAGTGAAGATTTATAATATTACGACATACTACAGTTTCTTACTTTATATCCTCATAGCATACTAAATGATATTGTTTTAGAGCATATGAATTTCCTACCTGGGCCCAGCTTCCTTCCTCAGATTCTTTCTGTGTTAGCAGCAGGGAATGATTAATAAAGCAGATGAATATAATTAATCTCAAATGAAAACAGTAAAACTATTCTAGCAGAAGCAAAATTGTTTGTTATTGAAAATGTTAATTATGACTTAAGTAGATAAATACACTGATCCTTATTAAACTCACAGTAATCAATTTAGCAGTTCGAGAGCAACCATGTAGTTTTTAGTTAATTCCAATTAAACATACACACATATGACATATGGGCTTTTCATGATATATTTGATCTGGTCATTCCAAATCTTTTTTTAATTCTTAAAAGTATGTTGTTTTCCAAATGTAAATGTAAAAAAGAAAGCTACAATAAAAATTCCTGATTCTATATATACAAGTATACGATACATGTAAATGTATACATACATACACACATACACACAATGAAAAAATCTAACATAAAGTAAATTAATGAAGTACAAAAAGTAACTGTTTCCCTCTAACAAAGCTTTGTGGTAATCAAACAGATTTCAGCAATGGTCAACAACAAACAAAAGCAAACAAGAGTAAAACCAAACCCAACAAACTGAACTAGAAATATAGTTAGAAAATGACATTGGCATTTTTATCCTTCATAAACTAGATAATCAATTTTTCACATATGAATACAACCAAAAGGACATTAAATTAAAAGAAGCTGCTAAGAATAAAATGTATGACATACCCAACTTGGTTACTTTAAATGAAAAATGAGTATATGTAATATTATATTTTTAAAAGCTGACAATTATAATCAAAGCCATTAAAAATTTCTTTAAGCCTGTGCTTTGAATATCAAATGAACAGAATATTTTTTGGAGGGGTGGAGTTTTAAGTTCTGTATTGGTAAAGTACAAGAAACTAAATGCTTGTATTAAAAATGAGTCTTCGGGGCGCCTGGGTGGCTCAGTCGGTTAAGCATCTGACTCTTGATTTTTGGCTCAGGTCATGATCTCAGTTGTGTGAGACTGAGGCCCACATTGGGCTCCGTGGTCAGTAAGGAGTCTGCTTGGGATTCTCTCCCCTTCTCCTCTTTCCTCTCCCTCTACCTCTCCCCTCTTTCCCTCTCTCAAATAAACAAATAAATCTTAAAAAAAAAAAAAAGAAAAAGAAAAAAAGGAGTGTTCAATCTGAACTTTCCTATTACCAGTTTAATTGGGTTTGATAACATGTATTACCTGTGAATATGCACAATACTAAGTGATATCGGTTACTAAAAATTCCCAGGGTTGCAAGATGGATAAATAAGCATTGTAAAATTCTTGATTATTGCCTGCATATTACAAACTCATGATGACCATCTAGCCCTGTTTCATTAACAATGTTCAAGTGCAGTAAAATGAAACCTTAACGAAAAATATTAGTTTTCATGCATATTGCTATGGAAACATACCCATTACTCTGATCTGTCACACACAAAATAGCTTTTTCATCCCAATAGCAGCCAAATAACTTTTCTTCACGTTCAACAAAGCCATAAGACTAACCGTTTTTGCTGGAGCAGCCAGATTTTCCATTTCTTCATGGGTCACCCAAACGTTGCCTGAAGGCTAGTGAGGAGGCCCGGGGGAGAGCAGTGGGGTCCACGGTAGGGAAGCAGTGGTAAAGAAGAAAGGCAGCAATACTGTAAGTTACCAGCCCCACAGCACCACGACAGTGCTCTTGCTTCTACAGCATGCACAGGAGAGAGCATTGCTGGTTTGCTCAGAGCTCCTTTTTTCTTCTACTTAAAAAGATTAAGTAGAAAGAGGCATGCTGGGAAGCTCCTGTGGGATAGATTTAAAATGATGCTCCTGTGATTATCAATCAGGAAAAAGGCCGAATCACGATTTGCATTTCAAAGGTAGGGAGCTATTGGATCCAATTTTTTTTTTTTGTAATCATAAAGAACTGATTAAATTTGATCTGTAGGGGAATGTGTTTATTTTTCTTCAGAAAACAAAAGCACAGCTACTTTGTTGTGCTATTACCGGTATTTCATTCACAAAGTTTTGATTCTTCAATGTCCTTGAAAAGAGAAAATTGGTGGTCAATACAGAGCAGAAAGCACTACCATCAAACTGTCTGGAAACTAATATCAGTTTTTCCCAAATGATTTCTTCCTTTTATAATTCCCTACGTATGTTGTTTTCCTATATTCTTATAGAGGAAAAAGAAGTAAAATGCTATTTTTATTTAAAGGGTATTTTTTTAACCTTACTAAATGCTGTCAGAAATTACAAAACCTAGGCTTCCCAATTTCTCAGCAGTGTCCTATACCATTATAGAGAAGAACATGATGTAAAAGGAAATTTTCCTTTTAGCAGGCACTATTCTTTTATAAAGTCGCACTTGTTCTCTAAATAAGATAACCCATGATATTTGCTCTATACACTGAATAATGCACAATTTCTAAACTAAAGTCCAGTTAGTAACATACAGATCAGACATATTGTTGATGGGAACGGCTACAGGGAACCACTTCCCATTAAATTCCACCATTTCACTGAGAAATCCTTTATGAACATTGCAGGGTTGTCCAAGTACGTCCATCCTATAGTTACAATGGAATTTATATCCCATACATTGCTTACAACTTGTTTTGGAAGGGGTCTAGAATTGGAAGTAGCAAAATTGATGCCCCAACATGAGCCTCCACCGTAACTCTCTCTGGCCTCTTCTACCAACACATAGCACCGTTTTAATTTTCCTTCTGTTAAAAATTATGTTATAATTTGAAAAATAACTACATATAAACTAAATTGATGAGTATAATTCAATATAAGAGAAATCTCATTTATAAGAGAATTATATATATGAGTAAAGCGTAATATAGAATAAGAATATATATATATATATATATATATATATATATATATATATATATATATATATATATAGGTGAGTAACAAAGGGGAGTTATGCCCCACATTGGGCATAGAGCTTACTTAAAAAAATCCCAGAGGACAGCCATCATATATGTAAAATTTATATGTGCAAAATTCTCATTTTCCTACCGTTTTGGAATTTAGAGTATATCTGAATTTTTCCCTATAAGATAAAACTATGTGTACTTAGGAACTATTTTGAATACCAGAGTTGCCTATGTTATTAAGAGCCCCTCCCCTCTACTCCCAGCTTTTGGGAACGGTGCTCAATATAACAGAGGCATATGGATGTATGAATCATTAAATCACTTGGAATATATTGCTTTTATTAACTTTGTGAAGAGTGTACTATACTAAAAAGAACTTAACATTCCTGTGTCACATACCCTTTATACCCAGAGACCACAGTGCTTCGCCTGAATGGCTGTACTGTTTGTTCAAAGGGAGCTGCTGTGATGGTTACCTGAAATTCACTTAAGCCAGTCTCGTTTTACAATGATTTTTGTAGCTTCTCTGTTAACTGTGAATCGAAATAATTAAGATCTCCCTCCTTCTGTAAGAAACTTGACCCGTATTATCTCATACTGGAATTCATACATGTATAATCCCCTTCAGAGTTTATCTTAAAGTTTATATTGGCCAGTCTATCATCATATTCTGGAAGGGGCAAGATGCTTGAAGCCAGGGTTTGGTCTGTAGCTCTTTACATGCAAAATAATATATACTGAGGGCAATTTTCTTAAGTACAGCTGGCAAACTTACCTAAGTTGTATGTTAGTTGTTCTCTTTTGACCTGTAGTTTTACTTGTGAGGAACACTGTCCATTCTAGAATCTTGTAAAGTAACTCATAAAATAGCTTCTGCACAACCCAATCATTTAGACATTCATTGAGGTTTCAACAAGTTGATTTTATAAGCAAGCCCATGCGCCATAAGTCAATTATTCAGATTTCTTTCTCCTCACCACCTGCTAAAGGTATGGAACTTTCACCTGGGTAAGTCATAAAGGGTTGCTGTAGAGCATAAGCATTCCAGTGAAGAGCATATCTTAAGGAATAGCTAGAGGGCGAGGCTTTGAGCAACCAAAGGACAGAGGATACTATGCCTGGGGTCCAAAGATAAAGAGTGTAAAAAAGTAGCTTGGAAAAGCATAAAGGACAAGGATCCCATAATTTGATTGTGGTTCTCTGAGAGCCATTAAAAATGACTTACTCATTCCTTGGCAGTCTATGCTGTAGTACCCAATTCTGAGCTGAAGAATACCTACCTATAGTCATTTTCGTGTGTGTGTGTGTGTGTGTGTGTGTGTGTGTGTGTGGTTAAGAGTCTGAATCTAATAGGTGATTTCTAAAATTTCAACTATCTGGAAATTTACCAAATTATAATAAAGACACTTGAGTTCTAGCAATGCCACTTTTCAGTTACTACCCTAGGACATTTCCTAAACCTCTCTAAATTTTAGATTCTATATCTGTTAAGTGGGTTAGGAATGTACTTCATACTAGAAAAAAATATTGAAAATTTTAAACTATAATATAATCAATTTTGATACAGTTCCGAGACTAAGATAAAGCAGGTAAGGTGTCAAGGGGACTAAACTTAAGGAAGCACTCACTTTCATGGCTGTGCAAATGCAAGGTCAGCACCTGACAGAGCATGCCTCCCTCAGTATTGTACTTGACCTGCCTCAATTGCCTCACCTTAGTCCAATCAGAGTAGAATATATAGATAGTATTATCAAATGAGAACTAGGAGGAAGATTCCTAACGGATGTTGAGGATTAAAGCACTTACCTAATTAAGTCATTCAGGAGAGAGTTACAACATAAAAATAAATATTAAAATTAGTTTAAGGGATAACTCATGAAAATTAATTATGGGAAAATAATCACTTCTCTTGCTGGCAGAAATAGAAAATAAGTAAAGCAGCAAGACCTCAGAATAATCCTAAACCTTATCTACCTGGAAGTAACTTCTGTTACTTCCTAGGTCATTTTGCAGTATTATTCTACCTGATAATTGAGTTACAAAGTAAATAAACTTGACATTTACTTTTCACATTCGAAATTGCCCAGAGCCACATTTCTCCCCATCTGATTTTATGTTTTTCAATATAAGAAGAGAATTATTATATGAAGACTAGCATTTGCACAATTGCACCTCACTTTATTATGAGGTTACTAATAATGGAAAGGGGAACCAAAGCAGACTGGAAGAGTGCTGTAAAAGAGAAGAAAACAGGTAGATGCAGGAAGCAGGAGGGTGTACTTAATAGTAGCATAAACTCTGAGGCAAACAACAAGGTGGTGTGACCTTAGACAAGTCACTTAACCTCTCTGTACAGCAGTTTTTCCCATCTATACAACAGATATAAAAAAAAGTACCTATCTCATAGTGTTGTTGTTGTGGGGCTTAAATAAGTTATAACATGTAAAGCACTTCAAACAGTACCTGACACTTAGGCATCCACTGATGTTGGATATTATCACAATTTCATTAGAAATTTACAACAATTTCTTTAGAAATTTTGTTAAGCAATTTCCACTCCAGTAAATCTTTTGTTTCATAAATGCTCTTTGTTTCCCATGTATATTGTGCTGACTGATGCCTATTTTATGCCTCACATTTCTGCTCGAATTTGCTGAATCCTGCGTTCCCAAACCCATTTTTTATACTGCACTATTTTTTAATTAGGCAATTTAAATAAATGTTACATAAAATGAAAATAAGTTTCACTCACATAAGAACACTGAGTTGAATTACTTGGAAAGATAGATCTAGGCAAATCTTATAACATGTTATCAATGAGATACAACTTCATCAAAGTCTGGGGAAAAGACTGTAAATGTCCAGGAGGATTCTGCACTCAAATAGCTTTTTGAGTATCCTGAAGTTATCACTTTAAAAAGAAACTCAAACTAGAAAAATTGAAGATGTTTTATGTATGAAGTTATAAAAGAAAGATAATGTAGAACTCCAGGCATTGGAATTGTACTCAAAGAAAAGTCCTAAGTGTTTTATTTAAAATTTACAAGTGCCTGAACATTTACATATTTTTACTGAAGATAAAATATTTAAAGCATGTACTTATTCTTTATGACATTCCCTCTTTAACCAAATATTGCAATGAACTGATATCTCCATCCTTATTCTATTAGATAAGAGACTTTCCACAGTAACAGCAGCTCAGGAAGAAGAAACAGAAAGCTGGAAAATTAGGGCTGACCCAAGAAAATAATAAATGTAAATACTAGATTTTCCTTTTGGTGGTCTGGCCCATTTCATGTAGACAGGAAAGGAGGCAGAATCAGACAGAAGTTCTGTTCAGTTTAAAAAAAAAAAAAGCCTAAGTAAACAACCTTGTCTTTTTCTCTTGAAAATTTGAGAAAATAAGGAAGATACACCTGACTGAGGAACACGAACCCAAACCTGAACACACAGAAACTTTTGTATGGTCTGAACTAATTAGTGTTCTGGGAGACACGATAACATCCCTGCGTTGGGCTCAGTGCTCCACATGGAGCTGTTTAAGATTCTCTCTCTCCCTCTCCTTCCGCCCCCAACCCCCTCTAAAAATAAAAATTAAATAAATAAATAAAATAAAATGTGAATCCTAATATATAACTTTAGGTGATGACTTTAAGATGTTTTAGTCTTCACTTTATATGGTGGATTCATTACTAGAAATTTATAAGCAAAGCAAATCATATTTAAAATGTATTAGAAATGAGTAAATACTTCCATGTGGTGGAGTAAAAGGAAGAAAAAATATTCAGTAGATTATTATTATAACAAATAGATACAATTTATCTTTTATGTAACTTGCATCAGTATTTGGTAAAGGGTATATATCCTCTCTGAATAAAGAATTTTTACACATTAGTAGAAAGAGGAATATTCCTGTATCCTTTAGAAAAATGGAAAAAATTACTAATAGGTAATTCATTTAAATACTAAGTCAATAAGCATATGAAAACATTTTAACTTTAGTAGTAATTTTAAAAATATAAATTTAAGCAATGTAACAATCAATGTTAACAAAAGGATGAAGAAAAGGCTACACAATACAATTTGGCGATTTAGATTTAAAAGTAATAAGAATATAAGTGCCCTATACATAAATATTGCTATGGAAAAAGTTTATGCAACAATATAGCTATATGTGCGTCCACTATGGTATTGTGAATACAATGAAAATTATTAAATAAGCAAAATGTACAATATTAGGGATTTGGTTAAATACATTATGGTATTTCCATGAAGGAGTTATGCAGCAATTAGATATGATATTGTAATTGTATATTAATAATATGAGGAAAATGTTCATGCTATACTACTAAGTTTTAAAAGAAAAATATAAAATGATATATGATGTGACATAATTCATCTTTATAAAAAGATAAAAGAAATAGACTGAAAAGGTGTCTTATCCAAAAGTTAATATTGAACAAAATTAGTAATTTTTAATAATTAATTAATAATATATTACCTGTCTTTGAACTGTTAGTTCCTTTTTGAAGGCTTATTCAAATTCCAAAGAAGGTTTCTTTGGAATTCCATAACTTTTTGCTTCTGCCTAACATTGAGGAATTAAACTATCTCATCTCCTACTAAACCTAGTGGTGAGCAAGTCTTACTTTCTTTACCATAGCTGTCCTATGGTAGAAGGGCATAGAAGTCAAGGCCATATGGATTTTACAGCCTCTGCATTGGTTGGTAGAGTGACTTGTACAATCACCATTCTTAAGATGAATGTTTACTGACTACTCTCTATAATTTGCCTGGCACTGAATTAAGGCCATGGAAAACTGACAATATCCTTGGTTGGCTTTAGTGGAAGATAAATTAAGAAAAAATTTTAATTGGTTTTTATAAGTATATGGAGTGGTAACGCAGGAAGGGAAAAACCAGATTTTGGTGCATAGTGAAAGCTTTTTCAAGGAAAAACATTCACGAATCATTCGATGAAGGATGAGCTGGGGAAGGATGGTGATCCTGGAGTGGGAAGAATGTTCCAGACAGAGTGAAGAGCAATTGCAAAAGCTCACAATCACCCACAAGCATGAAAGTTTAGCAAGCTGAATGTAGTTCTGTGTCACTGGGATCCTGTCCTGGGGAGATAAAGCCTTTGAGGTGAACTGAGGCTAGATCACTAGATCGCGAAGAGTCTCATTGTAAGTTCTCTCCACATTTGACTGTTCTTTAAACAACTGAGTATGCTCTTACTTTTAATAGTTTGTGATTTAAATTTCTTAAGTTCACTTAGATATTTTTAGAAAAATAGTGCTTAATTATTCTATTTTCCATTAAGAAATGGATTTGGATGTTAAATAAAAATCATAAAATATATTCTACTTTTCCTCTTGAAATTGGGACTTCAAAGGCTCCAATTTTGCATTTTCAGTAACCACGTATGCTTTTGCTCTTAGGAAAAGAGTGTTGATACAAACCAGCTGTGATGCTTCGCTCTCACTTGGAAATTAAACTCTATCAGATCTGAATTTGGTTTACAATATCTATTTTAATGGCCTACTCAGCTTTTATGTTAAACATATTCTGTATTATTTCTTAGCTTAAGTAACACGTCAGCTAGAGGATACAACATTATAGACATTTTAAAATAATGCTATACATAACGTTTGTTAAATTATATCTTTTCTCTACATCTTATTTAGAAGAAGTTAAAATGGAATTATGCAAGAAAGATAAAACCTTTTTAAATTTGACCTGGTATTTCTGGCATTAGAATCTAGTATGGTGGGAAGGAATGTAAAGATAGGTGCAATAAACATGAAGCCAATTCTTTCAGACTGTTGAAGGCCACAGAGAAAAAGTTATATTCAAGTTTAGTTTTGTGTCTGAAAACTGCAATAAAGTAATAACCACTTTTCTATCTTTTACCCACATCTCAAATTTACCTCATTCTTTCATATTTTGTTATTCTGCATAAGACATGGGACCAGAGATTCAGTTAACATCAGAAATCATATCCGTTACCAGCAAAAGATATATATAAATCAGGAATGGACTGAAGAATGAATATTATTTGGAGTTATTCTTAGTATATGAATTTGTCATCTGGCATGCATTTTCTTTTAGACATTTTGTTCTTTCCTAGCATTAGGATAGGGACACAATTATCAGAAGAATAGGGATTTATAAATGAGAAGCAAAGAGAATTTGAAGGAAGGTTTTCCACTTGGTATTTATAAAATATCAAATATCTGCATAGTTGCATAATTATGAAAACTGCATAAGAAGTAGTGAGTTCGGCATTGCATCTTCAGAAAGCACTAATGCCAACAGCTCATCTCCTGTTCTTTTTTTTTTTTTTTTAAAGGGAACATCCTAAAAAAGAGTAAACTTGGGATACTGTTGCCTGGGGGAAAAACGTAGACTTTAGTTAGAAACTAGCTCAAAAGTCTATCTTGGTCACAGCCTTCAAGTCTGATCGGAATCACAGCTCCTCACTTGAAAACCTATTAAGAGTAGCAGCAAGGTTAATCAAGAGCAAGCTGAGTCTCTTCGGAATAATTCATGCTGACATTGAAATGTGTGCTGCCACAGTCTGGCTCTGTGGACTTAGAGAGGCTGCTATTTGCCCAGCACTGGAGAGGGAAGGAGCATAAGCGGACTCACAGTTCGGGATGTCGGAGGAGCCGAAGGACTTGTTAGGGAGACCATCTCCTGGATTGCTAGTCGCAGCTTTAAGCGATGCAGGGGATTGCTGATCCCGATTTCTCTCTGGATCTCAGTGTCTGATAAAGCAGACATGATGGCTCCACTTTTCACGTTGGCTCGGCAGGCTGCTACGTACCAAGCAGGCATTCCCAACCAGAGCTGTTGGAGAGGGAAAAAACACACACACAGATTACACTAAGAGCTAATAGTGTCTCTTAGTGCTAGGCACCATTCCAAGCACTTTACACGTATGAACTCTTTTACTGCCCAAACCCCAAAAGACAGATGCTATTATTATTTTCCCCAGATGACATAGAGGCACAAAGGCATTAAGCAATTTATTGAAAAATATCAGCTAGGCAGTGATGGAACTAAAGATTTGAAATTGGGTCTCTAGGGTGTGAAATTTAACAACTCTTTTATATTATTAGGTTAAACATAATAGCTGCACATCACCAAATCCACCCCCGCCCCCTTGGATTCAAGGACAAGAACAGCCACAAGCTGCATTTGGTAAAGGCTCAATCGACTTTGTTTAATGCGTGAATTCAATTTATCAATCTCCTTTGGAATTCTGAGGGCAAAGAAGTTCTGTCGCAGAAAGAGACAGCTCTACCACCTCCAGCCATGTGATTTTGATCCAAGCCTGTATTGTAGTTAAGCCCCATTCCTCACATACCTACCTATAGCATGCGATAGTTGTGTGAACTTAAGTTGATGTTCTGCATGGACAAAGTTTTGGAGGATAAAATGATGTGCTAGAGGGAGAGACTGAAGTTACAAACATCTGGAAAACTTTAGGTAAAGAGAGTAAGAAAATGAATAATGCATCAGAACTTAGGGATTCCAATTTTTCAACTTTGCTATGATGCTCTTAAAAGACAATGGAATCAGTAAAGAGTGTCTGCATACATCTTAAGCGCTGGGTGAATGCCAATTCACATGGATGGTGTTGTAGCATTTGAATTACGCACATTTGAAAAAGGAATATTCTCTCCATTTCCCCTTCCCCCCCATCATTAGCTATGAATAAGAAGCAGGGCACAAGCAAGTGAGCAGTTTAAATCTTGGTCTTTAAATGTCCAAAATAGTGATTTTTTGGACTATTTTATTTGTTGATATGAACAGATTGAGCAAAAGGAGTGAGAAGTGAGAATAAGAGAAAGAAGACAAGCTATAAATCAGCAAACATCAATGCCCAGAGCTCTGGACCAGAAGGCTGGGCTCTAATTGCTTCACTGTCACTGGTGAGTCCTGGAACTTCTCTAAACCTTGGCCTTATTTTCTTCATTTGTAAAACAAAGAGTCAGCTTTATTACTTCTAGGCACTGTGGTAGGCAGCTTCTAAGATGGGTCCCAGGGATTTCCTCCTGATATTTCTGCTTTTGTGTAGTCCTCTGCCTTTCAGTTTGGACTGAAACCAGTGTCTTATATCTAATGAATAGACTATTGTGGAAGCGATGGGATGCCACTTTCCAGATGAGGTTACAAAAAGAGGGTAGCTTCACTCCTGCTAGTCCTCTCTCCCTCCGTCATCTCAGTGCTCTAGCTCTGGGGGGAATTCAGCTGCCATGTTGTGTGCAGCCCTGTTGGAGATACCCACGTGGCAAGGAACAGATGTTTCTGGCCAGCCACTGGCAAGGAACTGAATCATGACTGTGAAAACCAGAGTCAGCTTGGAAGTGGATTCTCCCCACATCAAGCCTTGAAATGCCTGCCAATCTGGCTGACCCCTTGATTGCAGCCTCGTGAGAGACTTTGATCAGAAACCCAAGCTAGATTCCTGACCCACAGAAGCCATGAAGAAGATAAATGTTACGTTTTCGGATAATTTGTTACATGGTAATAGATAACTAACCTAACCAGATATCCTTTTATTTAAAAAATTCTGTCGTATGAGGAGGCTAACTTGTCTCTATAGGGGAGGCAGACAAACAAACCGAAAGCCAAATCTTTGAGTCACTGTGGCCTGGGCTGTGATTAGAGATAAAAGACAAGGGAGAGGGGCTCTAAGGGGCTCTAAGTACGAAGAAGTTCGTACTATCTTCCAGCAGGTGCGGCACAAGGTATTGACCTCACCTTGACAGGCACTGTTAGATATGATGGAAGATGGGACTTCTTAATTTATAAACTCATGTTGTGCAAAATACGTAAACATCTAAATATACCTTCACTGGACTCTAATGATTTTTCACCCCCCCTTTCTAAGATATTTAGATTTCTATACTGAATAATATTACCCAAATGCTTGCCAATACACTGTTATGGGTATCATCCCTAATTAGACTTTCAAAAAGTTTCTGGTGTTGATAAATGGTGTGTGAAGCATCAGTCTTATGTTTGCACATCATTCTTACCAGGCTGTGCACACGAGGAGTCACTAAAGGAGGTGGAAAGTTAAGAGCTCTCCGTCATTGGATCACCCCGCTCACTCATCTTATTTATTCCATTTTATAACTTGAGTCACTTTAGGAAGCACATTATGAGCAACTTCTGTGTGCTCAGGATAGGTTTAATTAGCACAAAATTTCACTGCCTGTCATTTCCTAGCTCCTTAATGTCATAAAGCTTTTTTCATCTAAGGCTTTGTTCATCACTTGCCAAAATAGCAGCTCTCTGTCAAACTGCAGCTCATTTTATTGGAGTTACACTGAACAAAAAAACTGCTATCAATTTTAAAGTGTGCTTTCTTAAGCATGTTGCCTTATAATTGATTTTTAAAGTATCATAATGTTAAAAGCACATTTGGAAGAAGCAGCTCTGATCACTAATAGGCTGAAAATCCCCTGACTGATATGAGAAAATAAAATAAAGCAAGACCAGGCTTCTTTCACTCAGTCTAAGAAAAAATGCAAAGTATGTCTTTATATCTATCTATATAAGACTAGTTTTTAAACTAAAATGGGTTTTCATATTTCCTCATTGATTAATTTGTTAGCTCTGGATATGATAGGATGATGAAAGTCAGTGATTTCATCATCTCCAACCACTTAAAACAATGGTTCTAATAGCCTCTGCCAGGCAAGAAAAGCCTATTTTCTTCTCTGCCCTGACATTGGCATCTCCCGGCAGCTGCTAGCAATCCACATTAGAGAACCGAACGGAATAGGCAGTGAGCACTATTAATATGTGGTACGAAGGGGTCTTTTGTGATCAAATGTGTGTTTCCTCCACTGTCCCAGTCTGCTCCTGCTGCCCCCCACCCTGCTCAGGTGCTGTTTTTTTTTCCTCCCCCCCGGTCCCAGTGTTCTGTAGAAAATGCTGAATGTAGTTCTTGTTTCATTATAACACTCACTTCAGACCCAGAGGAGAACAAGGGGCTAAGTATTCTCTTGCTTTATTCCAAGTGGCTAAACCTAGCTGGCCTCTAGGCTTTAGAGAATTAGGTTCTAGAATTAATTTCCAAGCAAAGGAATGGTTCTCTGTGCAGTCAGCTGACAGTGATCTCTTGGAAAACACAGAAGTGTTGAAGATAGAGATGGCTCTTCTCTGTAACCTGCTGATGAGGAAGAACTCTGGACTGATGGATGGGGACAGATGTTTTCTTGCGACAACAGATGTGTGGCTCAATAGCTGTCTTCTCTTTCTCTGGACATGAAGATGGTGAGATTTAGAGAAACTTCCTTTTATCCCACTAGGTGCTTCCTTCTGCCCCAATCACAAGAATGTATCAGAGTAAGATCCAAACAATGCCCATAGGCCCCTGGATAAAGCAAATATTCCCTTTATAAGCTACTCCAGGCTACTCGAAAGCTGTGACTTCAGGAACCCATCCTTACCTGTATCTAGAAAAAGTATCAAACCGAAGTGATGAATTTAAGAGCTTTTGGTTTAATTCTCTTACCTCCAGCCATGCAACCACAGTGGGCCCATCCCACTGAGCAAAAGGTAATCCCTTCCTCCGAGCTTCTTCTAGAAGTTCATGCCTGAAGTACACAGCAGAGATTATTAGTTATGTAGCATTGAAAAAGACAGTGGTGACTATTTTTAATGACAATATTTTTAAAAAACCAATAATCCTTTACAAACTTTTTCTGAGATAATACAGAATAACAGATTTCTTTCTTCCTTTTAGTAATACATGGATATCACCCACTGATTTTATGAAACACGGAAATCTAAAAATAATTTCTCCCAACATTTATTCACAAAATTCAAACATTAAATGTTAATGGACTAAAAAGCGGAATTCTATTATCAGCAAATATCTTATCTTTTTAACAAGAAAATAGCCCACATATGCATATTCAAGCATACATCATGGGATCTAAATGAGGCTTCTTCCATCTGCCTTGCTCACTTCTCCTTACGATTTCAATGATAGAGAAAATGTCTGTATATAGAGGCAGTAGATAAATTTGGTTATTTTAGTCCCATTCAAGACATGTGCTTCATTTTAGTATGCTCTCCAGGTCCAGGTAGCTATATTCTGAGTTTTTTTTTTTTTTTTTTAATCTAGTCTATGAAATTACCTCTCATTTAAAGAGAACTCAGAGGGCAATTAACTTCTATCACTAGAAAGCAATGTAAGGTGTGAAATTCAATAGTACATTCCTTTTCATTTATAATCACTCCTGCTTTTAATGAAAATGAAACACCTCAATGACAACAAATGGTTGTTTCTGATAGAAAAATGTTGTAAAGAGCCTTGACAAATGCATTATTAATCACTGTCTCTACTACTGAGCCTTATAACTGACATCCATTTACAAAACCAATTTGAGTCGTTCATTGTTGAAATAGCAAATATGTGTTGAAACTCAAATTGATATATACCTGACCGGGACTATACTGGAAAATATATTCTCTGTTCCTTAGTATGTTTTGATCTTACACACAAATGATAAAAACGTAGTATATTATTTGCTCTTTTGAATGTGTTATCTTTCACGCTTAGGAATCTATCAGTAATATCATATATGAACTCCAAAATGAACCATTTGATTATTTCCCACCATCAAACAATCAATTGCTTATTATAATATGTTAAGATACAGTTGGCCTTTGGACAACACGGGGGCTAGGGGAACCAACCCCCCCGCACAGTAAAAAATCTGCATTGCACTTTTGACTCTCCAAAAACGTAACCACTAATAGCCTACTCTTGACTGGATGCCTTACTGACAACATAAACAGTAGACTAACACATACTTTGCATGTTATATATATTTTATATTGTATTCTTATAGTAAATTTAGAGAAAAGAAAATGTTATTAAGAAAATCATAAGGAAGAGAAAATACATTATAATACTGTAGTGTATTTATTGACGAAAATTCTCATATGAGTGGGCCCGAACAGTTCAAACCCACAGTGTTCAATGTCAACTGTATATAACCGAAAATGCTTTTCAGTGAGAACTTCTATATTTGCAGTGGATGCTGCCAACAAATAATCAGTGTGAAAAAAGAAACAAAGAGGCAAAACAAAAACTGAAGTTAGAGCAGCTGAAGAGACATATAAATCAACTGCTGTTTCATTTGAGGGACTAGCAAGGAAAGCACAGGTCAGTTCTACCTGTCAGTTATTCAGCACCTGTGACGGGGAAGAGTGACGGGTGCCCTGAATCCAAAGTGAAAACTAGAGGGGCTTCCTCACCTGGATTGCTGTACCATCCCCCATTCCCTCGGGCTTCCCAACATTCCTTCATTGAAAAACAGACTCAAGGAGCCTAGTCTCACTGCTACTGGTATTGAGAGAAAGGGGTTGAAGGGTCAACCAACCAACCATAAGGTACTCATTGTAAGCACCTGTTGTGACCTTAGACCTGTGTCCCATGTGAGAATACAGGCATGGCCCCAGTTTTTCACAAGATCCCCGGTTAGATAGAAAAAGCAAACACATGAACTGTCCAAAAACACAATATAGTACACAAACAGATGCTAAAACTCGGTGATGCCCGTTCTGAGCGGGAGGATTTTGGAATATGAGTCAAAAGCAATGGAAACACTTGGTGAAGGATTGTGGCAACCAAGCTGGCTTTGAAGGGATTGTGGAAAGGCGTTCTAAGCAGGATAAGCAGTAAAGGTAGGGGGTCAGAGGAAGGACTTGGCATGGGATACGTGCAAGCCAGTGGAGAGCAGGCCTCCAGGGAGCTGAGGAGCCTTATTCGGAGTTGTAATGTTATATCCAACAGGGCAAGAAACACTTTCAGTGATGTGGCAGCTGAGTGGCAGTAAAGGGGAAGAAACAGACATTTACCGCCGTTTTTTGCTACATTTAGTAAAAAGGCAAGTAAATAGGCGCTCACCACCTAGGAAGCACATAACATTGTCAGAGGTGAATTACAGGAGTTGTACAAAAGCCATTTTTAAAAGCTGGAACACTTTAATTGTGAAACTTCTGACTAGTTCTCTAAAAATACTACACCACACAAGCCAGAGTGAACCTGTTCAAACTTGAGTCAGATACCGTAACTTCTCTGCTCACAACCCTCCAATCACTCCTTGTCTCCCTGAGAATAAAAGGCAAAACGGCAGTTAGGATCTACTCTCCTACCCCTTCAACTCTCTGATTCAGCTGCTACCTCACACAATAATGCTGCCTCTTCGCTGTTCCCTGGAAACGGCGCAGGCCTTTCAGCCTCAGGACCCTTGTACCCACTATTCTCTCTGTGTGGAATGCTTGTGCCCTCTGTCTCCACATGGCTCACTCCCTCACTACTTTTAATATTTACTCAAATGTCACCTTCTCTGAGTGTCTCCCCCCTCCCTCCTTCGACCCCCACCAGACATTCTTTATCCCTGTTCCTTGATTTATTTCTCTCCACAGCACTTATCTTCGAACACAGAGTATCATTTACACCTCAGTCTATTATATCCCAATCAAATAGAAGCTCAAGGAGGACCGATGTTTTCACATATTCTGTTTAGAGATAATTAGAAGCATCTAGAACAAGGTCAGGCACAGACAAGGTGCTCAATATATAGCTGTGAATGTTGAACATGTCTGCCAGTGTTCGCAGTTAGGTACTTCTTGTTAGAGTAAACTGAGCCCCATAACGGATATATTTTTTGTAGTCCAAGTATCTTTTTCTATTTTGGATTACAACACCATTCAAAGTTTCATTTCAAAAAAAAAAAAATCCTTAAATTCTGTTTCCTCTTGAGCCAATTTGTCAGAGTAACACCCACTCTGGCTGATCCCGAGTGTGATCTGGCATGGGATGGGATCCCTGACAGCAGTGTGGTTAAGACGCAATCCAATGTGCTCAGATAGTTCTATTTTCTGTCTTAATGGAAATTTAATTGCACAACTGTTTGTGAAATCTTTGGGCAATTTGGCCCTTGAAAAAGTTTTCTTTGTTTTTGCTTTGTTTGTTTTGCTTAAATCGCGAACTCTTGTAACCACAATAACTTTAGTAAGAATACGCTACGATAATAGGAAAAGGGAGCTCTAGTTCACTGGATTATGTCCTTTGGACCCCAACTGGCAGGGCTGGAGCCCATGTAAAGGCCTTTGAGCTGAAACAGGGGAGAAACTGCCAGATAAGGGGTGGAAGGCTGGGTTTTGCAGCAGAACTGAGTGCTACATGACTTTAACTCCAGATGCGTTTTCCCTTAATCTGAGGGTAGAATCAACTGTGTAAAGAAATGCACTGAAATTCTCAAAGCAACATTACATTTAATTCTTCTCAGTCTTTTTTTTTAAAAGATTTTTATTTATTTATTTATTTATTATTATTTTTTTAAAGATTTTATTTATTTATTTGAGAGAGAGAGAATGAGAGAGAGCACATGAGAGGGGGGAGGGTCAGAGGGAGAAGCAGACTCCCCGCCGAGCAGGGAGCCCAATGCGGGACTCGATCCAGGGACTCCAGGATCATGACCTGAGCCAAAGGCAGTCGCTTAACCAACTGAGCCACCCAGGCGCCCTTTATTTATTTATTTGACAGAGAGATAGCGGGAGCAGGAACACAAGCAGGGGGAGCGGGAGAGGGAGAAGCAGGCTTCCCGCCGAGTGGGGAGCCTGATGTGGGACTCAATCCCAGGACCGTGGCATCATGACCTGAGCTGAAGGCAGACGCTTAACGACTGAGCCACCTAGGCGCCCAATTCTTCTCAATCTTAAAAAACTCTGCACTATACAGAATTTATAAGAGACATATATCTGGGTGTATGGCATGAGAAAGAAGCAATGTTAAAAAACATAATACAGGCAAAACTATAATAACTGGAAATCACTGAGTTTAATACATTGTGATTTTCTAACATAATATTAAGGGCCAACATTAACTGTATGGGGGCATGCTTCTTCTTATGAGATATTTTGGTGTCACTGACAGAGAAATAGTGACCTGAACTGTTTAGGAAATACTAAATAAAACACTGATTTGTCACAAACAGGCGTTTTTAATATACTGGTGTTCTCTTTTGAATCAGTCCGTGTGTGGAAAGGTATGAATTTTTTTCTGTACTCCAGAGTCAACATTTCAAAAGGTCAAGTGACAGTTCTTCCAGAGCAAGGCTGTGATCAACTTTCCCTAGTATACGTGTGAGTCTGGAAATTGCTGTCTTTGTTTTTAGACCTGAAGAAATAGTTTTGTTTTTCTCTTTTTTTTTTCTCTCCAGACAATCTAATATTCAACCATCTTTTCCCAAAGGTTAATTTATATATCACTATAGTTATGGGTATGCATTTTTGTTTTAAGATGTAGACTAGATTTTAGAGGATATCAGTACCTTTTAGAAAATCTATCTGGCTCAGGGCTGTCATCACCTGTGTGAAAACTCAAAGAAAAGTACTAATTGTACTGAAGAAGAAAAACTTCTGAATCATTGAGTGTTTTCAAGAAACACATTCTCATCTACAGGGAAGAATGCTATTAGATTCCCCCAAAGGTGTCAGACTCTCTTGAATTAGGTGTCAATGAGTTACTGTGACTGGAAAGTGACACCTCAGGAGGCCCAACAGGTGAGAAACACTTGAGTGTATGAGTCATTTGCATGCCCATATGTAATGGTACAGAGGGGAACTGTGCATGCTAGGCCTGATCTGAGGACAGGAACAAGGTGTGGGCACCCTAAGAATAACCAGCCCCAAGGATTTATGGGTAAACGATCAAGAGTGTCTAACAAATGCACATAAATCAAGGGCATTTGCTGGGTTTGTAGTTTCTAACTCTTAATCCACATGAATGTAAGCAAGTATGACTTTGCCTCAGTGACTCAATCCAAATGGAAATGTCTGGCTTCTCCTTTTTTGGTTTTATGTCTCTCCTCAGCTATTGTAGTTTTGACCTAATTGGTAGAGTATGCCTGCATATTTGTGAGCTGTGTTTCTATCACACTCAACAATGTCCTCTTGCCTCCCTGCCTTGTCTACCCCCCTCACTTTGGCTTGATTTTCAAGACATACAAAAATACTTCTTCTCTGAAGCCATCCTTTCCTCGCCCCTGAGGCAATATTTACTACTTCTTTTTATAAGCGCCCTAGAATACTAAGCATTCCTACCTAGAGTACCTTTAACATTTTATCGACTCAGAGATTCAGTCGGTTTTATTCTTTGCTGAACACAAAACCTGGCACATAGTAGGTCTGTAAAAAAAATCAGATGACTGACTACCTAACAAATTTGATTAATCCTGGGGCATGCAAAGTTCCCTGTCCTCATGTCCTCATAGTAGGGGAACACAACTCGTAAATCAACAAGTTCAAGAAAGTGTTAAACTCTGAGAAATAAAGTTCATTAATTACTCAAAAAAGTCACAGACCACAGGGCCAGTAAAGTCTCCTTTCTCATATTCTTCTCAGCATGGATGGTTCATCACTGTCAGTGAAAAGAGACTTTATTCTCAGACCACTTAGCCTACAATGCTATTTTAGGATTGCCAATTTGTGATATGACTGTGTGATGGCTGTGCCAGTCACCTTCCATTTAATGCCTGCCCAGTTCCCCTTCATGTTTTCCATTTCATCTTTCTTTACTTTCTATTCTCATTGCCACCATACTTTTTTTCCCCAACCCTTTAATTGGTCCCTATCTCAAGTCCTCTAACCCTTCTAATACATTGGCATAAAAAAAAAATCTGCTATGCTAGCAGAATAGGTAAGAGAGTGGCCTTTAAAGTCTGATTGCTTAGGTTTGATTCTTGGTACCTCCTCTTCTTAGCTGTGCATCCACAGACAAGTCACTTTACCTCTCTGTGCCTCAGTTTCCTCATCTGTAAAATAAAGCTGATAACAGTAGCTTCCTCAGGGGGTTGCAATGAAAGTGACCTGAGAAAATACATGTAATATGATTACAACAGGACCTCACACAAAGGAAGCAGCTAATGAATGTGAAGTGTTATTTTTGACATAGCATTGTCCTCTAAAAACCCTCCAATGGTTCCTTAAATGTCTAAAGTATAACCCTCAACCTGAATTACAAATACTAAATAGGTTTAGTCTTGATTTCCCTTTCTAATCATCTTCACTTCTAACCAGGACTGAGAACCTACTTTTGCAAATAATTTGTGCATTACTAATTCTATCATTGTGAGTACCATTTTCCAGAGCTGAGAAGTTCTTTCCCTTCTTCAACTATCAGAATCTTACTGTTTGCTTAAATCATGACCCTTCCTTTCACTTTTGTGATAATCCCATTCCACAAGGACTCTTTATCCTTCAAATTCTGGATACTTATAGTGTCAAAAATCACTCATAGTGATTGTTGATTAGCACCACATGCGTGCATCTCCTCTCCCACCCAGGACTCTAAAGTCCTAGAGATGATGGGCGCCTGGGTGGCTCAGTTGGTTAGGCGACTGCCTTCGGCTCGGGTCGTGATCCCGGAGTCCTGGGATCGAGTCCCACGTCAGGCTCCTGGCTCAGTGGGGAGCCTGCTTCTCCCTCTGACCCTCTCCCCTCTCATGCTGTTTCTCTGTCTCTCTCTCTTTCTCTCAAACAAATAAATAAATAAAATCTTTAAAGTCCTAGAGATGAGAGTTTGCTCTTCCACTGTCTCTTGCTTTTCTTCCCATGCTATAGCTAAGAATATCTCTTGAATGGTTGTTATATTGTAACCCACAAAACTCTCAATGTTGACAACCATCTGGGATCTTTGATGACAGAGTGAATTCTAAGTATTTTGTTTTTGTTAACATCAAACTGTGCACTACATCTTGAAAAGGAATAAGAATTTTGTTTAGCAGTTACCTATATTGGCTGTTCAGAAAGAGAAAAAAATGTACTCTCTAATATTAAATAAGATATTTTGCAAATTGGTTGACTACTACCAAAGCTTTTGTTCAAATTCTCATCATTTGTGGATCATGGCAATGAACTCCCAGAGTCTCTCTGTCTCTTGTTTGGTACCCCCTCCTTTCCATCCTTTTTCCAACTCCCAATGAGACCCTCCTAAACACAAAGTTTTTGTTGAGACTTGCCTACTTGAAAACCTCCCCATTGTCCTAAAAATAAAGGTCAAATATCTTAGCATGATGGAAAAAAAACCCTTAGTAATCTGGCCCTGGCTCTCTCTCCAGACTCTTGTGCTCAGTCAGTGCTGAAACACTTGCCATCCCCCGAATACCTCATTTTATTTGACCCTTTCCGTGACTCTTATCTTTTTCTTCTGACTGAAACATCCTTCTTTGCATCAGAATCGTGGCAAACTCATACTTGTCCCTCAGACACAGCTAATGCTTTATCCTTCCTGTGAAGATTCCAAGACTTCTCCCAGGCAGAATTAGATTTCTCTTCTATATAAATAGTATAACTTGTGTATACTCCAGTAATTGCACTTCTTATACCTCTCATTTACAATGTACCGTAATAGAGGTTTATCTAACGTGCTCTCTTGTCTTTAAACCACTTCTATTCTTCAGAAATACTATATCATGGTTTGAAAGAACAAAGGTTCTGGATGTAGACAAATTAGGGTTTGGATCCCAGACAACAATAGCTAACATTCATTTATCCTGTCCTAAGTGCTTTATCCTAAGTGCTTTATCCTAAGTGCTTTATATGTATAATTTCTTTAATTTTCACAATGGTAAGATACATATTGATACTCATTTGCAGCTGAGGACATTGAAGAGCAAAAGTCACTTGGAGTGTAGAACGTGGGTGGCAGAGCCAGAATTTGAGCCCCAAAAACTTGGCCACAGAGTTAACTTTCTTAACCCTCCTATGATCCTTTAGTTAATTACACTTTGAATTTTTCATTACTGAGAAAGGAGGGTAAACTGACGATAAGAATTTGATTACATTAAAACCAACTGCATCCACTTCATTGTTAGTATAGTCTCCCACTTTCTTTTCTTGTGGTTCGTTTATATTTAGAAGTGGTATATATTTATTTGGCCTCCTGGCTAATATGTATAGTCTTTACCCCCTTACTATCACACCTTTTAATCCTCAACATTGTAAGAGAAAAAAAGAGCTATGCCTTTTCTCTTCTTGTTCCTCCTTAATGTCAGGTTCTGCACCTCTGTCAGAGGAAGGAGGTTGGTCTCCTTTATCTAATTGGGAAGGAAAAGCTGAATTTCTTGTAACTTGTTTCAGCTCAATTGATTTTGTGTAATTGTAATACAAAGTAATTCTCTGATTGAAAAATTTATCTTAAGGGCTTATTTATTTACTGTAGCACATGACAAGTAACTAGTTACTGATATAACCAGAAGAAATAAATATGTGGCTCAATAAGAACCAAGAATAAAATATAAGTCAAAATAATTTGACAGTTGAATCTCTTCTCAACAGTGTAGGCCAGAGAATAAATCTCCTTACATAATACTAGCAGTAAATTTACTTACACTTCACTTCACACCATTACTAATTGTTCCATTAAAATTCAATAGTCAGAAGGATAAGTAGGAAATGATCACCTCAAATTTCAAACAGACAATAGGCTATAACTCTATTATTCAGAAATCTAGATTTGTTGATCAATTCTATGAAAATCTACATTACATATTTGAGAAACCATTTGAAATTCTGGTCAGCAAATATGAACAAAATATGGTACCACCCACATTTTTTCTAACATGTGCAAGCTGAAAATGTATATTTTAACTCACGTAATTATTCTAAACAGAAATGTCAAAATCCCAATCAGCTGCTTCAGAACATTGATTGCCTAAACATACATATTTAGCTCCATAAAATTAAGAGTTTCAAATTCGACATTAACGAGGTTGACTTGATTTTAAAAGCACAGTGTACTGTGATTGTGTGTGTGTGTGCAAGTGAATGTGTGTTTGTATATCGTATTATGGCACATTTTCACGTGAAGTGCACTTAAAAGTCCATTACAGATCTAAGTCGTGTTTTATTTAGATTCTAAGAACACACGCTAGGTTGTTTGGAATTGAAATAGTTTGACTACATTAAAACCAAAGCTTATTCATATTGAAACCTTTTTTCCTTCAAGCTGCTCTGAAATGGAGGGCTTAGTCTCAGGAATTTATTTGTGAATTTGAATTAGGATTTACATAATTTCTTTCCTCACTTTGTTTTGACTTTAATCAGTTTCAAAACCATTAAAAAGGTATAAACACACACACACACACACACACACATGTGATGGAGCAATACAATTACTCATGCTGTTCTTGAAAACTAAAGGGACTTGTATTACTTTCTACTGAACAATTTCACTTTTGAAAGATTCTATGGTCTGTTCTCCCTAGTCACTTCCTGATAGTAAACTGGGGACTTATTGGAGGAACACTGGTAATTTTCAGGTTATTTGGATACCATTTAGACTAGATTACCTTAGTGCCTCATCTAATTTTCAGCCCTCTTTAACTCAGATTTTGAAGTACATGGGTTTCATGCTTCTGAGGTTATACATATTTTCTCATGCTCTTATGAGGTGCGGGAAGTTGACAGTAGTATCAATGAATAAAGAGAATATGTCAGTCACTCAAGGGTATGCAACACATGGGAAAGTTGATGCTTAAATTTTATCTTCTGTTTGCTAATTTAATGAATGATCTTTCCACCTCAAATCTTCTGTTTTTCACTATATTTGTACTTTAACTTCCTAAGCTTTCTGTTAGAGATTCTACAAGGGAAGTGATTTTGAGGTCATAAACTCTTAAGTTCCAGGAGCATGTACAAGATGACAAGAATCTGAATTTTAGAATGAAGACAATTACATTAGTTTCTTAAAGCCCATAAATGACAATGCATCATGCATTTATTCTTTTTCAGTATTTCATTCAAAAAGTGATAGGGAAATGAAGTTTTATTATTGGGATTATTTTCCTCATGAAATTTAAAAGTCTTTAGAAAACAGAAGACTGGTATTATATGATGACATGAAAACAATGTTTTAAATCTAATGTCTAGAATATTCATTATTTTTAAAAAGTAAGAGCTTACAACTTTGGCTAGCAAAGTTGAACATTACCCTAACCACAGCTCGCCTTGCATTTTTAAGAACACTTACTAGAGCTTAATATCCTAGTTTATCCTTAATATCCTTAATATCATAAATTATCATAACTGAAGTAAATTCTGCATTGTTAAATAATCAGTAATAGTAACTGTAACTTAAAATTAGAGTAGAAAAGTATAACAAATATAAGCGATAGTAATGAACTAAGTAATATTACAAAGTATATGACCTTGTATTGGCATATAAAATATCCATAAAGCAAATTAGGGGCACTCTCCCTAGCTTCCTGGATAACGGCATCTCATTGGAGCCATTTTATTTACCAAATATGCATGTGTGTGTGTGTGTAATATATATTATATATATTGAATGTGTGTTTGTATATCGTATTATGGCACATTTTCACATGAAGTGCACTTAAAAGTCCATTACAGATCTAAGTCGTGTTTTATTTAGATTCTAAGAACACATGCTAGGTTGTTTGGAATTGATCAAACAACCAAGGTGATCAGAAGAAACTGATGTAATTGTCTTCATTCTAAAAGCTTATATATATATAGCTTTAAATTTAAAAGCAATACCTCTCCCAAACTAAAGTGTTTTTAAAAGCTCACCATGCTACCAATGCAGAAGTTTACACCAATGTAAATATTTTGTAAATGTTGTACACAATTTGTTTTGCTTTGAAGCCCAATTTGTCTTAGGAATAGATAATAACATGTTCTAATTTTAGTTCAAAGAGCAGGATTGAGTTGTTTGGATTTTAAAGCTTTGAAAATTAACCAGTAGTATAGGAAATAATGGAAAAAACACACACAACCAAAGGAATCAACCAAAACCAAGGATTACTTTGGAAACTAGGCATACAAGTCCTACTGGGCAAGATCCAGCATTTAACCCTCTTCATTTAAGTACAGTTCTAGTAATGAACACAGAAGTCTGTGTCTGGAAGAGGATGCGGGTGGGGAACCAGAAAGCACTAGGGAACACACAGAAGGACCCAATCATGCAGCACTGTCCAAAGTACTGAAGTGGCCCATGACTTAAGCCTCACTGAGTGCCATACTAACTCCTAGAGAATGACTCGAGAAGAAAGGAAATGACGTCTGGAATGCCTTTGACATGTGCCTAATAGAACTGAAGAAACAGATGTGCCCGCAAGGCCACCATCATTAATTTGAGTGTGAACATTTCTCTGAACCAATGATTCCTTTATGGTGTAGAAATGAATACACTTCACAATTTTCGTTTTAGGTCAGAGGCAGTGCAGCTTGTGTTACAACTGAAAAGAGAAATACTAAAGATAAAAGAAAAAAAGGATGGTGCTGAAAATAAACATGTTCAGCAGCCATTGTCATTCAACTTACCCAGATGTGCTTTTCATGAGATGGAGAAGGATGGATGGAAAAGAAAAGCACACAAATGTTAATGGATACATTTCAGTCCAAAGAAAGCCATGGGATAAAACAAGAGCATCATTTCAGATGTGCAAAAGCTCAGATATGAGAAAGACTTGGTGTCTTTTTTTAATTTCACCATGACACACATACTCACTGCGTCCAAAAGCATGATCAGGTTGAGGGTAGCTCTAATTGTTGACTAGTAAGTCTGTCTCTTGAAAATGAGCCACTCTGAAACATGCATGACCACATTTTTCCCAGCCTCTAGTATACCCCGGGAAGAAATTAGGCACTTTATTAAAGAACATTCTTTACCTCAGGCCACTCCTGGCTTGTTTTACAAATAGAAGCAATAACTTACAAAAGAGTGCTCAGATCCTCATATGGCCTTACATGCTTACTGCTAGAGCTCAAAACAAAGTACGATGGACCCCTGCAGAGACAGCGACTTAAGAGAGCACTAGGGTGAAGGTCAGAGTATCTGGGTTCCAGTTCTCATACATGACTTGGTTAAAATTACTAGCAGGTTCTGATTTTCAACTTCCTCACCTTAATCTGGGGCAGGAAATAATTTTACATTCTGGGTCCATAATTTTAATATGCTCACAAGTGTCATAATAATAATTATTATTTTTATAAATATGCATTTGCCAGTCTTCAGAATGTGAGAAAGAATAAAAGAAGTCTATCACTCTTCTCCTCCTGCTACACTACTTCCTCTTCCTCTGTTTGAGCGGGCAAAACAAATGGTGTTGGTGCCAACTGGGTCTCTCTCAACAGGAACATTTATTTGGACAGATGTTTATAAATGTTGCTCTGAGGAAAAAAGCAAACTTTTTTCCGTTGAATCCGTTGGTTCACCAATATTACCATAAATCATCACAAAACAGCATTGATTTAAATGTAGTTTTTGAGGTAGCCCTCTTGCTCCCTGGATATAGTAGTGGCACTGGGAAAATAACGGAATTTAAATAATTCAACAAAAAGCCATGAGAATATCATTTTAAGTTTTTCTATACAAGCACAATAGACTAATTCTTTGAAAAAATAAAACTTTTACTACAACTCATAAAATATATTAAATACAACAAAATATGAAGCAGAAATTCATATCTCAGAAATTAGGCAACTTAGTTTCCATTTTTATTGCTCAATCATTATAAAGTAAAGGTTGACGTGCAATGGAACACCCTGTACGTGCCTCATCTAAACGCATTCATTCAGAGAAACCGGGTATTGTTTTATTAGATAGGCCTTTTGGAGAACGCATATTCTTTGGCCTTAGCTCCGGAACAGCTGTGGGAAGCTCTTCAAATTTTCACATGAACAAAAACATAAATGTCCATACACATTGGCACCACCATGTTCTAAGAAATTTAAGAGATCTTTTTTACATCACACATGCAACAGAAAGAACATTAAAACCAAAAAATATCACTTCTAAGGGGTTAAAATGGCTTTCCTGTCAACATACCTGTGAACTCTTTGATGAGCTCTTAAAAAAGGCAATTTCTGAGCTCTCCAGGAAAATTGCCAAAAGTATTTGGGGCCAGTTATTCCCATGGACAAAATCATCTTTTGCAGCCTGCCAGCTATCTAGGAATTGCTCTCCAATAAAACAAGTTGATTAAATCTGCACACAGTGGAATATTAATAGCCCTCACATCTTCATTTGTCATTTTCAAAGACAGAAAACTTATACTAATAAAAATACCTTAAATATAAAATTTAAGAGAAATTATGAAAATAAGGAGGAAACACATACATAAAGGAGACACTCAAAAAGTACTGCTTAAAGTTCTGATATATTTGTTATCAACTTTTGTAAGTTGTCTGATTTCTCAGTTTTTATGAACTTTCTTGTTCTCCATAGTCAGTTAATTTAAAGCAATACTGAGCAGTTATCTCACTTTATAATATTAAGTGTTTCAGCTCATGACTTAAAAAAGATGTTCTGCAAAGGACAAAAAGCCAGAGTCATAAAGGACTCTGACATATGTTGTGGGAATATACTATAAATTCATGTCAGAGGGAATATATATTTGCAGTTTCATCTAGATAAAGCATTTAATTTTTCTTCTTTCTATATTCTTTCTTACAAGCAATTATTTACAACAACACATAACCTCATTATTCTTTTTTTTCTTCACTCCAGATTGTCAAGGTTATGATAATAGCAAGATAGATTCTGTGAAAAATAAATGTTCTTCAGTTAAAGACCTCTGTGAGTAACAGGCAAATAACAAGTTTTAATTGATATAGAAAAAGAACAGGTTTTAAGTTACCATTTAATGAATAAGATCAAATCCAATTGTTGGCATGTTTTCCTTGGGAACATCAGCATACATCCAGACACAAGGAGACATTACCAGCTAACATGTCATAGTCCAAAATGGGTGCCTGAAACTTTTGAGCGGTCTCACTTCAATCCTCTAGATCTCTTACTGAATGAATGGGCCTTTGCCTGTTTATAAACTAGTCAACTTTGAATGTTAAAACTTCACATGATAAATAAGTCACTACATGAGCTTCATATGTGGAATGTGATTGCCTCTCGCTTCTTTAGGTTCAAGTTGGTGACTCGGAAAGATTTTAAAATCAATTATTAACACCAGATTGGGAAGTGAATGGATAGGAACTGATGTGGAAACGTGGAATAAAGAGAGGATTTCTCTTAATAGGTGAAACCTGAGAATGTTTAAATGCTGATGGCCAAAATACAGAAGAGAGCAGAATTTGAAGGTATAAGAGCAATTGCGAAGTCAGCACAACATGACTAAGAAACTGGGAAGAGATGAGCTCAGGCAAGAAGAGAGTATCCTACTTGCCTCTAATAAAACAGGAGAAGGACTAGTGTTAGTGTGTATTTAGCAGCAAATAATTTAGGGCACCCTGTTGGTTTCTTTTTTCTCTCCCTCTAAGGCAGACTGTGAGCTCATGTGCAGAAGATGCAGGTTTGAGGACAGTGGAGGTCTCTAACGAAAGCTGCAGAGAGTAGAAACAAAATTGGTAAGAGAAAAATACTGCAATTATTGGGTACTGCTGAGTTCCCAAATGAAGCTGGCTCAACTTCTGCTATAATGTCCTCCGGCAGCATAGAGGTGTTCAAACGCAGACATGAAGAAAGAAAATTCATTGGTGGCTGTGAATATGACTTGTGGATACAACCAAATGAAAGAGGAGCAAAAAAAGTTTAGGAATTTTTGAGTGTGTTGAAATTATGCCCATGGACTCTAAGCTAAATAGGAAGCAAGAAGAGGACAGAAAGAGGCTAGTGTGCTGGGATACAGATAAATAAATGTTCAAGCATATTTCTAGTGATCTTTATAATTGAAAGGAAATGGTTCAGAAGTTTTCAGTAAGGTTCACCATCACACTACTTCAGAAGTAACTTTTCATTAAAGTTAATATCGATTTCAAATAGCTAAACTTTGAGATTCTTGAGACTCTTTTAGAGAGGTTAAGAAATCTTTATTCTTCTAAGAATTTTGCTGTTCATTTGCCTAGTAAATTTAAGCCAGTCAGGCCCATGGTTAAAGTTTTGATTATGTAAAATCTGAAACAAAGACATTTAATTATATTTTTGTATATACATGTGCATAAAACATACATATACACATACTTATATTTTTTATTGGAAATCTTTTGGTATAGAACTATTTTTTAAATAAAACTCTAGCAATAAGATACAGATAATCACTGCCCTTCTTAGGAACATGGAAACAAGGAAGAGAACCTTGCTTGATGGCTGGCTAATTTTAAATAACTGCTGGAAGAGACAGCATCTTCAAAGACCTTATGAAAAACCTATGTAGAGCCAATATAAGATCCTATATTTGTGGGAACAAATGGGGATAATTCTTTCCAGATTAAGATGTCAGCATTATATTTAAATGTACCCTATTTAGTGACTTTTTTTCTTTTAAAAAAGGAGGTTAATTATCCTTGCTGTTTGATACTGACTTTGTAAGTTTTATTGGAATGAATAGCCTAAGATTGATTCAAGCACACATTTAAATTTCTTATATAGCTTATTTATAAGTGATCATTACTATTCTTATATCAAACTTTGAGATATTATTTGTGGCTAATTATATATAAAAAAGCAAGCTTATAACACAGCTACATCTTGTGTTTTGAAACTACGTCCCCCTCCGGGTCTTAAAAAAAAAAAAAAAAAAGGTGTTTGGTTTGAATATATTTGTTGCTCATGTTGAAAGATGGGATAAGGTCAGATGAGAAACTAATTATTCTCTAGAAAAAATATGCTACCCTTTTTAGAGTATAAAGAGAGTGAGGAGTTCTTTTTTGACTCCCTATTTAAGCATCCAAAATTATATAGAATATTCAAGGTCCAGCTGACAGACAGCCACATGTTTTACATTGCAGCTTTACCCTGAGATCCCAAATAATTTAGAGGAAAGCTAAGCTCTGGAGGTCCAGCCTCTTGTATGGCCCAGGCCCTGGAAAGCTGTGTTACCTCATAGGTGGAGGAAAATAGCAGCTGCTATTTGAAGGCTTTGTGAAAATTAAAAGAGATAATGCATGTAAAATGTGTAGGCCACCACCTAGAATATTGCGACTGCTCAACGTGATTATCAAACAGTTATTACATATATAATAGATAATGATTATCATTATTATACAAAGAATGAGGAGGAAAATGGAACAGGATATATGCACACAGGGAGAGAGGAGTAATTACAAATAAGTAACAGATATTAAATATATTAAGACTATGACATGCAAGATGGGAAGTAGACAGAGATAAAGCTGGTGAGATAAATAGAGACCAGATGATGCAGGGATTTATGGGCCATATAAAGGCATCTGGAATTTATCCTAAGGAAGCTAAGTAATAATTGAAGGATGGTAGGCAGGTTCAGAAACTTAATTTAGATAGATCTCTTTAGCTGAAGTGTGAAGAATGGATTACAGGAAGGCAAGAATGGAACATGGTTTTACTATGATGGTCTGAAAAAGGAAAGAAGAAAATCAATTCATTTGAGAGATTTTAAAGAGAGAGTATTTGGAATGATAGTAAACAGAGGTGCATAGAGGAAAAATAAGGACAAGGAAGACCAAGGGTGAAGATGAAGTCCGGTTTCCTGGTTTGGTCATCTGAGTAGAAATCACTGCCCTAGTATCTGTTCTTTTCTTAGGTTTTCTTTAGAGTTATTTCCCTGTGCAGCTTCTATTCGTGCATTCAGTTATTCAGAAAATTTGTTTTCAGTACTTCATATGCCAGGCATTGCGATGTTAAAAATAAATAAATTAATTAAAAAGCCTGGGTTCTCCTGAGTTCTGTTCTCTGAATTATATGGAGAATCATAGAATTCCAGGGTAGGGACAATTTGAAGAGCATGTAAGTCAATCTCTTACATAATGTGAATCCCCCATATAATAATTCTGCCACATACACATACTTGGCAGGTCTATATTCGACAGAATCATGAGGAACGACTCTCTTTCCAGGTGGTTAATTCTTTCTTCTTAGATATGTGATTGCTAACAGTTCTCACTTAGATTCAGCTCAAATTTATCTGTAACAACCTCTGACTTTTGGTCCAAGGTCTTATCATGAAGATACTGGTCATGTTCCTTGGAGTAGATGCTGGTTTGAATATATCCACTTCAAGTATATTTCCCAGAAATTAACACAATATCCAGTTATGATCTGTGCAGCACATAGAATGTTGGCCCTATCAATTGCTTTTATGGATATTGAAAATCATTAACTTCCTTGCCAGACATTGCTAACTTGTCTTTTTTTTACAGAAACCACTATCTTAGGAGTTGCAATTAAGATCCCCCTATACATAGACACACACCATAGCCTCCGATACACAAGTAACTGGTAAGGGTAGTCATGAAATTGGATGGAGAATTATATAAACATCCTTATTAAACTTTACCTTATTAAACTTTACCTTTTCAGTATCATAGAGATACTGGATCTCTATGTAAAGGTCTTCCTTAAATAAAATGATTTACCTAAAACCTTAACTATGCCTTCTAGCTTCATTCCTCCACAAATATGATACTCTTATTTAAATCACTTGTGAAAGAGCTGAGTCAAGCACTTTCTATGTCATCAGTTCTTTTTTTCAGATCACAATGGTCCCATCAGATATAAATCCATTTTCTTAGTTTCAACCCAGTATGTTTAGAAATACCATTTACAAAGTAAGAGAAATACCTTGCTGAACTCAATAAAGGTGTTCTTACAGCATTTTTCCCTCCTCTACCTGTCTAGCTTATTCTTAAAGGACTCCATTTACTCTTGGTCATCAATAATCTCCTTTCTTATTGATCAAAAATAATCTAATAAATGTTATACATTTATTTTGGAATCTAACAATGAGGTGACCAGTCTTCAGCTTGGAGAATAACTTTCAAATAAGAAAATGAGGTGGCTTTGCAGTACTTTTATTTTTAAATTCTGTTCAAAAACTAGTGATTTAGAGAAGTGATCATGGCCTCTGAAATACGTGCAATAATTTGTTTTTGTTTCTGTCTGTCTACAAGCACTTTGAAAAATGGAAATGTGTAATCTGAATATCAGTTTCTAACACAGTCCTTGAGACATACTAGGCATTAAGTGAATGAATGAAAAATTATCATTTGCATATTCCATTAATCCAGGATATATTTCAATGAAGACAAATGATATGGATTTATTTAGAAAAGGAGGTCATTCCTCTAGTACATGTAACTATCTAAGTTTTAATTTCCTATTACTAGTTCTTATTTTACTCTTTCCATGTCAAAAATGTTTCTCCTGAGCAGAAAATATGGAGACTATACAGGGCTTCTGATCTACTTATTCTAATCTATTAACATTGCACTGTAAGCTCAAAACAGCAACCCTATTCATTCTGGGTTCTTTTCCTTCCCCCAAATAGACAGAATATATCTAAATATAAATATTTTTAAAAACACTCTGATTTTTCGTATCTTTTTTTTCCTAAAAAATTTCAATGCATTTTGGCCTTTAGTCTTTGGATATTATTATTATTATTATTATTATTATTATTATTATTATTATTACTTTTTAGGTTTAGGGAATTTTTACAATTGTCCACGGCTGGAGCTAGACAGGGTAATAGGATCGGATGGCAAGGCAAAGGAAGCTCTAGCTCAGTGCACGCAGAGAAGACATGCTTGTGAAATTTCGAGTAGGAAATTGGGACACGTTTTCCCAGAGAAATATTGAGAACGTTAGGTTTAGGTTCTGAAATATTCTACTTTATTAAATCCTTTTGAGTTGAGTCTCCAGAGTGTTCTCCTGTGGTCATATCTGTATTAAATGAACCTTCGACTATAACTGATGGATCCAAGTACAAATATCGGTTCCACACTGAGCCACTCACATGCTTTCCCCCAGGAATTGAAAATTTGGAATGGGGTGAAACAGAAAATATGAGCTCTTGAAAACACTCTAGAGAATATTTCATAATCTCTTACTGTTGAAATTTTGGAGTTCTCCTGCTCCTGTTGTTTCTGAAATCTCTGAGATACTCTAATATCCTACCATGAATTCCCCCTTTTGCTTTGTCTAGTCAGATTCGATTCCTATAGCATGCTTACAAAATAGATTTTTGCAGAGAAAGCAAAGACATTTACCTTCCATATATATAGCAAAGACATTTACCTTCCATATATATACTTAGATGGCAAAATGTATTCAAAGCTTCTAACAGACATCTCACAAATTAACCTCTGGAATACAACTCATTTATAAGTTTAACTTGGCACACAGACACTTAATAAATATTTATTGAATGAATGAATGTTGTGGAATTTATGTGATACCTTTCATTATGAATATTTTCAGTGATATTTATTTTACTTAGAGATATGCAAACTCTTGGCTTCCAAATGCCAAGGATTAAAAGTGCAGAGTCTCAAAACACATTAAAGATTATGCACTGAGGAAGACCCTTAGGATTGCAATGGAAATAAATTAAATCTATAGAGCTTCACTTTTATGTCTTTGAAGTTCTAACATAAAGATTCATTAGTAGTGATTAACTATGACTGCCATGCTCCAAGGATAAAACTGCTTCTCTGGAGGATGCTGCTGATAGCTGAGTTGGAATGTTAATTTCATTTTAATGATGTTGAAAAATTGATTTCAGATTCATATTCATTTAGCAATGATATCCACTTGGAAGAATATAGCATATCTAACATAACAATAATAACACATTACTTATATTATAACTAAAGATCAAAAATGACAAATTAGTATATTAATATTTATATGAGATTTTTCAATTTAAGTCTCAAGATACAAAAGATCTCAGTATGCACACATTTCAGTAAAAAATTATATAGTGTAAAAATGCAGGAGGAAAATTCACAGATAAAAACTAAGATGAAGATTTCAGAATTTATATTTCTAGAGGTAAGTAACCATTCACAGGGTATTCTGTCAATTTTAATATGTTCGCTGCCTATCAGGGACTGTCATGAGAGTGTTAGACCAGTGTATTACTACTGAAACAGACAACTTCATCTTTAATCTTGTAAGTCTCTAAAAATAAGCTTCTTGGAATTAAAGTTGAGTCTAGAAGTGAACAATTTTTAAGTCAATACATGTAAAACAGGCCAGACTAGTCTTCAGATTGCAAGTATAAAGCAGAAAAAAGAAACAAAAAATATTTGACTAGAAATACTTATGATATTTCTGAACCCCAAAGATAAAGAGAAAAATCTTAAAACTTTCAGGGAGAGAAAAGAAACCCTACATGTTATATACAAAAGAATGACAATCAATTGGTATTAGATATAACTAGAAGCAAGAAGAACAGTACCTTTAAAGTTTTGAGAGAAAATCACTTTGAACCAATAGTTTTACACTTTTGGCAATTATTAACTAATTTTATATGTAAAATATATTTCCAGATTCTCTAAAAACTCAGGGAGATTGCCATACACCCTAGCATCACATTTCTAGAAATGGTGATGGGAAATTGTCAGCTATGTATATTCCAGGAAAATAAAGGCAAGAAGTATGATGAGATATTAATACATTTAACATTGAAATGTTAAACTTTGAAAATTCTTTTAGATGCTAATGACATAAAATTTCATTTCCTTCCTTGTGAGTTCATAGTCCTTGATTCTAGAGAGACACATTTACAGAATCATAATATTATCGATTCTATTTTTAGGAGAGGTGGGAATTATACTTGCACACTTTGGAAGCTTGTGACAATCCAGCTCTTTCCATGTCAGGTTAAGTTTTTCTAATTCTGGGCTTCAGTTTTGGGAAAGCCCCATTTTTGCCATACTCGTAAGTCATATTCTAATAGCTCGATTGGTAATAAAGTTGACATTTTGATCTCTAATTGCCTGACTCCTTTGTCTATTATCAAATAGGTTCTAAACTTAGGCAAAGAACAGTTTCTAGTTATTGGGTCCTAAAAGACCCACATCTAAACTCTAAGGAAAATTTGGGGAGTTAAAGAACATTTAGAAATTCAGCACTGCATAAGCTACATAATTGTTGAATCAATATGTTGTACACTTGAAACTAATAAAACATTGTATGTTAATTATATTTCAATAAAATTATTATGCTCAGACAAAACAACAATAAAAAGAAATTCAGATTTTGATGGGCCAGACCATGTAAGTTTGTGACCTTGCAATAGTTTCTATCATGCCCCAGTTACCTTTTGTAGTTGTGTGGCTGGCTTTAGTTGGCCATCTTGAGCAAGTAGCTGTAGATCTTAGATTAAAACATTGGCTGGAGAGCTAAGAAGGAGGAATAAGTTCCTAAAGATCAGGGTGACAGGTATAAAAGGGGAGAGGTGAAATTCTCAGGGCTAGTTGCTCATAATGTGAATTTTAGAAATGGAGATGCCATTTAGTATGTGTTAAGTTAGAGAAGGTGCCTGGAGTCCATTGAAATCAAACAAAGGATGATGGACAAGATCTCAGAGAGCTGTGATACTCCAGAAGGAGCCCACATCAAGAAAACTATGAGAATCACAATTTTAATGTGGAGAGAACATACTGAGAATAAGTGACTCAGTGCTTAAAGATTAGGAGAGCTGTATCATGAGGCTACAGAAAAACTGTTCAATTTTAGCAGGGAAGACCAGAAATTAATGTGAAGTACTTGAAGAATTACTAGATGAGTTTCAATTTTACACAATTATTGTAGGTATTAACTGTATACTATATAAACCTACCAGAACAATTAATGTAATTAAAGCTTTAAAGGAAAGAACAGCAAAGATAGGCATAGTAAAAGCAAACCAGACAGAACAATAGTAGATGGGCTTCAGGCCTAGATAAGGTGGTGCTCTGATCGAATAGCACCTGCATGGTAAGATCGAACCCAGGAAGGGAAAGGTCAACAAGATTTTCTTGAACAGTGGGTGCTTTAGAAGATCCGCTATTGTACCAGTCCTATGTCTAATCATAGGAAAATAACAAGAAATGCAAGAAAAAACACATTCCTACATCCAAAGCGAAGTAAAAGTAGAATGAAGTAGGGACCCAGACCCAGTAAGCTGTTCTAACCTGCGTGTGCTTAATTTGTTGGATGGGAAATGTGCCTCAAATTAGACCTTTGTTTGGGACTGCCAACATTACAAATTTCTGAACTTTGCAAGAATTTGGAATATCTTGAGTGCTGTTCTCTGAAAGTATCTCCCCATATGGTTTTTAAAAAATGTGTCATAGCTAACTTCTTGAGATAACATTTCTCTCAATTAAATTTCAATTCACAGATTGTCAACTGTAGATACCTGATATACTAGTAAAGTTGAAAAGAAGATTTTTATTTTTCTTCAGCTCTGCTTATTCCCACTGAGACTAATGAAGCTCTGATATAAACTTTGGGACAGTGAACATAGGCCTAAGCTAAGTACTTTGTCCTGGAAACATCATTTGGCTTGGTCAGTGGATAGAACATACAGCAACAACTACAGTGAGGAACATTTACAACTACAGTCATTCCAACTATGCACATAAACCGATAGTGTTCAATATTTTCAAAGAAATTGCTCCATTTTTGCTTTAGTTCATTTTTCAGTAAAATGTACCTGAATTTCTTATCCATCTTGAAAGACCAATAAACATGAAATAATTGATCTTGTCTATCTTATAAAACTCATTACATGAAGACACTTCACTCTTCGGTAATCCAGAAACCAAGGTGTAGTGTCATTCAAGTCCTGAATAAGGGTTAGCACTTATATATGTCTCATAAATACTGGTTACATATTTATACTCCTGAGGTACTTGCCATGGAATAATCAATAATAACAGAAATACTTCTGTTCTTCCATTAATTAACTCTGCCTTGCCTTGTTGGATTCATTTGAACCCAAATACCATTATCCTATAGGAAATGTACTGAGAAATGTTATCCTTTATTATATTATAGAATGTTCTTAATATTCTTCTTAATATTAAATACAAATATTTTATTTAATACATTTTAAAATTATATTTTGCCAAAACATTTTACAAAATAGAACTCAAAAGTCAACTATAGTAAAATCTTCAAACCAAATCTAGAACTAAAATCGGTTTCTGACTATGAGGGTAGTTAGGATTTGAGAAATAATTCCATAAAATTAACATTAAGTTAATCCAACAGTGTTTAAAATTAATAATAAATTTTAAATATATTAGTCTTAAAATCACTGCATAATTGGAAATGTTTAACTTTAGTAACTGTTAAAAAAGACATACTTGGTTCCATAAACAACCAACGACATATATTACTTGCCTCAATATCACCCTTCGCAATGTGAAAATTGGTCAAGTTGCCATTATATATAAATATTTCATTATAGAAAAAATGAAAATTAACTTTTAAGTGAAATAAACCAAGTTTATTAGCCAGCCTGGGTTTTAATTAGTCTTATTCCTTTAGACTTAAAATAATTTTAAATAAATAAAATTGGAAGTTCTTTAGACTTGAAATAAATTCTAAAGAATCTATCAAAAGAGATTTTTAGAAGAATTTTTTTCTCAGTAAATAGCCATAAAATTGAATAAAGCATTCCTTGATAGTAATGAATAAAATTAAGAGAGTTCGAACAGATTGTGATAATATTTAATTATATTTTTGAGTGATCAGTAATGAAAGAAGAAATATTTATTGCTACTGAATGCAATCGAGCATTTGGTTGTTTTTAAGAAATAATGCTCTCAAGGTCACTTCTTTATTTCTACACAGTGTTTCTATTAAATTTGGATACATATATATATATATACATACATAATTTTAATAAGTGGAAAATTAGTGAAATAATTAGGCTAGTGAGCTCTTCTACAACTTGCAAGTCTGTATTTCCTCATTATTAGTAAACATCTGTAAAGCAAATGAGAAAACAAAATATGGAGTCAACTGATTATCTCAAATACTATAACCATATGAGCATACCTGTTATAATAGTGGTAACCAGAGCAATGAATATTATTTCATAGGAAAGAAGGTAAACATGAAAACTACAAACAAATATTTGAGAGGGAGGAGAGGTAAAGGAGTAACCAACCGACAGATTCTGGAATACCGAAATCCTTTGGCTTTTAGAGAACATGTTTTATAGGTATTATTTCATCCCTGAAAATGCTATTTTGTATTTTAAAAATATGTTATTTATAGACTCACTAGCTTTCTAACAGCTGCTGAGACTCAAAATTTGCCAATTTTGCAAGTCACTTAAATGTTCCATACTATATGTGAATGAAAAAGATACACTATCAGTTTCCTGACAGATGCAAAACAATCTGCTCTGGGTCTAAAATAAGTTTATGTTCAATCAGTCAGAGAAATTCTCCTTTTAAATACTCCAATTTAAGAGGAGGTACTTTAATTGTTGTAAGAGGAAACACAAAGTTGGATGTATAGTTTCTCATTTTATCATATACCAATTCAGTACTGGATTTAACATCAAATAGATTATTATATTACTTATGAGGCTACACTTAAATACTTTAAATATATATGAGTTTTGCCAATAAATGCATTGGTCTCTTAGAATAAACTGTTTATTTCTATTATAGGCCAAAGAGTTGTATACCTATTTCAAACTGTAGCTCAGTAGAACCAGGAAATTCCAGCACTGAGTAGTTTTAGGGAATACTAGGACAACAGTGGCCTTGGTCTATTGTTTCCAACTACTGTCTTTTTAATTCCCCACAAATAAGAAAGAGTCAGTAAAAGCTAGAAAAAGGAAGATGAAAATCTCCAAACCTACTTTTTCTTCAGTCTTCTATCCTTCTCAGCTTGAGTTCCAAGTTTGCCTAGCCCCAGGGACTCCTGAGCAGCAGCCTCAGTCTCCATAAAGCCTCCTGTGAAGAAGTAACTATTCATATTAGGTTGGATACATTGTGTCCATTTAAAAGTTAGTTGATCAACAGTTCAATACCACGTATTCTTTTTTCTTTCTCAGATCGTCTTTATATTTCCAACCCAACATGTGTAAAATGGCAGGGGTACATAAATGAACAAACACTGAGAGAATGAAAAGGAAAGGTACCCTATTAGCCTCCTATTCAACTGCACCCAGCAGCAACATAATACATAATAAATACATGGATAAATACAGTCTGCGAGCTTCAAGGTCCTTTTTTCTTCTTACGAAAAACAAGAGCAAATATGGGTGTAGTGCGTGAGGTTTCTTTCAACATTTGAAAAATGTGACATAGCCCAATGAACCCAATCAGGTGCATGTCTTCAATTCCAAGCCAAGGGGATGTAGAGGCATTTGCTGATATCTAAAGATTTTTCATATCCTGCTTTTGGAATCATCTTTTCCTCACGTAGCTAACTCCTATATCCTTCAGTATAAGCCCTACTTCCAGAACTGCTTATGTTCTGGCAGGTTTTCTTTTGTTTTGTAAATTTTATAATGACATCTGGAAAAAATCATGTCTTCAAAAGATCTTAGTAAGAACTGCTTTTACTCAGCAAGCCATAGATTATTTAGTTTAGTGTCATTTTTATTGGTGCTGGAAAATATGCAATATACATAACCTTGCAGGGAAAGGAAGAAGAAAAAAAAGTATGTTGGGCATCAAACACAGAATTACACATTTTACAATGCAGTTATTTCATTCAGGATCCATAAACATATAATTAATTAATAAATTCTTGTTACAATTGAAAAATGAGAACTTAATCTTGGGCTCTGTTTTCTCTCATATTTACTGCATGCAAGAAAACATGAAGCCAAGGTACATGAAAAAATGTTCACTACTTTTAAGTGGGTTAAGGTATACATATTTTTTAAGTGTAAGGGATTTAAATTCCAGTTAAGCTCAAGATTAGGTAGAAAGACTCAAGCTAATACTAACCCTTACAAAGACTACACACACATGCACACACGTACACACACACACAAATATCACCAATATATCAATAAATAAAATTATTAAAGCCAATTTTTACTATTCTGTCATTGTAATTTCCCGACTTCACATTTGCAGGGCTTGACCAGGTTATGGTTTTTCTAGTGAAATGAAATATCTTATTAAAGCACCAGTGACAAATTTTGTTGTTACTGCTTTTCATAATTTATTTTAGCAAACAATCTATAATACCTGATGCTATAAATTCTGCAGCATTGGCATAAATGTTAATCTCATAGCCTAGTAACTCTCTTACTGAATTGTATAATTGTAACAAAGTCCTCTTTAATTGAAAACCGTGACTGTTGTCTAGATCTAGTCAATAATTTTGAATCTGAGTACCAAAATTTATTTTATTATTATGCACATGTGTAATTAATACTTAAATAATTTTTATTATGAAAGAATTTCATTGTTGGTACCATTAGGAAAAGCATCCACTAGCTGAATGAAGGACTCTTGGGGGTCATTTATTTTAAATGTGAGATTTTCCATTTATGCACAGTGAGTGGGTATTTTCATTCATTTCTCTCATCAGTGTACTTGCCTTACTGTATATCCATAAATTATTATTCACAGTCTGCAAGTAACAATAAAATTGTTCTCTTGAAATGGAAATGGAAATGAATGATTCACTTAAAAGTTACAAAATTCTTGATCAGTCCAGATGGGGACATAGAGATTGATGAGGTAGACCCATTAAATAAAACCACTGAGTGGTTGTATGAATCAGGCTTTCTATTTTTTCTGAGCAAAGAATATCTAAATTATGATTTCAATTTTTTTTCAAGAACCCATTTTAATTAGCAAAACTAACATTTTAAAATAAATGGTATCTCTGGGAGGGAAACAAAGACAGCTCTGGAAGAATATTGTGAGTCAAATCTTGACCCAGAAAAAAAAGATATTAGAGTTTCTCATAAATAAAACTATAAAAATAAAAAGCATGAGGAGCTTGGAAATACTCTGAATACTTCAAAATCTAATATCCTTTGAATAGAGCATTTAATAGAGAATTACAGCTATATCCTCTTTCAAAATAACATTTATGGCCATAGTAGGTAAAATTATTTTTAAGGATCACATGTAGGACAGTACCCTTAAGCAGGTGCAAAAGTCTAATCAGGTGCATTTTTTTAGCCCAATTAAAATAATTCTGGATGAGAACCTTCTTTCATAGAACTGATCCAGCAAAGTTCAGTTTCCAGCTATTGGTAAGAATGATCTAAGCCAAACCAGCTGATGAACTCTTACTCTATGGATGATCATCTGACTCTGGAGAGTGTCTGCCTTATTCTTGTCCAGGTAGTAGTGGGTTCATATGGCTATGTGGACTTTACGAATCTGTCTGTTTATCGATACTAACATTTTATTCACTAGTCATACAGAGCTACGAAGCACTTGAAATGTGGCTGGTCCAAATTAAGTGTTGGAAGTATAAAATACACGTATGCTTTTGAAAACATAATGCAAAAGAACATAGGATATCTAATAATTTTATGTTGATTACATGTTGAAATATTCTGGTATATTGACATAAATAAAATATTAAAACTTATCTCAATGGTCTTTTTTTTACTTAATGTAGCTACTAGAAAATTAAAAATTATATATGTGACTCACATTTGTGGCTTGAATTATATTTCTGTTGGACAGCTCTCTCTATACTGATGGTTCTAAACTAAAGACAGTACCAATCTCCAGAAGGAAATTAATTTTTGCATATGTTGAGGGAGGCACATTTTCAAATGTCACAGTGACTGCAAAGGGCAACTGATACATATTGGGCAGGGAACAAGGATTCTAAATTCTTTAATGAGTAGAAAATCCTTTAGCCTATCCTTAAAATGGCAAGAGTGACCCTGATATGAAACACTAGCCTGTGGAAGCTAGGGGTTACTCACTCTATGGGAGGTTCATTAGGAATGTGAAGAGAGGGATGCCTGAGCGGCTCAGTCAGTTAAGCAGCTGCCTTCAGCTCAGGTCATGATCCCAGGGTTCCGGGATCGAGTCCCTCATTGGACTCCTTTCTATTACGCGGGGAGCCTGCTTCTCCTTCTGCCTGCCGCTCCAGCTGCTTGTGCTTGCTCTCTGTCTCTCTCTTCCTCTATGACAAATAAATAAAATCTTTAAAAAAAAAAAGGAATGTGAAGAGAGCATCATTAACTCTCCACTCTCTCATGGCATGAGGCACTCAGACATTGAAGGCTTGAGTTTCATGATTCAATGGATTACTCAGATAATAAATTGCTTATCATTTGGCAGTGACCACCTAGTAGTTGTGCATGCAAATGCCCAAGTCAAAATTCTTGCCCTCAATGAAGTTCTCTAGGTTATCACTAAGCACACTTACATTGGTGAGCTCTTTTAGTTGAAATTGTTGGACACAGGACCACTCCTAGGATGTGAGGGTCCCACTCAAATATTTTTTCCACCTCATTTTCTTTGTAAACATTTTGAGTAACCCCACATCAGCGGGACAACAATCTAGTGGTCCAACATCATACAATAGCATTCCAGACAGCAGGAGTGAGTGATTCACTTGTCAGATTACCTTCCTACAACCAGAGTTAGGTGGGCCACTGGCCCAGAACAACCTCATGGGTGTAAGTTTCTGGGCTCCCTGAGATATCTGGTTGACCCCAAGCACGGGAAAGAGGGTCAAGGTACATTCTGAAGGGGAGAAAGAGGGACCCAAATCCACATGGTTTGCTCAGATCAGGCACCATGCCCAGATGGCACTGCCTCCCTGGTTTGTCCCAGGGTCTGAAAGGTAAAATAATAATAATAATAATTAATAAAATAAAATAAAGTAAAATAGGGTGCCTGGGTGGCTCAGTCGTTAAGCGTCTGCCTTCGGCTCAGGTCATGATCCCAGGGTCCTGGGATCGAATCCCGCATCGGGCTCCCTGCTCCGCGGGAAGCCTGCTTCTCCTCCCATTCCCCCTGCTTGTGTTCCCTCTCTCGCTGTGTCTCTGTCAAATAAATAAAATCTTTAAAAAAAAAAAATAAGGTAAAATAAAATAAAATAATCAGTGCTTTCAGTGATTAGACCCACACAGGCCCAAATCTTGGCTTCTTGGCTAAGAGTGTCCTGCCCAGATAGCACGGCCAGCCCTAGACTCTCCCAGACACCAGAGAGGGATAATAGTGTGAGGCTCCCTAAGACCCTGGCCAAGGAATCTAAAGGACCCTCATACACTCGGATCTATGAATGGTACTGGTTGGAGCTATCTGTTCATCTGAACTATGACGGCAAATATCTCTATGTTGCTTGGCCCTTAGATTCCTTTCAACATAATTTATTTCATGTTGGCCCTTGAAGTACAAGTCTATAGGAATTTCTAGCCAAAACCCATATTGCAAGGTCTGTACCTCTCCATTTATCCAATAGAGGTCCCTGTTCTTGTATTTAAAAAGGGAGCTCTAACTCCACAGAGATGAAGACTGCAATCTGTTGCCCATTGGTGGCTTCATCTTTTCTTTCATCTGACCTCTCTTTAGTATCAAACCATGACATTCACTTGGATTTAAACACACTCTGAGTTTATAAATGGTTACTTAATTGCTCTGTATCTGTTAGTCTGTTAGCTCTCTGAAAAATGCACCTAGACACAGGGCCTGGCTCATAAAGTGTAAAAAATGCACTCATAATGGAAGCTAAATAGTTCTTTCTTCAAAGAAAGGCCCTTTTACCATGCAGAGCATGAGTCATCTGTAATTGATACTTTGGGAATTTCTATTGTATCTGTTGGCTCCAGAGCATCTAGGCACAATCTAAATTTTTGGATAAAGGCCAGCACAAGCCACCCAAATTTCATGTGTAGAAAGGTGCTTGCTGAATATTTCTGGTGCAATATTGATGCTGTTTTTGTCATTATGAAGGTATTTTCTTCATTATGCTAATTATAGTAGGTCAGTGATTTCGGGCAACTATAATACAATCTGGCAGATGACCATAAAGGAAAGAGAACTGCAATTTAGGAGGCAAAAAATCTCTTGGAAATGTATTGCTTTTCATGTGCACTTAAGGAAATTCTCAAAAGTATCATCTATCATCTATCATCTATTATCTATCTATCTATCTACCTATCATCTATCTATCATCTATCTATCTATTTTTACTCAGTGATACATGTATTTTATACATTCAAAATTGGTGACACTGCCTGTTCAAATTTAATATATTTTTCTGTTTTTTTTTTCCATAGCTTTGTTGCATTTGGTTTTATTGGATCAATTCTCCATTCTTGAAAATCTCTTCGTCTTGGATTTCTGTTCACCTCTCTTACAATGTCTGTCAATGGCCTCTGTTCTTTATCCTTATCATTCACTGTTAACATCAGCTAGGATGGTCATGTGTGTTTTGTTCTTTTTTTCTTTATAGTCATTATAATTGGGGTTCTCTGAAGACCTGAGAGAAGTGGTGTTTCCCAGGTAGTAAATCAAAGAATGTATTGAGATCATATGGAGAGATATTTTTGAGATAGTTTTTAGAACAACTCTATTTTTTTTTTCATTTGTGTTTTCTATCCATATCAGTAATCCATAAATCGGATACCTGTGCTATTGAAATATTCATGTCAAGTGATTGGGGTTGTATTGACCAAAGACAGAGGAGTCCTAATTATGCCACCAGAGACCTTGATCCAAGGTGGCATCACTCGACTCGTTAGCACTATAATAGGAGGATTATTCAACCAGTTGTAAACCCCACTGAATTTTTCCATCACCCAGACCCCATTTTGACATCTTGTCATGGGATGCCACGAGTCACAGCTCACCCACTGCCTGTTCCTGTTCTGTAACTGAGTAACTTTGTCAGAAAAACAAACGAGTGTCATCTGACATAGTTATTTTTAACACCGTTTAATTTGCTTTGCTTCAAAACAGGTTAATGCCTTCAGATAGAATTAAAAGGCAAGCCAGTCAGGATTCCAATAACCGATGTATAATCTTAGATCGTGGGGTTCAAAACCCCTATCCCTAGCTATCCTGGTAGGATAAACAATGCAGCAGGGAAAATTTCTGTGGGTCAAGCAGAAATTATAATAGGATTTTGTAAGTCCCCTTTTGGCCTGGACAGTTTTTCCAATCATCAGTTTATTTGGGGCTAGTGGACTTTCTGACATTGTTCTTACATGTTTGTTTATATCTATCACTTGTTATACACACAACTTTGGTACCAAAATCGTTCAAATTATGTTTTTTAGAAAGAGGTCTCCTGTTTCAGATATACTGCTTCTTCCTTAAGTTCACATCATAATAAATACTATCCTGAGTGTGTTACTATCCTTTTGAATTGCTGGGATAACATCTATCCTTCACTGTCTTAACCAATCTTCTGTGTTGGTTAAGACTAAAATTGATTCTAGAATTTTAGTAGTAGTTTGTGTGGAAGTCAGGCTGTGGTAGGTTATAAAGTGACTGACGGATGAGAATGTGAAAATAGTTAATTGTGGACAACTCATTTAAGCTTGGATATTAGAGGCAGGGGAAAGATAAGTTAACATCTAAGGAAGATGGCAGGATCAAATGATGACTTTAAATACAGATTAGACATAAGCATGTTTAAATATTAATGGAAATATCAGAGATGCTTTGCATCTCTAGATGTATGCATCGGGAGAAACGGCTGTGGTCATTGGGCTGCTATGTCTTGATAGACTACTATCACACCCTGGATCTACGTTCTACAAAGTCAGCAGAAGTTCTTACTGGTCCTGTTGTCTCTATGCCCCTCAACAAGATTATCAAACCTGTTTTTGCATCTTTTCATCTTGGGATTTGTACTATGGGAAGAGAGTAAGTGAAAATAAAAGGAGAAAGAGAAACTAAAACCAGATCCCATGTCTGCTAGAAGGAGTACTTCCTCACTAGGATACTCTCCCCAAATCAATTGGTACCTTCAGGTAGACTTGGCTCATATATATGTTTTACCTTTCCAGCATAGTACTTAAAAATCAAATATGAATGCTTTAAATGGAAGAACAAATGCTCATTCACTCATTTTAATCTATATCACTTCCTGTTATTTTAAACCCTGCCTATAATTTGATGCACTGAGTACATTTTAGTTTGCAAATCCTGCTCCTACATTATAGGCATTAATACTATAAATAGAACTGTCAAACCGTCTGATAAAGAGCAGAATGAATTTTCTAAAAGGTACCTGAAAATGTGAAATCTTCCATTACTACCAAGCTTTTCTCCACGCTACTTTTGAATAATAAAGGTATCCAAGGAAAACATGCTTTAAGGATTTCTGGAATAGGGGCACCTGGGTGGCTCAGTCGGTTAAGCGTTCAACTCTTGATTTTGGCTCAGGTCATTATCTCAGGGTCGTGAGATTGAGCCCCACCACACCCAGTGTGGAGCCTGCTTAAGACTCTCTCTCTCCCTCTGCCTCTCCCCCACTCCCCCTCTTGCTTGTTTTCTCTCTCTCAAATAAATAAATAAATAGACTTCTGGAATAAAATGATTTTGTTTGGTTTCTGTTAGCTTTATTCAAATGTTTTTGGATGTGTTGTTTCCTTTGTGCTTTGGGGTCTCCATGTTTATATTGTCTCTACTAGTAACACATTTGAAAAAATGACTACTTGCATATTCAGTTTGATTCATGGTTAGGGGTTATTAATGCAGTCACACTGACTGATCCATCATATCTGAAGTTCATCTTATAACCCTAGCTTTTCAGATTGTTATACCATGCAAACAACACCCCCTTAATATTCTCCTCTTTGAATTACTAAGAATTTCTCCTTTGTTCTTCATCATTCCTGATGGAACCAAGCGAACACATTCATAGTTCTGTTTAGATAGTTTTCTTCCTCCGTACCATATTTCATTTAGAGGCCTCTAGCATAGCTACCCTCAGATTACTTTTCTTTCTTTGAGCTTATGAGCTAAATCTTTAACTAAGAGTTCAAAATCTTAAGACGTGGTCCAGAACTTCAAATTTGGTTCTTTGACACCATCATCCCTCTACCATATTACTTTCTGTGCCATCTTTCTTTTTTTCTATTTCTATTCACATTGGTAGAAGAAAGAACATTGCCAGTGCCTGTGTCTAAATTTGTCAGATCAAGATATTAAAACCATAACCACTAGAGGTCTTTCTTAGTTTCTTCTGCTGCATAAATCAGCATGACCAGGTGGTAGCCCCTGGGGTTTGAAAAGTTTTCACAGTCTTCCCCGTACAACCTGGATACACCTTCCAAGACAAAAGTAGACCTGAGTCCTTATCCCTCAACCAAAGTACCAGTGGTACCATGTACCATATTCTTTTGGTAAATATATGGTTTTTTAGAACCTATTTGTGTCTGTATTTTCTTCTTCTTTACTCCAGTCTTATTTCCAGCAAAGACTTTTTATTCTTGGCTTCTCTAGGAGCTTTGATTCACCTTCAGTACAGCTTCTACATAGTTCCAGAGGCACAGATATTTGTCACTGTCTTCCTCATCAGTAGTGCAGTCCTTAGCATGCTGCTGACTCTGGCTTTATTTATACTGTTTTATTGCATAAAACAAAATTGTTCAGAGCTCAGAATTCTTCCTGGGGTGATGCTATGCTCCCCAATAACTATCGATAGTTTCCAACTTGGATGGTGTTGATCAAAAAATAATTATCATTGATTCCCTTTTCATCTGGTCTGACATAGAGACACACAGTCACTGAAAATGGGTAAGAAGGGCTAGGTTTCTAGAAGAATCTAAATTTTACCAGACTTTAAATTATATCTTGACTTTGATTTTGAAAGAATATTGGCAAAATTTCTGATTCAGTTACTCCTCATCGAAGTTAAATACAAAATAAAAATAGAAAAAAATCCATGAGAGAAAGGCAATTAAATATATGTTAAAAGGGAAAAGTAAATTATAGATCCTAAAATGAATATATATGTTGAAATAGGAATAAATAAAATGATTACTATGTTAGCAAAATAAATATCTTAAAATAACTATTTACACTATTGTGAATTACACTGTAATATATTGGAAATGACAAATAATTTGGTAAGATTATAAATAGTTGTCAAAAAAATTAAAACAATGCCTTGGCATGTATATTTTATATTTAAAAAAGAATCATCTTCTATCTTCTTTTGTTATGCAATAATTTTTTTTATAGCTTAAAGAGTTCCCTCCTGAGAAATAGAAATCCAAAGAGGATTTAATTCACCTGCTGAGTAACATTTAATCACACAGCTGGTCAGACATCAGTTTCCCATGGCTTCTGATGCTTTGTGTGGGTTTTACATTATGGAAGTTGGGAAGGGCATTTTTGAATATATCACATTTGTAAATTTGCAAACATAAATATTATTCTCAGAAATTCTTTTGGTGCCAGGACAGGAAAGTAAGCCTGGGAGCTGGAGCATTACTTGTAAGTAATCATTCCTTTATTTGGAAAACTGAAAAAGTGCTAAGAAATTTGTATCATTCTGTTCAGCATTTAGTGTTAGAGGTGGGAGCTAAATATTTCCCAATAATTTAACTATAGTTCTAAGTTAAATAGGAAAAGATGGAAAAAAGAAGATGCAATCACAATAGCCAATATGATGGAAAAAGTGATTTCCCAAGAAAAAATAAATATATAAGAAGACACACACACACACACACACACAAGGCAAGTGTATATATCATCATTTTAGGAAATACATTTTTCATATTCTTTTTGTTTCAGACAATTATAAATATGTCTGTCCATCCATCCATCCATCACCTATCTATGTACATATGTTTATATATTTACCTAGAGTCATTTCAAATGTACTGATCTATGTTTTTATTCAATTAGTGACTAACAATAACTAACTAACACAATCCCTATTGCCCTATTGCTTCCTCTGTCTCCCCACCTACATAGTGTAGAGTTTGTGGAAAGCTGTGTTAGCTTTAAACAAAGAAATCCTGTACTTTTTTGCCCTGCATATAATTATTTATTTTGACAAAAAAAATTATTTGGGATTTTTTATAGGTATTTCAACTGTTTCAGCAGAAAAGCTTTTATAGATATCTGTGCCTTAAGTGGTAGTACGCTCAGTGGTTTTAAACTGATTTGAAACACCGACACTAGGATAAATTTCTCAGTTCTGCAAATTACTAAGACATTGTTTAGTCATCAATAAATAAGAATAACAGTAATAACCCTTGCCTCATAGGGGCCTTGTGTCTATCAGAGTCAGCATCAAATAAATTCTAGCCATTGTTATTCACAGAGAAATCAAAGGACTAAGCGTTTTACAATATTCTTCCCTTGTAAGTTTTGTCCAACATTATTCAGCTAAATTGCATTTACAGAGCTGATTGAAAAAGAAAGTTTGTCGGGTAGAAAAAAGAAGCAATGCAAAGATGGGAAATGAAATGAAAAGCAGATGGACCCTCAGAAGTGACTGAAATGAGTGGCAGTGAAGAGTCAAACACATGCACACTTACGGAGCTGCCCAAGTCGGGCTTTTTCTTTTTTACCAAACAGACGTCCTATTGAAGACTTGATTCCCTTCTTCTTGGGGGCTTTGTGAAGAGAGTCTTGGCTGCTATTGGCACTGCCAAGCCCAAGGCTTTCTGGCTCAAGGGAGGCAGACAAACTACTGCAAAACACAAAAGAGAGCAAACTGCTCGTCCCACAAAGTACTAAGACTTGTTCCTTTAGAAAGGGACAAACGGAAGAACACTTATTTTCTCCCTTTCCTCCCACATTTGCTCTTACGCGTATTGAAGTTTGGTTTTTCTCAGCCTTAGGGCCTTGAGCCTCCAAATTTTTTCTAGAAAAGATTATTTTTGTTCTAAATGTTTTCACCCTTATTTCTGATACGATCTCAAATGAATCAATGAACACAGGTTGGCTTATTCATTGCATGTTAAATGACCTTCCATTCTTTAGCATGTGACCCTTTCCCTATTTCCTTCTCAGAGCTTATGTTTTTTTACAGTCATAAACATAATGACCTATGATAAGACATTTAAATTTAACTAACTATGAAATTTAAGCTGCTATTCCAGCCCACATCTTTACTGGGGTTTCTTCTAGCCATCTTTTTTTTTTTTTTAATTTTTTTTTTAAAGATTTTATTTATTTATTCATTAGAGACAGAGAGAGAGAGAGAGAGGCAGAGGGAGAAGCAGGCTCCCAAGGAGCAGGGAGCCCGATGCAGGACTCGATCCCAGGACCCTGAGATCATGACCTGAGCCGAAGGCAGACGCTTAATGACTGAGCCACCTAGGCGCCCTCTTCTAGCCATCTTTCTCTCTCCCAGTTTTGGAGTCTAAATCGTTTAATTTTAAATCATCTAGGAAGGATTTAGAAGCAAATAATCATATGCTCTAGTGATCACTTTTTGTTTCTTCTCATAGTTCTCAGGTATTCTTTTAGGTACATGATACACTGAAATGAATTCCAAGCAGCTGCTTGAGGTTCCATTCCTGGTCAGTGTAACTGACACCGTATTAATAGGAGAGGTTCAATATATATTGCTATCTATTCTACAGCTGCTAATGTGACAACACCATGATGAATTACTTTACTTATTTGTCCTAATTAATGAGTTCACATTCTCTAAACTCCAAACCAATAGCTTTCACATGTTAAAATATAATTCACTCTTTTCTTGGAAGGTGAAAGCATATATTTTGAAATTGGAGTAACTTTTGTTTTCCACATTAGAAATTAAAAATAAGCAAAACAGAAAGACAAAAAATGCCTGCCAGCACAGAAAGCTCTGTTTCAAATAGTATGTGTGTAAAACACATACTATTTAGAAGACAGATTCTTACCTAAGTTATTAATACTAAGTCATTATGTTCAGTTATATCAATTATGTTTCTTGAGACGCTGCAATTGATAAGAATGTAAAAGGCCATGTATTTAAGATGTGAATTGTATGCTTAGATTTATTTATGCCATTAATTCTCATGGAGATCTGCTTGCAATTTTGTAGGCTGACAGAAAGGACCACAGGATGAGTTACTGTGAAAAATGGGTATTTTCCCTTACCTTTTCTTTTAATATTTTGGCAAAAATATCATTTTTTTTCTTATGAACTTTCTGCCTGGGTAGCTGTTCTAGCCAGCAGCACCAGCACCTGGAAGGTGGTATACATATCTGTCTGCTAAAAGTAAATGATGTGCAATTACGGACTTTTCAGACCCTAATTACTCTTACACCTAAGCCAAATTTATAGTCTTGTCCTAGAATCCCTTAATTTTTCCATTATTCTTCCTAATAAGTCCTTCCATTAGCCTGACTTTATTTTAATAGGAAATATCCACTAAAAATAGAAGAGTTCATATCATCCATATTGGCTAAAATAATAAGACCACAAATATACAGTCAATTTTAAAACTAAAAATTTGATCTCAGAATGCAAATTTTTTTTCCATAAGTGATGTTGGGGAGAGGGAGCAGGGCAATACCTTAATGGAGAGCTAGAGCTCAAATAAAATTTCTCATATAAATGTTTAAGCAGTCAATTTGACAACACTGAAAGAAAGAGGGAGTATTTTCCGAAGGAGAGCAGGCCCTGTGCTGTGTGTTGGGAGAGTCATACCTTCGGGCATCATTGTGGTAGGAGGAGGGAAGGGTGTGAGTCATCCTGATGGCTCTAGGGGTAGGGGGAGGAGAAGTTTCACATTTAATTGTTGCTTTGTCCTCCCGACCATCTTCTTCCACCACTGCAATCTAGAAGCGAAAACAATACATTCAGATGAACTCTTTCTAGATTTCAATGGAAATGGATGGAAATGGAGAAATCATTAAGCAAGGCTATTTGAGTAATTCTAATACAAAAACAAAATAAAAAACTTGGGGCAAATAGGTCTTACACTTATAAATTCACATTATTAAAGAGTGTGTGTCATAACTGTTTAAAAATAAAGACATTCCAGTTTGGGGAAAAAAAAAAAAAACCTTGGATACTTTACACAAAAATATTATTTCAGAGTAAATAAACACCATAGATCACTATCCAGGGACTATAAGAAAGCTATCCTGGAATCCATTTCAATACATCAGGAATGTAAATGTTTTATAAAAAGTTACTGAACACATATTTGAGCTAATTCACTAAAAAAAGTATGCATAGTCAGGTTATCATAACATGGATATCTTTTACATAGATTTTTGAAGTGAGAAGAGAAGGTGGCAAAAATACAACTTTACCAGATAAAGTGTATTAAATCAGGCTAATGAAATGTGTTCCAGATGTTTAAAAAAAATGAGTGGCAATTTATTAGAAAAAAAATTCTTGCAAATTGTTTCATTTCACTACCTCTCATGGGAATGTGGACAAAGGCATACAGAAACCAGAAGATGGGGTGGAAGGGATTTCTTTGAATAATTTAGTTCAGAATCCAGAACAATTCAGGATATCATAAATTCTGTCAGAGACAGACATATAAAACTGCATGACAGTCAGACTTTTCAATAATCAAATTGATTGTAAAGAGGTATTTTTTTACAACAATCCTGCATTTTTTTCACGGCATCACTGTGCATTGAAATACATACATATAGAGGGAAAGATTGTGGAAAGCATAGTTAGAAGATACAGTTCTGGAAGTTCTGATGACAAAAAGTTAGCAATATGGCTACAGCAAAAATTTTAAAGCTGTTTATCATCTTATGTCTACATAATGCCTTGCTTTGTTTCTATGTTGAGCTATTATGCGTAAGTGTGTTTATATATGATATACGATAAAGACCTCATGTATTGGAGAAACTTAAATAAATTGTTTGACTGGGCTTTTGTCATCCAAGCCTAGATTACTTGTAACAGTTCATGTAGGCATCTTTATAGGATTTCCTCTTTCCATTTCAATGAGTACAGTGCCACAGGAAGAATCTTTTTCAAGAACTACTTTCAGCATGAGGTTAACACTCTGGAAAACTCTTCCTAAACTCACCTTTCATCTAAATTCATAAAGTATGTTTCCAAACTCTATTTAATATGTGTTTATGTCTTCACAGTCCCATGGTCTAGCCGTAATTGTTTTTTGTGATTATTTCTGCGAAGCCTGACCCTTTTGCTTCCAGAGTTTTTCCTCTGAAACACCTCCTAAAATGCCTTATTCTCTCCACACCACCAGTCAAATATGCCAACTGTCCAAATACCAGCTTTTAAAAACATCATACACAAACTGTTTGTCTGAATAATGCTTGGAGCTTACACTGTATAAATAAAATAGAGGAGAAAGGGTTTGGAATCAGAGATGGATTTGAATTCTGATTTCTCTTACTTGTTGAATGACATGTGCTAATTACTTACCTTCTCTAAGATTCAATTTCCTCATCAGTAAAATGGATGTGATAATACTTATCTTAAAGTGTTCTTTTAAAGTGCAAATGGAATCACACCTGTAACTCCTTAGCCTGATACACAACAATTTCTAGTTTGTGGTCTTTCCATGACCTACTTTTTTTTACCAACCATTTCTTTACCCACTGAATTCCCTGAGCCTGCATTCCTTTATGGGACCTTCCTTTGTGACTTTTTTTCTTATACCCACTGAACTTCTTTTACATCCATCATCTACTCAAATTTCTTTCTATATTCCTAGAATAATCCTTTTAAGTGGTAGAGGAAGTCAGAGACAAAGAACTTTATGCATGATGAATTTGACAGTTGAGAACCAACTGGTAGTATCACGGAGAAGATACTATAGAAAGATAGATGTTAACTCAAGAAAAAAAAAAGTTCCATCAATCTAAGCCACACAAATACAGATTTCTTTAATTTAAAAAAGACAAAAAAAAAAAAAACAGTTTTCTGGTTCCTGAAGTTTTTGGAAATAGTCTATCACATCTTGATGATACTGAAAAATAGATTTATGCACTAGATAGTAGGTTGAATCTTTGAAATCTTCCCCATCCAATATCCCATGAGTCTGAGCTCTGCTGTTCTCAATTATCTAACAAGATGTCATTTTGTGAATCAGAACTAGAGTCAATTTTGTTTCTCATTTCCAATACTTATTCTATTTATGTCACACCAAACAGGAAGGCAGCAGATTAATTATATTTTTATAAGTTCTGTATTCTTGATACTCGGGCATCTGGTGCCATGCTGACCCAACAGAATGTTCCTCTCAGGGCTAGCTAATTCCTAGAGATAGCAAACTACTTCCCTGGAGTGTGCCTTTCATGTGCACATCAATGAATCTAGAACAGCCGCCAAATCATACTCTCTCTCTGGCTCTTACACTTCAGGAGGCAATATTTCTCTGCCTTAATTATCCCAGGCCAGGAATTGGACAACTAGAGATGGCCCAAATACCTAGAGCCCACCGACATGATTAAAACTAGCCAATCCTAAGCCTGCTTACCCTGCCTTGCCTTTCCAACAGAAACCACAATAAAGCTCCTACTCATCCTTTCTCCTAGCTCTTTCTGCTTCAGGACCTCCTCTGGTACTTCCTTTTGCCTCTGCATAGCAGGGCATGCCCTTCCTCTGGGGAAGTGTGAGTAACAAACTCTCTTTTCATTGACAGTGGTCTCCTGATGTTGGTCTCACATACCTGAATAACAGTAAAACCTACATTTAAAAACAAGCAGCATTGTTCTAGCATTGACAATAAACAACCTAATTCTAGGATATTTAGACCACATAATCTAACCATTACCCTAGAAAGCATAAACAATTTTATTTTGAGGCATTTGTTCTTATAATCGTATTTACACAATTGGATAACACTTAAATACTTTTAATATTTCTTTTTATGTTACTAAAATGTCTCAACTAATGGGAATATAATTTTAAAGCTTTCACAGAAAAACAATATTCAACTAGCAATCATATAAAAGATATTTACAGTACCTTTCTCCGATGTTTCCTTAGATCACTTGGCTGTGATTGGCAGTAATAAAAACAACATAAAACAGAACTAATTAATGAGTACCATTGACCATGTTACAAGTTTAAACAGTATTCTATAACTTGACTGTCTTGTTTTTTCATTCCATTGTTTTCTAAATAAATGTCTTTAACCATTACAGAAGGACTCCTCCTCAGAGTGACTTCAGAGAGGAACCTTCGTAGATGGAATTGGTAGGGGGCATGTCCACATGATGGGGTCAAACATATGTGTATGAGATCTGAGACACGGAACCCTAGGGAATAGGAAGCACATATGGAGTGATCTAGCCAGAAATAAATATGGGACTATATCCTCCCAAGAAAACATAAATGGGAATGAAGAAGATCATATATAAATGAAGAATCAATGCACATATATGGAGTTTATAAACATTCCCTTTTGCCCTATCTATGCAGAGCCTTGGTCCTCCCTTGGGCAGGGATGTTATTCCTGATGCATCTCAAACTTCCTGGCATCCTAACAAATCTCTCATTCCCAAATGCCTAAAGCTCTGGCCTCAGTATAACATGTTTCTACAGCTGCTGTTTTCTTGTCAATGTGCTTTTACAGAATTTTTTTAAAAGTTAATTCTTTCTGATTTCCAATGAACCTTATTCACTTAATATCTTTGTTAATTTTTCTTGTGTGAGTAAAACAATTTTATTCCATTTTAGTTACATTTATATATTTTTGTTATTGGAAAATTGGTTGATCTACTTCATTCAATATTCTAACTAGGTATTGGTAGACTGTTCTTTATGCTTATAGATTTGTGGTGATGTAGGGGCGCCTGGGTGGCTCAGTCGTTATGCATCTGCCTTTGGCTCAGGTCGTGATCCCGGGGTCCTGGGATTGAGCCCCGCATTGGGCTCCCTGCTCGGCGGGAGGCCTGCTTCTCCCTCCTCTCTCTCTGTCAAATAAATAAATAAAATCTTAAAGAAAAAAAAGATTTGTGGTGAGGTAAAAGTAAATAAAAGCACATTTTATAATCAGGACAAATAACAATGTTTGCAAAACATATAAACATATACAATACAAATGAATATAATATCTTTTCAATCTCTGCTTTTCTGTCCCTAAAATTCTTCATTTTCCTCTGAATATCCAAACATGGATTATATCCAACAAAATTATCCCCCCCAATATTTTCTATAGGTAAAAGAAAATCTACTTGTCTTTCACTGTAGCAGTGATGAATTTAATGACAAAGTTTTCTTAGGATGATAAGGACTTCCGGGTTTCATTTCTTGTTTTTCTGAGTCAGATATGGAAAATTTTATGTACTTTTTTTACCCTCAGGAAATGCTTTAAACATTTTTAAGTACTGTAATTACAGTGTAATAATGTTCATTTATCATTGATTTATTTATGACTAACTGCTCAAGAAAATGCATGAAAGCTATGGCATCTTTTTCATATTACACAAACATCATGTCTAAATAATGTGTGTAAATGTGTTTATACACATTATTTTATTAGTATAAAATAATAACATTATCAATGTTTATGAAAATACTTTAAAGAGCAAAACACTATGTTGCAAAAATGTAAGGAAGAATAGGACAGAAATAACCAAAGCTTCCTTGCCTTGAATGCTGGCTGAATTATGCTCTGTGGGCCAACATTCTTACTGTAGCTTTGATAATAAGTCATCAATATATGCAGCAAATATAAACAGAAAGTAAGACAGAGACAATGTCCTGTTTAGTTAAAGTCAGATTAATGGTTCTTAGATTTCTAAAAATAAGCAGAGCATAATGTAGCTCCATATACTGGGTATATAGTACATTGGCTAAAACTTTGTGCTGTGTCAAAGTGCGGGTCCGTTCTGATTAGCTGTCCTTTGTCCTGATTGGGTACAGTCTATGATGTCTGTTTTAAAAATATTTTTTTAAGATTTTATTTATTTATTTGAGAGCGAGCGAGCATGAGCAGGGGTGAGGGGCAGAGGGAGAAGCAGACTCCCTGCTGAGCAGCAGCCAGCCTGACTAGGGAGGGGCTAGAGCCCAGGACAAGACCTGAGCTCAAGACCTGAGCTAAAGGCAGCCACTTAACTGAGTGAGCCACCCAGGCGCCCCTATTTTAAAAATATTTTTAATATCAATATTCTGAGCACAGAATAGAGGACTCAGTGGTTTAAGACGGTAAGTAAGAAGGTAAAAGTTTCCTTTTTTAAAAAATTTTGCCATGTTTCTTTTATGTTGACTTTATTGTATGGAAGTCCATAATCATAAAGAGTTTGAATGTGAAAAATGCTGCCACACCATAAAAATAGTTTTCTGTTTCAATTCTCAATTGTAAAATTAAAGAAAAAGACATTTAACTTACATACATAACAGATTTTGTAAAAATAAAATTAAAAAAAATTATAAGGTAGTTTTTGCCTAGAGGTGAGAGCATTTTATATATAAAGATAGAGATATAATTTCTTTATAAATATGTGCATATGTGCATTAATATAAATCAATTCCAATGGAAATAATTTTTACAATTTATTAGCTACAATACATATTACTGCAACATATTTATTAAAGATGTCATTTAGAAAATGAATTAAAATTTTTTGTTCAGATATTTTACACACATACATACGCACAGAGATAGATACTGTGACACTTTTTATAGAAGCTTCACAGCCTTCTGACTATATTTAGAAACACTGTATACACTTCATATTCTTCTGTAGTATCATTAATTTCTCCTCCATTTGTTATATTTGTGCTAGTTTTATACTGTATAAAACTATTATTTCACCTATTTTTTAAATTAATTTCTATCCCCAAACTCATTTTTAATTAGAATTTTATTATTTTAATAGTAAAGTTTTAATATTCATTACAAAAACAGAATTTTACCTCCAAAAATAGTTCAGAATATTTAAATCTTCATTACTGTCATTTAAACGTTATTTCCAGGTAATCACACACACACACAGAAGGGACAGAGTTGCACATGCTTTTGTGCCAGCAAATTTGAAGAAAAAATCCAGCTCCACTTACTGTGTTGAACATGAGCAATTTACTCATGCTCTCAAACCCCAGTTACCTCTGCTCTCTGTTGAGGTGATGCCCTCAGACTTGCAGATGTTATCATGAGATTTAAGTGGCTAACCATCACAGCACTCAGTAGTCATTCCCATCATTTCTTCCAGAGGTTTCTCTATATTATTTTTAGCAAAGGCATTTTGATTTTCTCTCAATTATATTCAGGGTACCTCCTAACTTAGGTTTCTAACTATTAATCCCAAATATAAAAATAAACGAAACAAAGAATTAAAGAATAAAGAAGGGTAAAAATGTTGACATGAAATTCTAAAACAAAATTGGGAAATTGTTGCTCTTATTTTTGATGGATCTTCTTATTAAAATTATATTATCTATATTATAAAAAATGTTAACATTCTTTGTTGTTTTATTGAAGCAATTATAATAATTTTTTTGTGATTTATTGCATTAAAAATAAAATACCCAGTTCCAATTTACTTCATCAAGATATTACCTGTAAAAATTTACTTAATGGTTTAAGTCATTCAGATAGCTGCTGTGATATTTAGATTGCTACTCTTCTACTTACCTATTATGTGACCTTAGAAAATTACACCTGTGTAGGCTATATTTGCTTGCCTCATAATGGGATTAATAGTTGCACCTACCGCATAGGGATGTTGTGAGAAAAGAAAAATGATAAAAACCAAAGAAGGTCCTTAGAATAAACACCCAGTAAATATCAGCTCATGCACCATTAATCCTAATGGGGACAATGTTCTCGTGCATATCATCATACCAGTGTCATGACTCCCATCCGATCCATTTCCCTGGCAGGACTCCGAGGGGTGAGCTTTGGCGTTGAGTGTCCACTCGGGGGAGATGAACTGGCCAGTGAAGAAGCTGTAACGGAGGCAGTGATGGAGGTACCTGGGTGGACTCTTGCTAAATTCAGGCCTTCCAGGCTCACACTAGCCACTCTGTTCTCAATTTCTTCAGCACGTAACTCCGTGGATTCTTTTTCTTCCTGAATTAGCCTGAAAGATACAATTTAATTTGGATCCATTATATGCTGCTAAGATGGTAACTGGAATTCATATAAATAAATAAATAGCTCTGTGAACATTTTATATCAAATCTAATGTTTTCTTTTCTCTAAGGCTATGATATAACTTTCAAAAATTCCAGAGGCTTTCTGGCTGATTATTAGAAAATCCTTCTTTTCAAGTGATATATAACTCCTCCCCACTTTCAGTCTAACCCTCTTTCTATACTACACCTGCTAAAACTTTTTTTTTCACCTGCTAAACCTTTTAAAACCTTGCCTGCCTAGAAAATTTCTGCCGCTAATCCTTTTTTTTTTTTTCCTGCCACTCATCCTAATCTTACATTTGACCTGAGGTGCCAGTAAATGAGACTTTTAGAAACTCAGATCCCAACAAAGATACTGAATCTTAACTCCCACCTGATGAAACAGTACAACTGACAGAATCTTCAATGAATGGCCATTTATAATTATCATTTGGTCAAATAAAACCCTGAGATTTTTTTTAACAATACCTACTTAGCCAAGTCAACTTCAAAAAAGCACCAGGCAATGTTAATAATATGGAGATGATCTATTTATAGGCAGATAGACACATACATACATAATAAAAGAAACTGTTTTAACTGTTGCTAAATGCTTTTGAGAAGACAAAGCACTATTACTCATTTTTTCTTTAAGGAGAAGCTTCAAGAATATGTAGAAGGAAAGAAAGAAAGAAAGAAAGAAAGAAAGAAAGAAAGAAAGAAAGAAGATGGAAAGAAAGAAAGACACAAAATAGATTCCCTTTGAAATGTCCTGATGTGTTGGAGAGAGAGTCCCATATAAATCATACAAAAGGATAAAATAATAAATAAGACCACAAAAGTAAGGCACTCAAAACAGTAGCTAACTATAGATGCACAGATTAACTAACAAACAGGACAGTGGCAAATGAAGTAATTTGATCCCTTCCTTTAAGGGAGAATAAGTAAACTGAGGAAACCAGAAAAGAGGAAGTTTTTTTTAATGGTTAGAATAGTTTGTGGAAGAAGAAAAATCTTAACCAGAAATAAATTCTAGTTAGTGTTAGCAGTTTTTACGAAGACGTTGTCACTGTTTTTATGAAGATGCTTCTTTTTTATAATAAGTTTTTAAATTTTAATTCTAGTATAGTTTAACATACAGTGTTATATTAGTTTCAGGTGTACAATATAGTGATTCAACACTTCCATGCATATTCAGTGCTCATCATGATAAGTGTACTCTTTAATCCCCATCACCTATTTCACCCACCCTCCCACCCTCTCCCCTCTGGTAACCATCAGTTTGTTCTCTACAGTTAAGAGTCTGTTTCTTGGTTTGCCTCCCTTTTTTCCCTTTGCCCGTTTGTTTCTTAAATTCTACATATGAGTGAGATGGTATGGTATTTGGCTTTCTCTGACTTACTTCACTTAGCATTATACTCTCTAGCTCCATCCATGTTGTTGCGAATGGCAAGATTTCGTTCTTCTTTTTTTTTTTTTTTTGAGAGAGCGAAAAAGAGAGCACACACAGATGCACACATGTGAGTGAGGGGAGGTGAGGGGCAGAGGGAGAGGGGGATTTTTTTTTATGTTGTACACCTGCAACATGTGCATTTCTTTTTTTTTAATTTTTTATTTAAATTCAATTTAATTAACATATACTGTATTATTAGTTTCAGAGGTAGAATTTAGTGATTCATCAGTTGCATATAACACTCAGTGCTCATTAGTTCAAGTGCCCTCCTTAATGCCCATCACCCAGTTACCCCATCCCCCCACCCACCTCTTCTCCAGCAAGAGAATCTTAAGCAGGCTCCATGCAGAGCCTGAGGCAGGGCTCAATCTCACAACCCTAAGATCATGACCTGAGCCGAAATCAAGAGTCAGATACTTAGCCAACTGACCCACTCAGGTGCCCCAAGTTTTCATTCTATTTTAGGGCTGAATAATTTTCCATTGTATGTATATACCACTTCTTTATCCATTTATCTATCAATGGACACTTGGGCTGTTTCCATAGCTTGGTTACTGTAAATAATGCTGCAATAAACATAGGGTTGCATGAATCCCTTTGAATTAGTGTTTTGGTATTTTTTGAGTAAATACCTAGTAGTGTGATTACTGGATCTTAGGGCAGTTCTATTTTTTTTTTTTTTTAAGATTTTACTTATTTGTCAGAGAGAGAGAGAGCCCACAGGCAAGGGGAGCGGCAGGCAAAGGGAGAAGCAGGCTCCCTGCTGAGCAAGGAGTCCAATGTGGGACTTGATTCCAGGACCCTGGGATCATGACCTGAGCCAAAGGCAGATGCTTAACCAACTGAGCCACCCAGGTGTCTCGGGTAGTTCTCTTTTTAACTTTTTGAGGAACCTCTGTACTGTTTTCCAGAGTGGCTGCACCAGTTTGCATTCCCACCAGCAGTGTAAGAGGATTCTCCTTGCTCCACATCCTCACCAACACCTGCTATTTCTTGTGTTTTTGATTTTAGCCATTCTGACAGTTGTGAAGTAGTATCTCATTGTGCTTTTGATTTGCATTTCCCTGATGATTAGTGATGTTGAGCATCTTTTCATGTGTCTGTTGGCCATCTGTATGTCTTCTTTGGAAAAATGTCTATTCATGTCTTTTACCCATTTTAATTGGATTATTTATTTTTTGGGGGGGTGTTGAGTTGTATAAATTTTTTATATATTTTGAATTTAACCCTTTATCGGATATGTCATTTGCAAATATCTTCTCCCATTCCATAGGTTACCTTCTAGCTTTGTTGATTGTTTCCTTAACTGTGCAGAAGCTTTTTATTTTGATGTAGTCCCAATAGTTCATTTTTACTTTTGCTTCCCTTGTCTCAGGAGACATATCTAGAAAACTGTTGCTATGGCTGATGTCAGAAATTACTGCCTATGCGCTCTTCTAGGATTTTTAGAGTTTCATGTCTCACATTTAGATCTTTAATCCATTTTGAATTTGTTTGTGTATAGTATAAGAAAGTGGTCCAGTTTCATTCTTTTGCATGTAGCTGTCCAGTTTTCTCACACTATTTGTTGAAGAGACTGTTTTTTTCCCATTGTATATTCTTTCCTCCTCTAAGATTAATTGACCATATATTTGTGAGTTTATTTCTTTGTTTTCTATGATGTTCCATTGATCTATGTGTCTATTTTTATGCCAATACCATACTGTTTTACTAAAGGTTTGTAATATAACTTGAAGTCTGGAATTGTGATATGTCCAGTTTTTTCTTTTTCAAGATTGCTTTGGCTATTCAGGGTCTATTGTGGTTCCACACAAATTTTAGGATTGTTCTAGTTTTGTGAAAAATATTATTGGTATTTTGATAGGGATTGCATTAAATTTGTAGATTGCTTTGGGTAGTATAGACATTTTAACAATATTTGTTCTTCTAATCCATGAACATGGAATGTCTTTGCATTTTTTATGTTGTTTTTTATTTCTTTCATCAACATTTAATAGTTTTCATAGTAGAGGTCTTTCACCTCCTTGGTTAAGTTTATGCCAACATATTTCATTATTTTTTTAGTGCATTTGTAAATGGGATTGCTTCATTATTAGTGTATAGAAATGCAACAGATTTCTGTACATTGATTTTGTATCCTGCCACCTTAATGAATTCATTTATTAGTTCTAGTAGTTTTTTGGTAGAGTCTTTAGGGTTTTTTTATATATAGTATCATGTCATCTGCAATTAGTGAAAGTATTAGTTCTTCCTTACCAATCTGGACATTTTTTCTTTCTTTTTATTGTCTAATTGCTATGGCTAGGACTTCCAGTACTATGTTGAGTAACAGTGGTGAGAGTGGACATACTTGTCTTTTTCCTGACCTTAAGGGAAAAGCTCTGTTTTTCATCACTGAGTATGATATTTTTGTGGGTTTTTCATGTAAAGTCTTTATTATGTTGAGATATTTTCCCTCTAAATCTACTCTGTTGAGGGTTTTTATCATAAATGGATATTGTACTTTGTCAAATGCTTTTTCTTCATCTATTGAAATGATCATATGGTTTTTATCCTTTTTCTTATTGATGTGATATATCACATTGATGGATTTGTGAATATTTAACCACCCTTGCATTCTGGGACTAAATCCCACTTGATTGTAGTGAATGATTTTTTTAATGTATTGTTGGATTTGGTTTGCTACTATTTTGTTGAGAATTTTTGCATCTATGTTCATCAGAGATATTGGCCTATAGTTCTCTTTTTTTTTGTGATGTCTTTATCTGGTTTTGGTATCAGGGTGATACTGGCCTCATAGAATGGATTTGAAAGTTTTCCTTTATCTTATATTTTTTGGAATAGTTTGAAATGAATTGGTATTACCTCTTCTTCAAATGTTCAAATTTTCTATTTCTTCTTGCTTCAGGTTATACATTTCTAGGAATTTATCCATTTCTTCAAGTTTGTCCAATTTGTTGGCGTATAATTTTTCATAATATTCTCTTACAATTGTTTGTATTTCTTTGGTGTTGCTTATTATTTCTTCTCTTTCATTTGTGATTTGTTTATATGGGTCTTTATTTTATTTTATGAGTCTAGCTAAGTGTTTATCAATTTTGTTGATCTTAATGAATCAACTCCTGGTTTCATTTATCTCTTCTTTAGTTTTTGTTTGTTCCTTTATTTTTAGTTTCTATATCATTTATTTCTGCTCTAACCTTTATTATTTCCTTCCTTCTCTGGTTTTGCGTTTTGTTTGTTATTTTTCTAGCTCCTTTAGGTGTAAAGTTAGATTGGTTATTTGAGATTTTTCTTGCTTCTAGCTTGCATTGTTATAAACTTTCCTCTTAGAACCACTTTTGCTGCATCCCAAAGATTATGGACCATTGCATTTTCATTTTGATTTGTTTCCATGTAATTTTTAATTTCTTTTTGATTTTTCCATTGACTCATTTTTAAGTTTCAACCCATTCTTTAATCCTTTCCACACCACATTTTAGGTATATGGTGTCATATTTTACATCCTTTTATTTTGTGAATCCCTTGACTAATTTTTACAGATATATTCTTTACCTTTAGTTGTGGAATTTGTTCTTCCAGTCTTCAGATCATTTTCTGGGTTATATTCACTTATGTGAGTGTTGTAGTTGTATCCATGGGATGAGATGAGCTTAGAGTCCTCCTACTCCACCATCTTCCCCTGCTGTCCAAAATACCTACTTCTTTTGAATGTTGCTATATACTTGAATTATATGTAGTTCTTAATTTCTTAAAAACTAGCAACTATATTAAATACATTATTAGGGTCAGCAAGGAAACATATAAAAGGGTATCAACTTAATTAGTCTAGACCAAGATTATAACTGGGCTTTACTACCCTAAGGTAACAAAGTTGAGGTCCTAGAGGGACATGGGTTGTTATTGAGGGTGTGTGTATATATTCTCGATGAAAACAAATATCACAGATACATACTCGATTTCAAATCTACTCAGTGTGTTAAATCATTAGCTCTGTAGCATCAAAAAATGTCATTCAGTTTGAATTTATGTTCTGTATTATTTTTTCTATTCATACTAATCAAATATTTATGAAACACTTTCTATTTATCAAGAAAAGTGCTAATATCTGGATATAAAAGACAGTGAGCAAAACAAGATATATTTCTTGTTCTTATATAATTTACAATCTAATGAAGGTAAGAAAGACAGTAAAATGAACTGAAGGACAGAAGAAGGGATGGTGGTAAGAGTAAAGAGGGTGAAATGTTATGGGACAATGGTGTGGAATGAGGAGAATGTTCTAGAAGAAAGGAACAGCAACCACAAAGGAGAGAGCAAGGAAGATTCAAAGAACTGGAAGTCATGTATAATGGAACATGGAATCAGGTAGGTGAGAATGTTGAGGAAGGTGGGGCACTGTAGACAATATGGAGTATTTTGTTCTTTATCTTAAGAGCAACTGAAGGGTTTGAAAAAGGGTTACTTTACCTAAGCACATTGGGTTTTAAAAAAGTCTTCTCTGGTTGCAGTGTTACTTTGGATTAGATGGGAACCCATACACCGTGAGGAAACCAGAAAGAATTATTGTCATCTACATGAGAACCTATTATAATGTGCAATAGGCTGATGATAGAAGAGAACTGGATAGGGCGCCTGGGTGGCTCAGATGGTTGGGCGTCTGCCTTTGGCTCAGGTCATGATCTCAGGGTCCTGGGATCGAGTCCCGCATCGGGCTCCCTGCTCCTTGGGAGCCTGCTTCTCCCTCTGCCTCTCTCTCTCTCTCTCTGTCTCTCATGAATAAATAAATAAAATTTAAAAAATATATATTTAAAAAAAAAAAAAAAGAAGAGAACTGGATAGATGTGAATTGTATTAGGAGGTAACACACTTAGCTAGAGCCAGAAAAACAAACAAACAAACAAAACCCATTGTTCAAAATATTAAAAAACTGTTCATCCATTGAGAAAAAACAAGTTAAGAGTAGTTTCCCGATGTTTGAAAGACTGTAAATCCACCTGACACAGTTAGGTTCTTTACTGGGGTTAGTCAAGTTAATGATAAGTAAAGACTACTAACATCATTGGGATTTGAGACAGTATATATTAAGTTAAAAATTGAAATTATCAACATTTCTCAATGTTTGAATTGATAACTTGTACAACTTCAACTCTATAATGTAATCTACTCTTTGGAAACCATCTATTATCCACTGTGGTGATAGTGCATTTTTTTCATATCTACTATGAAATAATTCAGTCCTAGTTAATTTCACTCTGATGTCTAAATAGTTTTAAGGAGCTGGCTGCATATTTTTTTTTATTTTTTTAAAGATTTTTTTTTAATTAATTTATTTGAGAGAGAGAGAATGAGAGAGAGAGAACACATGAGAGGGGATAGGGTCAGAGGATGAAGCAGACTCCCCGCCGAGCAGGGAGCCCGATGCGGGACTTGATCCAGGGACTCCAGGATCATGACCTGAGCCGAAGGCAGTCGCTTAACCAACTGAGCCACCCAGGCGCCCTAGCTGGCTGCATATTAATTGCATACTATTTAGTACCTTTATGGCAGTGTTAAATGTACTTTAAGAATGTACCTTATTACCACAAATATCATTTAAACAGTAAATTTAAATGTAAAAAGTGCTTTGAAATTCAAAGGTTCCCAGATGATGCCTGTGCTTCTGGTTTAATTATCTCATTTTTAGTATCAAGGTCTTCTAATCCTTTAAAACCATCAGTGATAATTGAACTCACCTGATTTCTTTTTTTTTTTTAAAGATTTTATTTATTTATTTGAGAGAGAGGATGAGAGAGAGAGAGCACATGAGAGGGGGGAGGGTCAGAGGGAGAAGCAGACCCCCCGCCAAGCAGGGAGCCCGATGTGGGACTCGATCCCGGGACTCCAGGACCATGACCTGAGCCGAAGGCAGTCGCTTAACCAACTGAGCCACCCAGGCGCCCGAACTCACCTGATTTCTTTGTTGATGGCATCCAATTGTTCCTGAAGCATCATGGCTAGAGTCTGGGCATCAGAATGACCGCTTGGAGAGAGAAGATCCATTGAGCTAAAAATAGTTTCTCTGTCATCATCATCAATATCAGACATTTCTGTGTCACTTTCAAAAGGGTGGCTGCTTAGCACTCCAATTTGCTGAGTTCTATTCCACTCATGATCCCCAAGAGACTTCACCTGTGTGGTAAATGAGTAATTACCGTATGTATCATATTGCTCATTATTAAAGCACTATTCTGAAAAATATCAACAAAAAGCACTCATGCTTTATAGTTTACCTAGCAAAAGCAGAACTGATTATTACCATTTTAATGCATTGTTTCAATAAAATATTTCCTTGACATCTTAAGTAATGGCAGATATTAATTGTCAGCATAAATACCAAGATTTTAATAGGAATAATGATGATAAACTTATGCATGATTTCTAGTTCAACCCCACTTGAAGTTAACAATCACTTTAAAGCATCTATGTTTGAAACATTTTTCCTTCTTTCCAAATATAACAATCTCTATTCACTTGTACTGGAGCATTTCCATCTCTTATATTAGTCTTACTTACACTTTCTTATTATAGACTGAGACTGCAAATATTATCACACTAGTTATATAATAATTCTCTCCCAAACATTCATTTACATAGATTCTAACAAAGTATAATTAAAATAATATTGAAAAGTGATTTAATTTCATCTCTACTTCTCTGATCACTTAAATGCTTCATTGATTTTTTAAGCCCAAGGCACACTAATTTACATGACTATGGTTTTTATTTGATATAAGAAATCCCTCATGTGAATGAAAATCTTTTTTTGTAAGTAATCTCTACGCCCCATGTGGGGCTCCAACTCATGACCCCAAGATCAAGAGTTGCATGCTCTACTGACTAAGCCAGCCAGGTGCCCCCAAAGATAATATATCTATTGGTGTTTTTCAAGCTGTTATCTGAGGGTGGGAGAGGAAGGGAAGTAAGAGAGAGGGGACCTAGAGTTTTCTGCATTTTAAAAAATGGTTTTCATTTTTGTGATGATGTAAAATGATTTTCTGAGGGGGGACCCCATGTAAATACCACAGTATTTATTTAAGATTTGAGGACCTGAATTAGCATTTGTGTTATAAATTTTTTTGGTACCAAGTAGCACTAATTTATTTGTCATATACAAATGAGAAAAGAACTAAGATGGACTTGATTTATTCTTCATTTGTTCACTTCTTATTCATTCATTTAACAGATATTGAATGCCTACTATGAAGGATTAATTTATACATGACATAGGTACCAATTAAAAACCATAGGGTAGGGGCGCCTGGGTGGCTCAGTCGTTGAGCGTCTGCCTTCCACCCAGGTCATGATCCCAGGGTCCTGGGATCGAGCCCCGCATCGGGCTCCCTGCTCCGCGGGAAGCCTGCTTTTCCCTCTCCCACTCCCCCTGCTTGTGTTTCCTCTCTCGCTGTGTCTCTCTCTGTCAAATAAATAAAGTCTTTAAAAAAAAAAAAAGATTGAGCCACCCAGGTACTCCTGGGTTGAGTGTCCAGCTCTTGAAAAAAAAAAAACAACCATAGGGTATCAAGGACCTGTATACAAGTAAGGACAATTAGGTTATATAGTATTCAACACATGAAAGTGGTTGCGGAGAACAACTTATACTTAGGGCACAAAGGAACTATAGTACTTCTCTATAAAATGCCACTCGACACTTACAATATACATGGCTTATATGTAGCGAACGAATGAAGATTGGCACTGCAGTTTATCATGAAGAGTTCTCTATAAACACTTTCAATAGTCTATGTACATTTTCCTCAAAGTTTTATTAAAATAGCAATTATAATTAAAATATTTAATTAATCTTAATTAACAATATATTCATATTGCATAAGTGCCCAAGCAAACCAAGAGTCCATTTGTTTGGCAATACAGCATAAGGGATAAAAAAGCATGGAATTCGAAACCACACAAATAAAGGTTCAAGTTTTGACTCTATCACTTTGCTGGCTGTATAGTGTTGAACACTTAAAATTTCTGAGCTTCAATCTTTTTATGTCTGAAGTTAGCATAAAAATAGAACCAAATTCAAAAGGTTATGTGGATACATGCATGGGGAATGCTTAGTTTAACTTCTGGTACATAGCAGTGGTTTTGCATTAGTTATAGTTTTAAAAATATGTCATATGTCATGCTTGAAACTAAAAATGCTAGCAGTTGGAATTCTCTCAGTATTAAAATTCTATTCAAGATGGAGTAAGATATTTACTTAGAATCATCAAAGACTTGAAATAAAAAAAAAAATTAACCTTTGGCTCATCTCTTCGCACACCCATGCGGCCCCTCCTGGGTCTTCTTATTACTTTAGTTGTTCTGTAATCAGACTGGCTGTCCACTAGGGATCCAACAGAATACCGCAACTCAGCTGAGGTGTCTAGATGAGTTCTGGAAAAAGGAAAAATACGAAACATGACCAATCGCAAAAGTTAAACTTCCCAGCAAATCACTATCAACTGCTTAATTGTCAATAAAGAATAAAGCATAAACCCTCAAGAAAAAAGAAAAATTCAAGGAAGAAAACTGATGAATTGTCATGATTCTTTGAGGTCTCTTCTGAGGCTTATGTCAAAAATTCCAGTCTCAGGTTCATTCCCAAAAGTGAAGTGAATTTTCTGTTTAGAATAGAAAAAATCTGTTTGTTCATCAATTATCATTTTCAATTGTGGTAGTAAAATTAAACATGTTAAGATGGACAACCAAGATCCATTGGCTTAAATTCTGGCAATTCTTTTTTGTTGAAGTATTTAGTGTACATATCAACATATGTTATTTATTGCTGTATCCCTTTATTTTTTTAACAAAATAGGACATACCACCAGATAATTTTTCAGCTTTTGTTAAGACACTGTTTCAAAAAGATAAAGAAAAATCTTTTGATAAGCACATTTGATTCTGAAATCTGCTTAGAGATGAAATAGTTGGAGAATTCCAATAGAAAAATATTATCACACTGGTTTTCAATAAACATGATAATAAAGTAAACTGTAATCAAAGTGTAATAAAGGTTTCTCCAGATACATTATTTATATAGAGATTTACAACACATTCAGTTTATTGCTATAATCGTTATGGGAACAGTGACAGCGTGCTGTCCTATAAAATGCTCTATCATCAGTACGAAATATGCTTAATGCTGTATTTTCTTTTGAACTGGAGGTCCTGATGATCTACTATGCTCTTTCTATTGGTTCTCTTTGTGGAAAAAGAAAAGGGAAAAACCAACCATTTCCAAATGTTAGGCAAGATTAGGAAAGGTTAGGTAAGTTCTAGGTTTTCGCAAGAGGAGAAGACACTGACCTAACGGATGCAAATCCCCGGTTTTGTCAAATAGAACTTTAAAGCAAATGGACTAGGAAATCATTCCCCAAGTAGAGGACAGCTGTTCATTTTTATAGTGGTGAGCTTCAAATTTAATCAAGCAAACTGGTTTTATTATGGATTAGTCATATATAAAAACTAATGAACCAGGTTATACTCATAAATAGGACTTCTCTCAGCCTCTATAACAGGGTCTGTGTTTCATGAAGACAAAGGTCAGATTTTAATCACCACTGTATGCTTAAGGAGGTATTCCTAGCATATAATAAACACTTGATAAATATTTGGTAAGATAATGAATGAATGAAATTAATTATTATACAGTCTAAACTGTCTACCTCAGAATATTCTAAGTACATTTTTTCTGTCACTGCCTGGGTAATATCTCTATGGTCATCAGAGTGGAGATTCTAAAATTATAACTCATCATTCTAGGAGTAGTGTTTTCTTGTTGTTTTATCTCTCAACTCCAAGTCAATTATAAAAACATGAACCAAAACACAGATCTGCTCCTATTGATGCACTGCTTAAAACTCTTCAATGGCCTTACAATGCCCTCGACAATCTAGAACCCTCCTTCTTATTCCAGCTTCACTTCTAGTTAGTATCTGCCTCTTCTCTCTCCAGCCATACAGACTTCCTTTCAATTTCTCGAACAACTCACACTTTCCTCTAATCCTAAGCCTTTGAACATAGTGTTCTTTCTGCTGGAAATAGTCATCACACGTTTATGTGGTTAACATTTTTAAAGTCTCAGATTAAAATTCCCATTGTCTTATATTATTGTAGCCCCTCTATTGTAATTGTCCTCACAGTATCCCTGTATTTCCCGTTTGAAACATGTACTCTTCGTCACCATTACCACTATATCTCCAATGCAGTTTCTTGCAAGTAGAAAGTGCATAATTGATCTTGAAAGAGCAAAAGGCCTGAACCAACGCAACTTTAGAAGAGCCCATTGCTTATACTTCATCTAAAGCAGTTACCGCTCACCTCTCTTCTTTTATTCAACTCCAAGAGCTACTTTACTAACAGAAATCAGAGTCAATATTTCCTACATTTCAACTTTTAAATAATTTCTGGTGTACAATATTTTGAGTCATTCGGAGGTCTAAGTTACAATATAGTCACCGGTTCCTTTAGATATGAACCCTTGCAGTTTCCCCACCTGAATCTCCTGTAACTCTTGCATATAATCTCACCAAAGAACTTCCATAGATAAATCAAGTCTGAATTTTCTTAGAGAACATCTTTTACCCATCTCTAAGATTCCTGAAATGTCTTCCATTGTCCTTTCTAACGACCCAGATCCTACCTTTCTTCAAAGGTGAGCTAAATCAGACCCTCCAGCCATTTATTATTCTCAGATGAGATACTAGTAGAGGATATTAGTTACTGATATTCACCAACTTTAGCTCATCTCTTCCTACCTCTCTGCCTGTATGATCAATGAAATTCTCATGCATCTTCTGTTTTCTTTATAATTTCTTTTTAAATTGTGCGCTCAGAAGCATGGATGTTTGATAAATAATTGCTGTTCAATAAATATTGTTATCTTATAACATATTGTAATTCCATCCCATCAGTTTATAATTGCTGTTCAATAAATATTGTTATCTTATACCATATTATAATTCCATCCCATCAGTTTATCTATCAGTAATTCCTATAATACTTTATACTCATGATTTACTGTTTACAAAACCCCCTTTTGATCACATGTCACAGAGTAAGCTTGTGAGATAGTCATAAAAATATTATTTTATATACAATTTATGTAAAATACATATGAAATTTGAACTTATTAAGGAAAATAGGCTTTCCAAAATCAAACAGCTAGTAATAGCTTGTCTTAAACCTAGGGATGTCAGTCTTCTTATTCTTGGTCTAGCTTTGTTTCTACTACAAGCTGTTGTATCAGAGAAGAATTGTTCTATATGTACTTCCCAAGCTTCCACGATGATCCTTCGTTGTGGATAAGTGTCCCATTATTAGGCTGTCCATGATGACTCACTGCAGTGATGAAATTTTAGACAATACTTCTACAACTCTGTTTTTTTCCCCAATGATATGTATGTATATATTTAATTCCAGTATAATTAATGTAGAGTGTCATATTAGTTTCAGATGTACAATATAGTGATTCAACAATTTTATACATTACTCAGTACTCATCACAATAAGTGTACTCTTAATCCTCTTTACCTATTTCACCCATCCCCCCACCGCCTTTCCCTCTGGTAACCACCAGTTTGTTCTTTATAGTTAAGAGTCTGGTTTTTTGTTTGTCTCTCTCCTCACACCCCAGGACCCCCCTTTTTAAAATACAACTCTGTACTTCTGAGACCAAAGGTCAAAAAGCCAACAAAATGGCCATTTGGCTCTATTAAAAATATTAAACTTGTTGACTGGATGATGCTCATTCTAGGTATTCACTCTGTTGATATTTTTTATAAGCTCTTGCCCTTCATCAACACCATCATTGTCATCATCACCACCTTGTGAATATATATCACTGAATTAAAAATAGCTTCAGTTCAGATACATAAATCATAACAAAGCATTTAGACAAATAAACAAGATTTTCTAAATTAAAGACCTACATTTTTAAAAGTTCTTTGGGTGTTTTCGTGCCTGCAGAACTGTGTTTCTTATATTAAACTGAAGGTAGAAATACTCAAAATGCTGAATTTTATTTTTATTAATACTTTACATTAAAGAGAATATAAGCACCTTGATTTTTATTAATACTTACATTATTACTTTTATTAATACTTACATTAAAGAGGATATAAGCACCTTTTGAATTTTTTTAACTTGGATTTTTCCTCTGAGTATCTGAAAAATGCTTTATTAGATATTCATTCATTCAGTGATATCTATTGTGAGTATAATATACCAATGTTTGTTTATTTGTTTGTTTTAGGTGCTGAGATTATAGTAACCAAAACAAACAAAAATTCCAGCCTCTGTGGAGCTAACATTCTTAGGATAAGTATAAGACCAAGAAAAATGAACTTCTAAAAGTCTGTGGTGGTCAAAAGTTTCAGATAGCTGATATGATTGTGTTGTTAAATAAATAATCAAATAAGTAAATCCTTGTAGGGTTTCTTATTAACCTTAAATAAAAGGCCCTAGCACAAAAGAAAATTATATGTGAATTATCAAGATTGATCTATCTATCTAGAGAGTAAATAATCATATCATTGCTTCTTTCTTTCAAGATGAGGTATTGAGTCAAAGTAGATGAGTATGGCTAAACATATTTGTTTTTAAAACATGTACAATTTCTCCTTCACTCTGTATCTGCAATTAATTTAACAAAAGAGGTAGGTGCTAAGGGACCATAATTAATGATATTTCTTCAGTAACATTAAGCATTGAAAACATTTCTGCATGTAGAGAAAAGAGGTGTTGCCGCTTCCTAGAATGAGATGTAATCTCCTTATATACAGTTCCATTTCTTCATTGAACACTCTTTTTATGTATTTATAGCTATGTAATTAAATGCAGAATACAAAAGGTAATAATTTAAATTTTTATTGCATATTTGCAGGACAGATTACTAAATTAGAGAATGATTTTTGAATATAGAAACAATAAATCAGTCAGGAGTGAAGATAGGGCAATGCCTGCTGAGCAATAAGAGGTACTTATTTATTTTATTTGAGGCAATATGAAATCATAAAAAATTCATATTGATTTTTGGTGAGCTATAGATAAGATTTTAATTTACTATTACCTTGATATTGTGGGTTCAATTAAAGAGCCAGTTCTCATTTTCAATTGGTCAAGTTCAGATCTCAGCTTTTCAATTTCTTCTGCTAATCTTTCCTAAAAATCAAAGAAGTTTTACTCAGAAGATGTGTAAATGCCAATAATACCAACATTCAACTATGACAAACCAAGCTACCAAGCTTAATGGCTTTTTAAAAATAGAAAACTGATGGATATAGTTTTATTAAAGATAATAATCTTGACAGTAAAATATGCCTAATTTTTCCCTTGTAATGAAATGTGAATAGCAGAAATCAATAAAAATTATCTATACTGTCTGGCATTCATTAATCCTAAATTTTTGCAAACATATGGGAATCCTAAGATTATGACTAGTTATGTATACATCACTTCAAAATGCAGAGTCATAATCAGAGCCAGTTAAAAAATAAAGAAAAGGTCTTATTTATGCAGTAAGTGAAGGACTGATTATTCTATAAGCATTGTAGTACACATGGATGAACAGAAAGAAAAATGGATTAAAAAGATGGGAAAAAAATGATTACCTATTTTAAGTTAAAATTATCAGTTTGATATTGGTAGCATTATTTGTGCATCTGAAAATTTTCTCAGATTGGTATTATACTTCCAGTCTGTAGATTTTTTAAGATAAAGGTTGTCTTATAGCCCTTAATTAAATGCTTATGTAAGCATTTAATTTTGTTTTCATGATTATAACTTTTATAATGTTATAAAAGTTTAAATGTATCCTTCTGGATTTTCTATTGCTGTTTTATTTCCTGTCCCACCAGCCAATGCTTGACATTTTACTTGAATCATACTTCATTTCTCACTATACATTTTTGTCAGTGTGGCTTTGCCAATATTTCTCTCATTTGCCCTTTTTATTCTTAGTACCATCATTCTACTTAATACATTTTTTACTTTTTTCCTGCATTATTTCACCAGCTTCCACAGAAGTGGTGCTGTCTCCAATCTCTTCTCTACACAATCTTCTGCTAGTTGTATCATTTTATTTTTTTAATAAAAAATTATTTATTTTAGAGAGAGAGAGAGCGAGCATGAGCACGAGGGGGAGAGGGAGAAAGAATCTCAAGCAGACTGTGAGCTAAGTGTGGAGCCCAATGTGGGGCCCGATCTCAGGACCTTGAGATCATGACCTGAGCTAAAACCAAGAGTCAGACGCTTAACTGACTGCGCCACCTAAGTGCCCGTAGTTGTATCATTTTAAAAAATACATATGATCAGATAAATTATTTGCCTAAAATATTCAATGGTTTCTTATTGCATTTATTAATTCTTTTGTTTGTTATTTCCACAAATATGCATAGAGCACCTCTGTTGTGCTACACACTATGATAAAGTAGCAAAATAAAAAATTCCCTGCCCTCACATAATTTATAATCTAGTAAAAAAGATAATAAACAGAGTCTATAGGATGTTGGGAGGAAACAGAAAATAAAAGGGTCATGGAAGGGCTCTCAAATAAAGTGTTATTTGAGCAAAGACCTAAAGGAAGGGAGTTAAAAAAAAAGGGAATGTCTTAGGAAAAGGCATAGCAGGGGTTGCAAATGCCCCTTATTGGGAGGGGAGTATATTTGTTGAAGGAGTAGGCAAGGAGGTCACTGTGGCAGAAATGGACAGGTTAAAGAGAAAGACAGATAGGGAATAGATTTAGAAAAGTGTGGTTGCAGGGCTTGGGAAGGGTAGTCTTGAAAGCCTGGTCAACCATTTTGAAGTCTTTGGTTTTTACTCTGAGTGAGGTAGCAAATGACTAGAGGATTTTTGAGTAGAGAGGTAACATGATCATTCTAAGAGCAGTGAAATGGACCGTTGACTAAGATTGGGAAGGAGGGAAGAATAAAGTTATTACTGTTCTTCCAAAAACATAGGCAAGAGAATTGTGGCCTGGATAATAATGGTGTTAGAGAGAATGGCTGGATTTTGGTTATATCTTGATGACAGAACTAACAAATTTGCTATTGGACTGAATGTGGGGTGGGAGATAAAGAAAGGGGTCAAGAATGACTCCAAGGTTAACCTGAGTAAGAGAAGGAGTTGTGATTTACTGAGAAAATGAGAAGATGGCTGCTGGTGGTAGTTTAGACTGGTGGTGCTGGCGTTTGGGGTGGAGGGATTGACTTGTAATGTTTGAGGTGCCAAAGTGTCCAAATAAAGATACTGAGTTGGCTCTTGAATGCATGAACTCTCTTAGCAGAGAGGACCCAGTAGGTGATCTAAATTTGGAAATGCTCAGTTTATAGATGGTATTTAAATCCATGAGATCAAATGAGACTGAACTCAGGGACTGAATATGGAGAAGAAATTCAAAAACCAGTCCTAGGAATTTCATATTTTAGAGATCAACATGATGAAGAGAAACAATAAGAAGAGGCTGAATATACAGGAGATTTTGCTAATGATGGACAATCAGTTATAGATTATTGAGTCAAAATCTGAGTAGTAGTTAGATTAGGAAATATGTTCAGCTGTATGGGATGATATTCAGAAATGAGGTATGACCTGGGATTTGCCTCCTCTAGTTACTAGCATGAACAAGGGTGCAAAGCATGGAATGTTTAGTTCTGCTGGTTGCTTAGGCAGATTGTTGAAGCTACAAGGCTTGGGTAGGTGGTGGGGGAGTGGGTTCTGGGGATCTTGCCAGGAGCACACAGAGCTTTGGATAACATAACATTACATAACAGGATCAAGTCCAAAATCCACAATCTGGTCACAACCTAGTTCTTTAAACACATACCAGTCACAGCAAACTTCTGGTGATTCAGCAAATCAACCATCTTTGTTTTCCTTGTGCTATCACATAGGCTCTGTCCTCTGCCCTACCCTTCTCTATTTGGTAAGATCTTATATGCCTCCAAGAGCCTGATGAAATGGCACCTCCCCTGTGTAGACTTTCTTAACAACTTCAGAAAGAATTAGATGCTATCTTCTAGGCACCATATTATATTGCTACAGCAGATCTCTCTTGCAGGAGATCTTATATACTCTGACTGTGGGACCAAACAGCTTTAAATTAACATCATAATATTTAACATTCAGTGGGGCTAAATGTACAATTGCTTTTTTTTTTAATTTTTATTCTCTCATCTTTTCCAATACTTTCCCTATGCCATACTATTGCCAGATCTTCCCTCTGTCCCTCCCTCCCTTCCCTCCTTTGCTCCCTCTCTCTCTCCTTTTTCTTTTGTTCAACACACATGTATATGTCACTTCTTAAATTAGTGATTTTATATTATATTATATGCTTATGCTAAACAAAATGAAATCTGACAAAATTGCTCACAGGAATTTACAGGCTAATGAAGGAGGAAAAGACATATTAGCAATTACAGCTTTTAACATTTCATAATTTAGTCCTTACCTGCCTCTTCTACCATATATCCTACAATGGGAGTAACTGATTCTAGCCAAAATTGTTATGCCCATTATTATTTAAGATATCAGACTCCCTACCTCACCCCCTCCCCACACAAAGCACCTGCAATCATGCCACATGCACTGTATTTGAAAAGCTTGCGACATAGTCCTACCATTCCTTAAAGTTTTGTCAACTCACACCTTCCTGAAGCCTTCTTTATAGCAGCAATGTATTGTGATCTCTCCCACCTGTAGCTCTTACTGTCTACTTCACTCATTTGACACTTGGCATCTGCAACTCGCTGTTTTGTCAAAGGTGTGTTCTCTCTCAATTACATTTTTCAGCTACTTTGGAATTAGGATCATGTTTGCAAATACACAGCATAATTTATTATGCATAATAGATATTTAATGCATTTCTACCAAAATGATAACCTCAAACTAAACACAAATTAGTGCATACATTTTTATTCCATTTGTATAAAGCACAAAAAGTCAAAAGCATTTTTTTTTTCTGTTAGAAGTCAAGACAATGATTATCATTTAGGATAAAAGTAGTAATTGTACGTTAACAAGAGGGGGCTACCATACTGTTGATTTTTAGTGTGTTTTGTTTGTAAAAATTCATCAAGCTCTTTCTATATATGCACACTTTTCTGTATGTATGATATAAAAGTTAAAATTTTTTAAAAAGATAACATCCTAAACTTATTTCTTATCAAGTTTATTTCACAACAAAACATTCATCAGTGTAAAATAGAAAAATGGATAAAATGTAAGTTTCCATTATACCTTATCATGTAAAGATTCTTCCAGATTCTTTCTGAAAGTTTCTGATTCTTGAATTAAAACATTCTAAAGAAAATAAAAAAATAAAGAATTAACAAAACAGAAAATAATTAAATATGTAGATTAATTTTTTATTGCTCAAGAATCTTCTTTGATTCCTTCTCTTTGATTCCTTCCTTGGTGCATCTATTTCTTGGTTTCTGTGGAAACCAAATTTAAATAGAATCTTTACACATGATACCTTAACATTTAGAAAAATACATAATTTAAATGGGAAATGTTATTTTGCAACACTTGATTGACGAATGGAATAAATATTATCTTTTAAGCTATTTATGTTTTCCTCTTCTCAGTCTTTTAAAATTTGAAATAATAAAGTTACTCTTAAAATGAGAAAAAGTGAGTAACAGTGAAATATTAACCAAAGGTGTTATAGATAAAGAATTCAGATGAACTCATTTTTATTACCTGAAAAAAATAAAGAAAAAAATAAATTATCAGATCATATTTTTGAAAAGTTTAATTTCTGGACTTCTATTTCAAATACAGAATAATTAATTTCTAATAATGGTTAAATTATTAGAGAAATAAAAATGAAATTTTAACTATTTACAAAACTGTTACATCTCATGACATATGAAAATAAGTTGTATCATAGGTATAATTTTTTTAATTTTGTCATGAACATATTACTGTTGTAAAAGCTGTACACTTTTTTTATATTTACTACAAAGCATGACTTAAAATAATGTATTCTTTTCTAATTTAATTTTAGTAAAATTAAACTAAGTGTGTAGCAATTGGCAAAGTGGCCATGCGTTTGGAATTGAATGGGAAGAAGGCCCACCTTATCACTTTGTAATGGGTAAATTAATCAACCTACTTTAACAATTTCATGCAAACATTTTTCCTATTTTGTATGGATCAGGGGAAAATGTCTAGCTTGAGTAGTGATTGGTATTCAATCTAAATTTCCAAAATGATTTGTCTACCTGGGTTTTAGCCCCTACCTTTGTTTATACTCTGGAATTGGCAACCAGCTCACATAACTCGTGCTGGTCTGGTGGCTGCCAACTATCAATGAGACATATAAAATTGTGAATGATATTGCACACTATAAAGAAGCACTTTTTTTTTTGAAACAATGCAGCTGAAATTATTGCATTCCTAAACTCTGTACTGGGATTAACACTAGTTCTACTGGTAATATAAATTTACTCACATTCTGGCTTTTAGAGTAGTAGTAGATTTAGTTACTTGAAACATTTGAATAGTTCAATGCAAGGAGACTTCCCACATACCCCAAAATATTGATTTTTGTCTTATCACTCTTTTTTGCACACCAGGTGAAGGAGAACTAAAATATTTTCATTATAAAACACATTTTAATGCATTTATCTATACAATCATGCTAATCAGCATTTGTTAGTCATTTTAAAAATTTATCTTACACATGTTTACAGAACTACTTGTTCACTTCTAAGAATAAACCATATATACCAAAGGAAAATACATAGATCGTCTGATCAGGGCAATAAATGCAGCAGGGTATAAAACAACCATGATCATGAGCACATTGCTAAATATTCATGCGATTCTTCTCTCCTGTCATTTTACCTTCTCTTCTAGAGCAGCCATTCTCTCCTTTAAATGTAGCTGTAAGCGCTCATTGGATTCAGTCAGAAGTCTGTCCACAGTATCAGATAATCTTTTGTTGTGCTCCTCATTCATTTTCTCTCTTTGCCTAGCCTTACATTCAAGACAAAATAAATAAACTTGACATAAAAGTCATTTACACAAGTATTTTATATTTTTCTGGCTTAAAACTGATTTCATTTTATGTCTGGTGTGATTAAATTGGCAGAAACTTTTCTCCTTTTAGATGCAGAGAGCATATTCATAAGATTTTAAATAGAACCCATAATCAAGAAAGACAGTCATTTCTTACATGCCCGTAAACTGATGATCGAGGGGAGCGGTACTTAATATACATACTCTTTGAAGTTCTTGATTTTTCTCTTCAAGTTGACCTTCTAGATGTCTCATACGTTCTTCAATGTTTCCATGTCTCTCTTCGGCCTGTTGAGAAATATGAAAAATGTACCTGACATGTAAGATTTGGTTAACACTTTTCCTCTAAATAAATTGAAATAAAATGTAAAGCAAGCTACTACCAACTGCAAATGTAATTTTCAAAAAATAAACTTTCTTTAAACAGGCAGCTGAACAGCATTGCTTGAAATGTGTCAGCTACAAAGGCCTGTTACATCCAAGCATCAGCAAAACATTGGACTTATTTATGAGCAATGAAATCAGCCAAATGTAACATGCAGACTGTGCATGGTTTGAACACAAACCTGCCATTGTCCAATCTTAAGCTCCTGAAGCACTGAACTGCACAGATGGTTGATTATCAATAAATAAAAGTAACATAATTTTTATAAATGAAAAGAAAAACTTAGATGGATTCTATTTAGCAATAGAAAGTAAAGTCCAGTAGGACTACCTTCCTACGTATGGAGATCATTTCTTGTAGTTTAGCTTCCATAACATATTGATAATCATCAGATGAGGTAGAAGAGGTTGGATCAGACTAACAAGTCAAGGAAAAGGAGAGGGACAAAATTGAAAAATCAGAACTAAAGACACTGACACTGAACAGAACATAGCACAGAATGCTTAAAAGAAAAATGTGACAGCAAATTTAATACTTTAATAGACGGAATTTTATATGAAAAGAACTACACTGATATCTGGTGAACACGATGCAGTCAATGGTTATAAATGAAAAACAATGATATGCCCAAATAAAAAGCTACCAACCTAAGGTATGGGAGGTTAGTGATGGTTGGCAATGAAAGACTACTACAGAATGAATTAAAGCAACTCTGAAAGAGTCATGTAAAAATTGGAATTATGGGAAACCAAACACTAGAATATGTCTCTGTTAGATTGTGAAAAGTTTTGTATTTTGGCTTGTTTATCCTATTACTTAAGAATAATGGAAACAATGTATCTCAGTGTTGAAGTGTATGCTAAGGCAATGACCCAGGTGAAATAAATTTGGAAGAAAATTTATTACAAACCTAACACTGTAGAAATCAAGAAAAAGCTAAGCCAGGGGAAATCATTATTACGGGTGTTCTCCAGTTCAAGCAGGATTGAGTTTCCTCAGCAACAGTGACAAACTTACAAAATGACTTCTGGCCTCTGAACACACAGTATGACTCTAGGTCTAGAACCTTAGCACCTGTTCTCAGATATAGCCTTAATTTGAAATTTTAAATGAAAGTGATTAAAAGTCCTCAAATTACCAAGACGACAATATACTGTGAGGACAAGAGAACTTATTTAGGAACTCTCCTAAATGACACTAGGAACCACTCCCAAACTGTTTCTGTGTTATTTGTTGCTATGGAAACAAAATAGTGCCCTAAAGTGAGCAGGCAGCACGGTGCCTGGGTGAGGTATTTGCCCCGCGCCAGGGTTAGTTACATGTCTTGGAGGTGATTGTCAGGTTACCAAAGACACAGAGTGTTAACACATGTGACACTGCTGATAGCTGAATTGTATTAGTATGTTATGCACAGATTACATGTAAAATTAAAGCAACATTTTAATCATAATTACAAGTTAAGTAATTATAACATCAAAATTATCCTATGTCAGATCTAGAAGATTGAACTCCAGAGCATATTCTATTTTATAAGTTTATTCTAAAACAGTGAAACTTACTTTATGCAAATATAGGACTATATATAAATATGTCATGCAGTACCTGAAAAGAAATAGTAGCCTATTCATGTATTGGCTCATATGCATATGTACTATTTTATGCAACAAATTCCAACTAATCTACAAAATAAACTTTTATCATTTAACTGGTGTACTTATACAAATTACAACTCAATATTTACATTTTGTAAGATTTTCCTTTTGATATTCTTGTTTCATAAATGGGAAAGTAATGAAGAAATAACAAATAACCAATTTCTCTTCCCAAATTTCCAAGCAAAAGAAACACAGAAAGCTACCATAGTTCCCAAATGCCATAAAATGATTTTCTAATATCACTTAAAACCTAGAATTCAAATAAGAATACAGTAAATGGGACAAAATGTTGTTGAAATTAAATAATCTAAATTCATTAAGGTATCTGTAATCTTTCAAAAGTACATTTTAACAGGCAATTGGTGGTACAAAAATTAATCAGGTGACTGATTCAACATAGTCAAGTCATGAACATTTCCATTTCCAAAACTGTCTCTTCAAAAGTTTTCATCCTAACTATTGAAAACATACCAAACATTGTGAAAATTCACTTCAGAGATTGAACAAGAAATCTGTCAAGTTTAAATTACTTTGTTACTGTTGATATTTTTATTGGTACTAAAAATGAATGAAATACCTTATGGAATTCAAGATGAATTATGTCCTTGCTGAGGGAATATGCATTTTAATTAAAGAAGTAAACATCATAAATAAAAAAACTGGGAGCCCAAAGTCTTTATTGGTTAATTTTGTGTATACTTGCCAAAGCCAAATTATAACTTTTATCCATAGCCATTAATCAATACTTCTGACTTTCTAAGCCTTAAATGAGCTTTACCTACCTATCTACACATACACACAAACACACACATACACAAAACATAATCTTATCAACCAAAGAATAAATTCAGACATCATTTCTATACAAAAACTGGTATCAATTTTCAACTACTGTTGATTTATGTTCATCTTAGCTTTGTGAAGACTGCAGTTTAAGTAATTAATGTAAATACAAGAACAATCTGCTATTTTTTGTATTCCTTGATGGGATATAGAGTTTATCTTGATTTCACTCTTTAATGTGACACAGGAATATTTCAAATGAGCTAAAGTTTTAGAGGAAATTACACATAGAAATGGCTTTGAGAAAAGCATGAATATATTTAGAAATGGAAAAGAAATAAAAGTTAAAGAGGGGAGGACCAAAGAGAAGAAAAAAGAATAGGTAGCAGATAACAAAAGCAGAAAAAAATATATAGGCCAAATAAAATGTCTGAAAATTATTTAGGATGTCATTCATAATATAGGAGAAGGAAGCTTAGCTTCAAGCTAAGCAGAATCTTTTTACTTCAGTGTCAAAAATATTAAGAAGTAGAAAAAAATTATGATGATCAATAATAGTGATATATTGAAAATGAACTAACAATGAAAAAATAAATAAGTAAAGCAGGTTCTAGAGACAGTCCCTAAAGGTCTGTGAACTGAGGAGAAGAAAAAGTACAAGATCATTACAGCCATAAAACTTGGGAAAACAAATGAAAGAGTAACATTTTAATAAAAATATTATAGGCAGAGGGAATGTGTTGAGGATGAAACCATCACTGACAAATGTGAATTAAATATGTCAATAATCTAGAAACTCTATAGTTGAAATAATGGTGTTTATACTACATAGAGTCAGCCTGAAGAGAAAGTGGTAAGAAAGAGAAGCAGAGTGAAGGATAAAACTCTACTGAAAAAGGAGAAAATCAAAAGGATTCAGATGAAGTGAAATTTTAGCAACATATTATTAGGTAGAAGTAAACTGAGGAAATTATTTTGGGTACATGAATGAATATATGAATCAAAAATAAATAAATAAATGAATAAATAAATAAGAGTCCCAGAGAAAAAAGGAGGGCAGAAAAGATAAGGCATATATTTCAAGTTATCTCTTTTTATTTTTTTTATTATGTTATGTTAATCACCATACATTACACCATTAGTTTTTGATGTAGTGTTCCATGATTCATTGTTATATTCTAAATTAAGGAATCTTAGGAATGTATAATTTGAAGCCTCGTAAATCAAGTATTAATGTTTTATTTTTTATTTTTTTTAAAGATTTTATTTATTTATTTGACAGAGAGACACAGCGAGAGAGGGAACACAAGCAGGGGGAGTGGGAGAGGGAGAGGGAGAAGCAGGCCTCCTGCCGAGGAGGGAGCCCGATGCGGGGCTCGATCCCAGGACCCTGGGATCATGACCTGAGCCGAAGGCAGACGCTTAACGACTGAGCCACCCAGGCGCCCCAAGTATTAATGTTTTAAAGTATGTTTCATCCTCAGTCCATCAGAGGTTAGTTTGGAGCAATTATTTGGTGAATTTTAAATCGTGTTACTTTGAGAGAGATTCCAGATTTTCTTGTATATTACTCTGGATAATACTGATAATTATTTTACACTAAAATTTTACAAGAGCTATTTTTATTATTAGCCACTCACCAAGCCCCTGAAAATAGTTCAATAACTCTTTATAGAAGTTCATGTTCCTCAAATGAAAAGCCTAAGTGTGTGTACATCCATACATGAGTAATTTAAAATGTGCTTTCAAAAAAATAGAATACTACTACTATATTTGCACATTTCTATATAATTTAGAGACTATTTCTCAAATAAATTTATCTTCATCTTAGAAATCACACATTTCTCAAATTGCCAGAAGGGTTTATGGTATGTCTATGACTACAGAAGGATTCAGATTGTAACATTACCCTAATCACACTAATGTTTTATTCAGCTAGTTATTCCAATACTCTGTAGACAAGCAACTATTCCAATACTTCCTAAGCCCTGCTCTACTTTGCAAATGTTTGCCTTTGCACTACCTGATTAATTACCCTATTTTAACCAGGAGGCATCAGTCTACTGTTCCTTTTTTTTTTTTTAAAGGTTTTATTTATTTATCTGAGAGAGAGAATGGGAGACAGAGAGCATGAGAGGGGGAGGGTCAGAGGAGGGAGCCCGATGTGGGACTCGATCCCGGGACTCCAGAATCATGACCTGAGCCGAAGGCAGTTGCTTAACCAACTGAGCCACCCAGGCGCCCCTACTGTTCCTCTTTAATCATTTACTTTTTCAGGAAAGTGAACATGTGTGCCTGCTTTTATATTGCTAATATCAATTGCATTGGATAATCCCGAATGCCAGAATTTGTATCTTGCAGTTCATATATCTATCTTACCCATTTATTATAGTGGGACGGAAAACTTAGCACATAGCAAAGAGTGCATGAATATCTAAAATGTGTGAAAATTTGGGGGTGCCTGGGTAGCTCAGTCAGTTAAGCAGCCAACTCTTGGTTTTGGCTCAGATCATGATCTCATGGTCCTGAGATTGAGCCCCATGTCAGGCTCTGTGCTAAACTGAACATGGAGCCTAGGATTCACTCTCTTCTCCCTGTGCCCCTCACCCCTGCTCTCTCTCTCTCAAATAATTAACAATTTTTAAAATGTCTGTACATTTTTGAACTGATATTAAAAGTAAAACATGCTTTTAGTGAGCAAATCTAAACTTGCATTGTAGTGATAACAGACATACACTTGGAAGCAATGTCCATTTCCACTTGACTGTGAAAGGTTAGAATAGTCATTTTAACACTATAATGGTGGCAAAATTCTAAAATATGCAGACAGTTGCAGACTCTAACAGCCATAACATGGCAGATAATTTTGAACATCCCTCAGATTATTTTTGAATTTAATTGGTTCAGGAGAAATTGTAACTATTAAAATCACCTTCTGACTAATGACTTTAGAATTTAGACTTCTACAAATCTAACCTCCAATTTCTAACAAATTTTTTCATACTATAGTCAGAATGCAATCAACTGCTTATGATATTTCCTACATTTTTAATACCAATTTATATTAAGCCTATTAAATTATCATGGCTTATCTACATACATATTAAATATCATCATTATTTATTTATATTTGGTGATTATTCTCATGTGCAAATATTATCATGGAAAATTAACTATAACGATGTGAAATTTTGTATTTACTACTGTTTAAATAGGCAGAGGTATCATCACATTCATATGTGTATCATTCATGGCAGCATTAAATAAGATATATAATATGAAACATTCATCTAACCAACAAAACCAATATGGTAGATTAAATAAACTTAAATTTCATAAAACCTAAAGAAAATCTATAGATTCCATCTGGCTTACTAGTCATTTCTGTAAGTATATCTAGGTTGACTGTCTTATCGCAGTACCTTTGTCAAGGCTGCAATTCTCTGAGCCAGTTCAGCCTCTACTTCAGGTAAGGTCTCGGCTTTTCTCATAGTCTGCTGCAACTTTTGCTCAGCCAGCTCAAGACGCTCTTGTAACTGTCTGTTCTTCTCTTCCATCTGAAATGGGATGGAAAAAGAGATGCTCACAGAGTCACTGTGAGGATAACAAACACCAGCCCCTTGGGGCTTTGGGCTTCAGCCATTATTCTAGACTTAAAATCTGCCACTACCATACCTGGGCTATGCAAAGAGATGACTGTATTCGTATTTTCTTATCTTACTTAATCACATTCCTCAATAAAATTTAGCACATTAAAAAATAGAAAAGCTCTTACCAATGGCAGCAAAAAGAAAAAAAAAGTTACTAGTGAGTATAAACCTGGAAAAATGGATTATAATTCAATACGAAGACTTCAGATGTACCATGATCGCATAATATTGAAAATTATAGTATTAACCCGAGTGGGAGAGGGAATGTAGTACAATGGTTAAGGGTCTGGGCTCTAGAGAGAGGTTTGACAAAATTTTTTTCTCTGAAAGACCAGAAAATAAATACTTTAGGCTTTGTGTATTATTTAGTCTCTGTTCCAACTACTTAATTCTACCACTGCAGCACAAAAATGGTCACAGACTGTTAAATAAATGGGTGTGGTTTATTTGTAAAACAGAGCCATAGTTTTGGCACATGGGCCATAGTTTGTCCACTCCTGCTCTAGAGTCAAATAGACTTAGGCCTCCGCTAATAACTGGCAATTACCAGATGTGTAACCTTGGAAAAGGTTTCATGTCTCTGAACCTTAGTGCCTCAGTATAATTGTGCTTACTTCACAGGTGATGGTTAGATTTAAGTGAGGTAATACATGTTAACTGTTTAGCAGTTTCTGGCTCATGTCTAGATCCAAAGTAAATATTAAAAGTAATTATTTTTATTATTATTAAGACAAATTTATAAATTATATCCTGAAAATCACACCTGTCTAGTCAGTTCTACTCTAAATTTTAGATAATGGTTGATTGCCAAGAAATACCATATTTTATTTACTCCATGTTTTGTGAGAATGATTAGAACACACACGGACAAGAACAAAACCAAGATAGAGATACTCAACCTGCCGTAGGATGGCCTCTTTATTTGCTAACTCATTTTCTAGTTTATCATTCATGTCATGTATGGAGGTAGATTCTCTCTGAGCACTGAGGTAACGCTTCTCAAGGGTTGTGATTCTTTCTTCCATATCTTCCTTCTGTGCCATGGCCTACAATTAAAATAAATTAATTAAAATCAGATTTTCAGATAATGTACTGTCTTGTTATTTAAATAAAATAGTAAAATTTAAAAGCTATTTTTTTGAAGTAATATTCATTCCTTTCTTTTCAAGGAAGGTATGCAAGATTTCTTGTGAATTTTCCCAATACCATCAGAATTCTTACATCTTGGGTTAATGAAGTTTCCCTCTCTGAGAATGCAGTGGAGTACATGAAACTACCTGTTGTAGAACTGGCATTCTTAGAAAAGAAGTGACAGCTAAATTAGCTTGTTATATAGTAAAGATAAGTACAATTATGGGTAGAGTTGTAAACCATAAAGGTGAAATGGTGGCTACTGTTCCAAACTGCAAAGCAATCTTTAAGGTTAACCAATATCATCAGTATTTTCATCTTCAGATATAAGTAAAAGTAACTCAACAGTTAAAAAAAGAGACCAAAAAAAAAAAAAAAGTAAATTTGAGTCATATTCACAAATGGATCGACCAACTGACTTTGGAACTTAACCGTTTTCCTTGTCATATATATTCCAATTAAAAGAAGAATTTAAAGAACTCAATGAACACAAATCTCTAGGGAAAAATAAACTATCAGTGCAAATGGAGAAAACCTTGGCATTAATTATATTCTAAACAATAATTTTTAAACCATCTAAATTCAAAGATAATATGGAAATAATCTTATCTTCCTAACAGCTTACATGAAAATTTATTAGTAGGTGGATAACCTACTTTTTAAAAAAGATATTATTATTTTTTTTTTTGGACATCCCAGAAAGAGCACCTTTACTAAACAGAAAACAAAATGTTTGTCAGGAATCTGACCAAATACACAAAGCAGCAGGTAAGATTCCTGAGAGAAAAGAAAGACTCCCAATGGAACATAAATAGATCCCCTTCAAAGTACACATATTTCACAGGAGTGTGTACATATATATGTAATATATTAAAAGAAATTTGGTTTCTACCCCAAGACGTTATGCAGAAATAATAAATCAATCTCTCATCTGAGATTTGGGAAGTGCAGAGGCTGCAGCCACGTTACTAAGCAGGTGTGCACCCCACTCCCGCACACACTTCCCCTCTGTACAAGATACACTTGCTGGGAGGGTGCTGAGGCGGGCGCTTCTCTCTGCCCCAGCCCCTAGCCCCAACAGATCCAGTGTTTGTAGAAGAGCGAGCCAGGGAAGGCAGGTCTCTGTGGGGCCCCCAGAGCCCAGGAGCTGGGGGCAGGCAGGTGGCCAAAGCCTGAGGCCACCTGCCTGGAAGGGGACCTTGGCCCTGGGGTAAAAGGGAATTGCTTGGGACCCCGAGGAATGGCGTGGCCACATTCCCAGTTTTCAGCAGCAATCCTCATTCTGGGGTCTCCCCAAGGTCCACAAGCTCTTTGTAGTTTGGCCAGTCTGGACTTCTCCTAGGGTCAAATGGCTTTTAGGAAGAGGGCACAGAGTTTCCAGAGCCACGAGGGCTTGGCCATGTGAACCTGTGTGTTTGCACACACGCACATACAACCAGACGTGCTTTAAGAGAGGTTGACAAGTTGCAAACGAATGTTCTGCCGTGAAGCGCTCAAATAGTGTCTACTCTGTGGTCAGAAGTGAGCTTCATGGAAAAACTGAGAGTTCTTCCCCGAAGGTCAGGAACATGACAGGGATGCCCACTCTCACCACTTTTGTTCAACATAGTACTAGAAGTTTGAGCCTCAGCAATCAGACAACAAAAAGAAATAAAAGGCATTCAAATTGGCAAAGAAGAAGTCAAACTCTCACTCTTCCAGATGACATACTTTATGTGGAAAACCCAAAAGACTTCACCCCAAAATTGCTAGCACTCATACAGCAATTCAGCAACATGGCAGGATATAAAATCAATGCAGAGAAATCAGTGGCATTTCTATACAGTAACAATGAAACAGAAGAAAGAGAAATTAAGGAATCGATGCCATTTACAATTGTACCAAAAACCATAAGATACGTAGGAATAAACCTAACCAAAGAGGCAAAGGATCTGTACTCTAAAAACTATAAAACACTTATTAAAGAAATTGAGGAAGAGGCAAAAAAAATGAAAAAACATTCCATGCTCATGGGTTGGAAGAATAAATATTGTGAAAATGTCTACGCTACCCAGAGCAATCTATACATTCAATGCAATTCCTATTAAAATACCATCGACATTTTTCACAGAGCTGGAACAAATAATCCTAAAATTTGTACGGAACGAGAAAAAACCCCGAATAGCCAGAGGAATGTTGAAAAAGAAAAGCAAAGCTGGTGGCATCACAATTCCAGACTTTAAGCTCTATTACAAAGCTGTAACCATCAAGACATTATGGTACTGGCACAAAAACAGACACATAGATCAGTGGAACAGAATAGAAAACCCAGAAATGGACCCTCAACTCTATGGTCAGCTAATCTTCAACAAAGCAGGAAAGAATGTCCAATGGAAAAAAGACAGTCTCTTCAACAAACGGTATTGGGAAAACTGGACAGCCACATACAGAAGAATGAAACTGGACCATTTCCTTACACCACACACAAAAATAGACTCAAAATGGTTGAAAGACCTAAATGTGAGACAGTAGTCCCTCAAAATCCTAGAGGAGAACACAGGAAGCAACCTCTGTGACCTCGGCCACAGCAACTTCTTATTAGACATGTCTCCAAAAGCAAGGGAAACAAAAGCAAAAATGAACTATTGGGACTTCATCAAGATAAAAAGCTTCTGCACAGCAAAAGAAACAGTCAACAAACCTAAAAGGCAACCTACAGAAATGGAGAAGATATTCGCAAATGACTTATCAGGTAAAGGGCTAGTATCCAAGATCTATAAAGAACTCAAACTCAAGACCCAAAAACCAAACAATCCAGTCAAGAAATGGGCAGAAGACATTCTTCTCCTAAGAAGACATACAAATGGCCAACAGACACATGAAAAAAATGCTCAACATCACTTGGCATCAGGGAAATCCAAATCAAAACCACAATGAGATACCACTGCACACCAGTCAGAATGGCTAAAATTAACAAGTCAGCAAACAACAAATGTTGGTGAGGATGTGGAGAAAGGGGAACCCTCTTACACTGTTGGTGGGAATGCAAACTGGTGTAGCCACTGTAGAAAACAGTATGAAGGTTCCTCAAGAAGCTAACAATAGAGGGCGCCTGGGTGGCTCAGTCGTTAAGCATCTGCCTTCAGCTTAGGTCATGATCCCAGGGTCCTGGGATTGAGTCCCACATTGGGCTCCCTGCTCAGCGGGAAGCCTGCTTCTCCCTCTCCCACTCTCCCTGCTTGTGTTCCCTCTCTCGCTGTCTCTCTCTCTGTTAAAAAATAAATAAAATCTTAAAAATAAAAAAAAAGAAGCTAAAAATAGAGCTACCTATGACTCAGCAATTGCACTACTAGGTATTTATCCCAAAGATACAAATGTAGTGATCTGAAGGGGCACCTGCACCCCAATGTCCACAATAGCCAAACTATGGAAAGAGCCCAGATGTCCACCGACAGATGAATGGATAAAGAAGATGTGGTGTATATATACAATGGAATATTACTCAGCCATCAGAAAGGATGAAATCTTACCATTTACATCGACATGGACAGAACTGGAGGGTATTATGCTGAGCAAAATAAGTCAATCAGAGAAAGACAATTATCATATAGTTTCATGCATATGAGGAATATAAGAAACAGTGCAGAGGCTCATAGGGGAAGGGAGGGGAAAAATGGAATGGGAAGAAATCAGAGAGGAAGACAAACCATGAGAGATTCTTTTAACTATGGGAAAGAAACTGAGGGTTGTTGGAGGGGAGGTGGGAAGGGAAATGAGGTAACTGAGTGACGGGCATTAAGGAGGGCACGTGATATGATGAGCACTGGGTGTTATATGCAACTGAGGAATTACTGCATTCTACTTCTGAAACTAATGATGTTCTATGTGTTGGCTAATTGAATTTAAATTAAAAAAAAAAAAAGGTGAGTTTCATGGGCCTGATGTGGTTTCCTGATAATGTGGGGAGCTTCTTTGCATAAGGAGCCTAAAATTGATGTGATGGTGGTGGCTTCCATGTATTACTACCCAAATTTCTTTGATCAGTCTTCCTAATCAGTTCTTTCGGTCCTCTCCTTTAGGACCCAGAGCCAGTCCTGCCATATGCACAGAGCAGATAAATTTTCTTCCATTCTTCCAAAAGAAATAGAAGCCCTTAAATGGATAATCCCTCAATGTCTCGGTCTTCCCTCACCACCAACTGGAAATAACCACATGCACAAATCATTAACTTCTAGCTCTCAGTTTAGAACAGGTGTTCCACCCTCTCTCAAAGTTTAATCATTATCTGTGCTCAACATTTTACGTCTTTTCTGTTTTTAGGATCTTGATCACCTTTTTTGTCTTGGATTTTCAAAATGATAGTAGAAGTAAATCCCACAAATACAGCAGAAACAATGAGCAGGCTTATAGATAAGGCTGTACAGAACAGAGGTGGATGGTAGAAGAAAAAGGAATGATTCAAAGAAAATAAGAAAAAGAATGATAAATTATCTGCTTGACCACTGACCATAACTGAATTGAAATCATAGAATTTACTAATCTGGTAGAGTGGGTGGAAAGATACACCATAGTTTTAAAAACAAGTAAGCAAAGTAATGTATCAAGTAATTAATAAAATCTTAGAAAAACAAAAAGCTGTACAACAATAGGAAATACTATAATGGGAAACCACCACTTGGATCAGTTGTGAGAATTATTTACATAGACATAATAATGGTGATACTAAATGTGATTTTGAGGTAATTGTAGTGGAAGGATGGGTGGAAGAGACAGGAAGAGAGAGAATAAAAGAGCTAAAATCCTCATATAATAGCAAGGCACAGATTAAGTTTAAATAAGAGAGAAAATAGCACAAGTAACAGCTAAAGGATTGGAGTTAAGACCCTCAGGCAAGTAAGATGGGAAGTGGGTGGGCACTCTCTATGTACGTGTGTGTTTGTGTGTACGTATTTAGATTTGTACCCTCTTACATTATTTGACTTTGAAAAATTGTATGTATAGAAAAATTAAAAGCAATTAAAAAACAATATTTCTACCATGAAATCCACCACGCTTGCCTGCCCTGCCTACCCACAAATCAGATTTTCTTCTTAGAATCATCCTTCAAATCTTCACCCTAACTCCCCACTTAATAGCCTAACCTGCTATTGGTCTTTTTCCTGCTTTCACATTCTCTAACCTGCTGACAAAGAGAAAATACGAAATGCCAGTCTGATCATACTGCTTCTTGGCTTAAATACCTTTATATGTTTAACCCCCCCACCCCCCTCCCCCCATCTTCAGTGAAAATCTGAGCTACAAAGCCTGGAAAACAAATAGCTTCCTGACCTAACACTTCTATCTCTATGTACTGGGATGAATAGCATACCCCCTGCCCTCCTAAAAAAAAATTCATGTCCACCTAGAACCTGTGAATGTGACCTTATTTACAAATAGGGTTTTACAGATGTAATCAAGTTAAGATGGTATTATATAAGATAGGGTGGACCTTAAATCCAGTGACTGGTGTTCTTACAAGGAGAGGCAGATTTGGAGACACACAGACATACTGAGGAAAAAGGCAATGTTAAGAGAGAAGCAGACTGTAGTTATACTGCTATCAGCCAGGAACAGAAGGATTGCCAGCAACCAGCGGAGGCTAGAAGAGGCAAAGAAGCATTCTTCGCTAGAGTCTTTAGAGGGCATATGGCCCTGCTGACACCTTCACTTCAGACTTGGAGCTTCCAGAACCATGAAAAAATAAATTACTGTTGTTTTGAGCCACCCAGTTTGTGGTAATTTGTTACAGGAGCCCTAAGAAACTAATGCACTCTGTGACTTCATTTCCGCCTGGAATGCATTTTTATTACCTTCTTCTGGGTCTACTGACCTTCAAGACCCAACTAAAGATTACTTGGTTATTATATTAATATTAAAGATCAGATCAATTAATCCATCAATTTGGCAAAAATTACCCAGACTATTTTTTTCAACATTATCTACACATCTCTAGATTTTAGCCAACACAAACAAAAGCTACTATTTAAAAAGCTTTTATTTTAAATTTTGACTTCTTCAATTCTAGAATATTATTTTTTGCCTAATGAGGATAGAGTTTATCATCTTAGAGGATTCTTTCAGAGTACTGTATTCTGTTAATTTCATTTTCATAAAGAATTCTGGGAACATTATGTCGATTTTGTAGCCCAAAAAGAAAATCCTGAATCTAGCCTACATATATAAACTTCTAACTAAATTATAATAGCAATAAATTCAGTTAAAGACATATACAGGTTTCCTGAGAACATGAGCATTGGAGTAGCACATATTGGCTCCAAGTCCCAGTTTTTGCTATTCATTAACTCAGTTACCATGGAAAAATGTTGATTACATTTTCTATAACTCACCTTTTTTCTTTTGTCTGTTTTTGTTTGTTTGTTTGTTTGTTTGCTTCTTTGTTTTGTTTTTTTGGTTTTGGATGGGATATTAATCTGTACCACACAACATTGTTGCGATACAAAATTTTAAGTGCCTTGTGTGGTCTTATGCATAATACACACTCCATAAATAATAGCTACTTTTTTATTATTAATTACTGTTGTGCCTCTAATTAGCTGATCTGACTCTATGGCATATATTGCATGCAGAAGTCATTGTATAGACTTTGCTACTGCATTTTTGATTCAGTGATTCATGTGGGAGATTCAATTTTTAACTGCAAGCTGTGATGCCAAAAATAAATTTTGAATTTACAAGTCTGAGAAATATCTTTTCCCTGCATGTCACTTGGAAATTCTAAAAAAGGAAGCTTTTTCTAGTCTCTAAAAACTGCTGCCTAAAAAGAGAAAAACAGCGTAAAGATTCAATTATCTTTTGACCTGAAGTTTGTGTACAAAATTCATTTTATTGTATCAAATAAATATAACTCTATAGTAATGTAGATCTAGTAAACTAAAAAATATAACTCCATGTTTCAGATCATAGAAAAGACAAAATTGATATGTATTCATTTAATCACTAAGGAATTTTTTAAGAACTCTTAACCGGAAGTTGGAAAGATAAGTTGGTTTAATTCACAAAACAATATATAATTTAAAAACATCATAGAAAATTCTAATTCTTTGCATACCTATATATTTAATAAAATGTTATTATCCAATACCCAATTAGTAGCTATCTTGATAAAAAAAAGTGGAGAGCTAGGGGCGCCTGGGTGGCTCAGTTTGTTAAGCATCTGCCTTTGGCTCAGGTCATGATCCTAGGGTCCTGGGATCAAGCCCCATATTGGGCTCCCAGCTCAGTGGGAAGCCTGCTTCTCTTTCTCTCTCTCTCTCTGCAGCTCCCCCTGCTTGTGCTCTTTCTCTCTCTCTGTCAAATAAATAAATAAAATCTTAAAAAAAAAAAAGCGGAGAGCTAAGCCTGCTATAAGATTATCTATGTTTTCTAATATGTGGACTATGCTTAGTGTTAATCCAGCCCCCTACTCTTATAGGTCACAGTCAATTTAAGGAGCAAATAAGACAAAACTTCAAACAAAAGTAAATTTTAAATAGATTTATTTCTTGACAAAGAATAATGACAAAAATATACTCTAAAGCCATTAATGAAATATACTTACACAATTCATTTTAGATATATTAGGCTGTCCTCACATGCAAAGCAAAATGCACTCAGTTTTTAATTACATCGTCAGTTTTTCTTATTCCCTATTTTTCCTTAATTAATTGAACAAATATGCATCGCTTATATAATGTATACATACTATGTTAGCAATGCTATAGGGGTAGACAAGAAGAATCACTTTTCTAGTTTCCTACTAAAAAACTTGCAATCTAGTAGACCTTGTGTGCCCATCACCCACGAGTACATTATCAGTCAGGAAAACAAAAGCAGAGGCTGAAGTTTTGAGCGTTAAGTGATACCTTTTTAAAGTACATGATTTTCACATCTTACTGGAAAGAAAGAGCAAAAGATTGATTATTTGGGCAGTTAATAGTGCAGCTGCATTTTTTATATTAGTGTTATCACTGATGAATGATTCTATTTCATTGATTTTGGAAGCTGCTCATAGCGGAAGAAGCACAAGTTTTGAAGCTGGGCTGATCCTGTGTCTTCCTGGTGCAGGGAGTGGGGCAGGGGGAGAGGGGTTGGAAGAAGTGGGGTGCTGGGGAAGGCAGTGCATGTGCCTTTGACAAGTCACTTTACCTCACTTGAGAAAAATGGGGATAATGACAAGTACCTTCTGGATAGGACCAATGTAAGAAATTAGAGAAATTAAATGCAATGCACCCGTAATAGTTTTCATGGTTGATCCTCAAGAAATTCCTAGCAGTAAGCCAGGGCCTTGTGGTCTGTGACCTGAACCTTTTTGGAAATGTTCTATTTGGCCTTCACAGTGTCCTTAACACACACACACACATACCACACATGATATATCCAGAAAGGCAGGCAGAGTATAGGTACCTTGTCCAGGTCTCATTAACTCTACCACTTCCTATGTTGCATGTTTGCTGCCTAATGTGTTATACATTTATATTGCCAGCCTGGCTCTTGAAACATTTGTTTGCAACCTCCCTTTAGAGGTGAATGATGAAAGATATTCTTTTCTCATGAATCTCTTCTAAAATATAACTACATAAAAATTTTTACAGCTGATAAGATTTGTTGTATTTTAAAAGAATTCCAGGTGATAGCAGAACTCCTTACCAACTAGAAAAGGTTCCTCATAAAAGAAACATGGCATCAGATGATCGATATTTTCCATCTGACTTAGCTCTTTGTCACCTACATCCAAAGACTATGGGAGAATTAAGGGGTTATTTTTACATAAACAATAAGAAAGGGGAACTGGAGATACTGGGCTCTACCTGTGACACTGGATTAGATAAACATGAAGAGACGAGGTAGGAGAGGATTGCTAGATGAAAGGAAAACAGCTAAGTCTCTGGGACTAAGACAATGAAGAAATTACAAAGAGTGAGAGCTCAAGAAAAAACGTTGATGCTTTACTAGCCAGAAATCTTAGTGTTTCCAAACAGGGATATAGAAGAGTGGCAAACCTTCAGCTATTTTATAAATTCTCTGACTTTGGGTTGGAAGGAATGAAAATGAGAGATGTATCTTTGAACGATCAATTCATATAAAGGTGTAGAGAACACAGTATCATCATTTGTGTGGTAGTAAAGCCATCTCGCACTTCATGGATCATCTATCTTTTTCTGAGACAGTAGATACTGTTTTAGTACACATTCTAATCTCATCTGTGCCTTTTGATATTTACACCAAACACTTATAAATATCCATTCTCTCAACAAAGAGTTTTTGAATGCCTATTATTATATGCCCAGTAGTTGTGTAGGTGATTAGAATAAAACAGTGAACAAAACAAGACAAAACAAAAATTCCCAGCCCTTATGAATCTTTATGTACAGTGGAGAGGGGGTATATGACAAACAAGTAAATCAGTATAGTACATATTGTGTCAGATGGCAGTAAGGGCTATGAGATAAAACAAAGAAAATGAAAGAAGAGGGAGAGTATATATGTGCAAATAACAAGGTTAGGGAACACTTCACTGAGAAGAAAACATTTGCGCAAAAGGAAGAGGGAAAAGAAAATGCAACAGAATAGGTGTGGCTAGTTTGAGAGGCCATCTTCACTGAACAGATTGGGATGAAGGAGTAGGAGGTGATTTCGAAGAGGTCAGGAAGGTGGTAGTGGAGATCGCACATGGCTTGTAGGCCACTGCAAGGACTTGGATTTTATTGTAAGTAGGGTACATAGCCATTGAAGCAGGAAATTAACTTGAGCTGACTTACATTATAAAAAGTCACTCAGGCTGCCATGTTGAGTATAGACTGAAGTGGGTCAACAGCGGGAGGAGGACCAGCCAGGAGACTATTGTGATAATCCAGTGAGAGATGATGGTTGTGTGGAATAAGGAAGAGCCATGAATACTTCGAGAAGAGGTCACATTATTGATATCCTGAAGTTGGAAGTAATAGATTTATGGCTGAATCAAATGAAGTGTGAGTGAAACAGAGGTACCAAGGACAGCTCCAAGGTTTTTTGATCTGAGTAAGGATAATGGCCTTGGGGACAGCTGGGATGTGTAAGACTACAAGAAAGTCTGGTTTCTTGGGGGTGGGAGGATAATAGGAAAACAGTCCTGAATATGTTAATTTTGAGAATATGTTAATTTTCCAGGCATCTGGCAATCAGGATATAGGATATGCTGGAGATACAAATTGAGAGTCATAAGGCTGTGGGTGGTTTTTGGAGCCATGAGACTGCATGAACTTAGCAGGCGAGTGAAGGTAGACTGAGAAGGGAAGGCACCACAAGTCTAGGGAAAGTAGAACCAATGAAGGAGCCTGAGAGGAGGGTAGAAAGTAAAGATGGATGAAAATCAGAGGAGTATAGGGTGCTTTTAGCCAAGTGAAGAATTATTACGGGGAGTGATGATTAGATCCAGTGCAGCATTCAACAACACGGAAATTAGCAATGACTTTGGTAAGAACAGTTTTGATGGGATGTTAGAGGCAAAGAATGTAAAATGGGCTCAAGAGGGAATGGGAAGAAAAGAAATGAATATATGCAATAGAGTCAACTTCAATAACAACTAGTTAATTATATACGAAAAATATTTAAAAAGATAAAAAATATGTAATTTAAAAGAATATGTAAAAATGAAAAAGGTGAAAGGTTACCAAATAAAATTTCCACAAATACAGGTAATTTTCTTTTTAATTAATAGAGCGAAAAGTGAGATTCTAAGTATTTCACCTTAGCTGGTAAGATGATTAGGTGAGGTTACAAATAAAACATCTCCTTGTATCTTTTTGCAGTAACTTTGAAGTACTCTATTAAATAGATGAAGTGACGTTATGTCTAGGAAGAACCAAAGATATAGAGAAAGAAAGGTTCCCACATTCACATTCCCTGGCACTCACAGAAACAACACCAAAATAAAAGGGGGAAAATATAAAGTAGCGAGTTTGAGTATTCCTATATGCTAAGAGTGTGGCAATTCATTATTCATACCCACGTCTAAAGTTATTTAAAATTAGCAGCTTAAAAATGTTAAAAATTCATTACAAACTACAGAAAGTTTTTACCCTGTCTGTAACTTGATACCAAATTTTCTTTGTATACCTATTTAAAGGTTGATGAAGTAAACTCTTTTTTGCCTTTGTGGACACGTTTTGTAACTAATACAATGCATCCCAAACCATGGTCTTCTGCGATGTAAACATTATATGCCATTAGAGGAGATTTGGAGAAAGCTTCTCAGAAGCAGGGTTCAGAAAGCAAAGGCGGAAAGTGTTGTGAATCACTTACCTCCCTAATGTCCCTTTGATACTTAGTGTTCATTTCTTCAGTTTTAACGAGATCCTTTCTTGCTGTCTCTGCTTCCTGTTCCACCTCCCCCACTCGGGAAGAAAGGGCTGCTAAACGTTCTTTCATTTGAGCCATTTCATAGTTTTGCTTTTCAAGCAATTCTTGTAGTTCGACTATGTGACTAGTTTCATCAGTTGAGTCTATAGAACCATTGGACAAACGCTGCAGGAAACGAAAAAGAAATGGCACTTGGGATATTCTCCATCTTCAATTTAAAATTCATGAACTTAAATGAAACTGATAGAGCTTTCACAGTGAGAAATAAGAATTCTAACTAGTTTTGAAGAAAAACTAAGTTTTTAGGAAAACTCTTAACGGACATTAAATATAAAGGTAGATCAGTAATTTTCAAATAGCTTAACAGATGCATTTGAATTGGAAGCTGTAAATATATATATATATTAACTTCGCACAAAACACTGGTGTATCCTAAACATTTAATAAATGGCAGCTATTATTTTATCAATTATATTCAAAAGTTATTATAAACAATATTTTACTTATATAAACAGTATATTATTACTAAGTAATACGAAAGAAGACAGAAACTGTAATATTTTCTATTTTTATTCAAGATCCTGTGTGCATTTGCCAAGTTTTATTTTCAATGACACTCAAAAAGAACTTACACACATTTTTCTTTTAAAGAAGGTTATTCCCGGTATGAATCTGACCTAGCTGGAACAAAAGTGTAATGTAAAAAAAGCCTTGATTTCTATATTGCTAAGAACATAAAAGTCCTGAGTGCACACAACCCACAGGAAGGAGGCTTAAGAGGATTAAATACTTTGAGACTGATTTCCCCCCTTGCTGCCTAGAAACAGGGTGACCCATGTGTTCAGAAGCATGTCCTACAGCCCAGCTGCATTGGAGAAGCTTTGTGGTGAAGACAGTGCAACCACTGGGGACAAACAGCACTAAAAGAAAAAGAGAAATGAAGGCGGGGAAATCGTGGGGGAGACGAACCATGAGAGACTATGGACTCTGAGAAACAAACTGAGGGTTCTAGAGGGGAGGGGTTGGGGGGATGGGTTAGCCTGGTGATGGGTATTAAGGAGGGCACATACTGCATGGAGCACTGGGTGTTATACGCAAACAATGAGTCATGGAACACTACATCAAAAACTAATGATGTAATGTATGGTGATTAACATAACATAATAAAATTTAAAAAAAAGAAAGAAAAAGGGCAAAACTAAGTCAAAATAAGAAAATGATGATGCACTTTGCTTTAATCTAGATGCAAATAACGAATGCCAAATTAAAAAAAGATAAACATAAAAAAAGAAATAAGTTGAGAGAAAGCAAAGAAAGTACAGTTAATTTTGCTATAGTGCTTGTTTGGAAAACATGCATCTGTTTTAATACAACAGATACAAGAAACAATTTGAATATTATATAAATTTTGCGTTGTCTTTTTTTAATACATTGAAGTATAGTTGACAAGCGATGTTACGTTAGTTTCAGGTGTACAACGTAATGATTGGACAGCTCTGCATGTTATACTATGCTCTAAATTTTGTGTTTTCTTATGCACTATTCATTCCTGAGAATCAGTGGCTAACCACAGAAACCTATAACTAACTGAACTGAGCTTTGTAGGAATACACAAAATAGACACATGCACGTTCCTCAAACATCTAACATCACCTCAGTTTACCACATGCTTTGAGTCAAACCACCCCCAACTGTGTTATAATTTTCTGTCTGATTTCAATTAGCAATAATCGCGCCTCGGATAAACCTCATTGGCTGCGATACTGCCACTGCGCAAAGCTTTCCTGTCTGATTTCAAATATCCCTCCTTCCACCACTTCATATAATGCACAAACCCTGAGACACATCCAACACCCAAACTTCAGGTCTTTTTCCAAGTAAAGAGTCATATTTATAGTATTTATGCAATTCTTGACTATTTAACCTATAAAACTGTGCTACATTTTTAATTAGTTTTCTATCTCTTTGTTTTACGCCATTGATAAAATTGTGACACAAACTCCTATTCTTCCGCAAGCCCTGTGTTTTTTTATTGTGCAATTTTGCCCAGCTCATAACTTTCAGGAATGCAAATGACACATTAGAGCAAAACTGACTGACTGCAGGAGAAAAGAGGGAGAACAGAAAGCACCAAAAAAGCAATGAGAAAGAGAAAATAGAAAGGAAATGCAGACAAATGGCAAGGAGTGTTTAAAAAGTTCAATAACCAACACATGGAGAAACAGCCTGGAAAATCTAAATTAAAATAGCAGAAAAGATGGAGTTAGTCTTAAGATGGTATCTAAAGATGCCAGATCTACAGACCTAATACCTTGAAGATATTGCTGAACTCTTATATTGCAGACACTGAACATCTAATTATCTAGCACAACAAGTAAGAGGTGTTGCAAATACGTAGGAACATCGGAGATGCTGCTGAGATCCAGATACTCCTTCAGCGGCTCCCATTGCTGAGATGGCTGCTTGCTGAGGGATCAGAAGAACTCTTTCCAAAGTTATGCCCGCCCCCGAGGCATGCAATGTCACATACAAAGTAGAGGAACTGTGAAGCTAAAGAAAAACCAACTTTCTAGACAGTTTTTATGGGCATAAATTGCAAAAACATTGATAGGGACCTTTATACAGGACACAACTATCTGTGCATTGAACTGAGAAAAGCCAGTTTATAATCCTTAGGCAGTAATTGAGACGGTTAAGCGTCTGCCTTTGGCTCAGGTCATGATCCCGGGGTCCTGGGATTGGGGTTCTGTGATCGGGGTCCTGGGATTGAGGCCCACATGGGGCTCCCTACAGGGAGCCTGCTTCTCCCTCTGCCGCTTTTTGTCTCCCTCTCAAATAAATAAATAAGATCTTTAAAAAAAAAAAAAGAAAGAAAAAAAAGGCTAGAGCCAATTGCCAGTCAATTATGTCCAAATTTGGTATTACTGAGGCATGATATGACAGGGTTGGTTTTTTTTTTTTTTCATAATAGCAAATATCTTTGAACTCTCTATACTACTCACAAGTAACGAGGCAAGAGTAAGCTTTAATAGAACTTCTAACTCCTTACATTGAGGACTTTCTCTAGTCATCTTAAAAAAGACGATTTTTAGAAACTATAAAAATCACTAGAAAACAAATTTTTGCTTTTAGAAAATATTTTATATAACTGGAAAAAAAATACACTTAGAATTCTAGAGCCCTGGAGAACTTGAGAGAAAGTGAGACTCAGGTAATCACACAGAGCGGATTTGAATTAAAAGGCAGAACTTTGAATTCCCAGTTTAGTTCATCTAACCTTTACCATATTGCCTTTACTCAGAACATGTAAATCAACAGGATACACTTATACATGCTATATGGTATAGACAAGTACCAGGAATGTAGTGTGTGTGTGTGTGTGTGTGTATACGGAATATACTGTATACACACACACCACACATTCGACAAATATTTGTTCAGTCAACTGAATCATGTTAATTTTCTAATTAGAAAAATGATTATTCCAATTCTGTGCACCTGAGGTCCATTAAAATCTTGTTTAAAAATTGCATATTTTTAACAGGCTCAAGGCAAGAAAAATTTAATTAAATATAAACAGTAATCAGGCAACTAAAATAAAACACTTAAAATGTTAACCTTTTTAATTCCTTTAGCAACAGATGTATACTACAACATCTTTATACTACTTTGACTACCCATGGGAAATTTTTTGAAACCTCAGTTTTTTTCTGAAGTGTTTATAAATCGTTTATGCTTAAAGATGTGTAACATTTCACCTATTCAAACCTCCTTAAATATATTCTGTGGTGAGCTTAATATATATTTCATAATTACAGAGTAAAAGGTCATATAAAAACTATGATTAATATCTTAGAGAAATAATACAACTTTTGTTCCAAATCATTGTTATGTAGACTTATCTTTAAAATAAATTGTGGGATTTGAACTGAAGTGACAAATTATTGAATTAAAAGAAAACTCAGTGGTTATTTTAAATAGCTTTATTGAGATACAATTTGTATCCATAAAATTCATCCATTTAAAGTATAAATGTCAATAATGTTTTCTATATCTAAAGAGGTGTACTATCAACATAATCTAACTTGGAGAACATTTTCATCACCCCAAATAGAAACCCCTTACCCATTAGCAATCATTTGCAGCTGACCCCCACCTCAAGCCCTAGGTACCACTTAACTACTTTCTGCCACAATAAGCCTGCCCATTTGGTACCTTTCACATAAATTGAATCAGAATAGATAGCCTTTTGTGACTGGCTTTATTCTCTGAGCATAATGTTTTTGAGACTCATTCACGCTGTAGCTATTATCAGATTTTTTTATTGCTGAATAGTGTTCCACCATGTGGATATACTACCTGTTATTTATATATTCATCTGGTAACAGACATTTAGACTGTTTTCACCTTTTGGCTACTGCGAATAATGCTGGTATGAGCATTTGGGTACAAGTCTTCGTGTGGATGTATGTTTTATATTCTCTTGGGTGGATTCCTAGGAGTAAAATAGCTGGATCATATGGTAATTCTACATTAACATTTTGAAGTACTATTTCCCAAAATTGCTGCACCACTCTACATTCCCACTCACAATGATGTGACTTCAAATTTCTCATATTCTCACCCAAACCTGTTATTGCTTTTTTAAAATTAAAAAAAAAATTTAAATTAAATTCAAGGCCAACATATATTAGTTTCAGATGTAGCGTTCAATAACTCATCAGTTGCATATAACACCCAGTGCTCCTCACATCACATGACCTCCTTAATTACAGCTACTCTAGTGTGTATGTATCTTGTGGTATCTCCTTGTGATTTTGATGTGCACTTCCTAATAGCTAATGATGTGGAGCATCTTTTCATGTGCCTATTGGCTTTTACATATCTTCTTTGGGGAAATGTCTATGCAAATTCTTTACTCATTTACTAATTTAGTTATTTGTCTTTTTATTAATGAGTTATAAAAATTCCATATAAATATATATTTTGGATACAAGTCCTTTATCAGTTATATGACTTGCCAATAGTTCTTCTCAGTCTATGGATTATCTTTTCACTTTCTTGATGGTGCTGTTTGAAATGCAAATGTTTTTATTTTTAATGAAGTCAATTTATCATTTTTCCCCTTATGCCTTGCACTTTTGGTGTTGTATCAAGAAATTATTTCCTAACACAAGGTTATGAAGACTTTCAATGTCTTATTTTAAACTGTAGAAGACTATACTTAAATTATTAATTTTCAAATGCAATAAAAGCTCAAATGTTAGAATTTTAAGTGTATCTATATATTCACTTAAAAAATACGTATTGAGGGCACCTGGGTGGCTCAGTTGGTTGGGCGACTCCCTTCGGCTCAGGTCATGATCCTGGAGTCCCGGGATCAAGTCCCGCATCGGGCTCCCTGCTCGGCGGGGAGTCTGCTTCTCCCTCTGACCCTCCCCCCTCTCATGCTCTCTCTCTATCTCATTCTCTCTCAAATAAATGAGTAAAATCTTTTAAAAAAAAGAAATATTTAAATGTGCTGATACATTTCTGCATCAAGAAAAGTCTCATCATGCAGAGAAGTAACACAAATAAGCAACTATTAGGCAATGCAATGAGTTATCATAAAGTTAGGTTTTGCCTACATATTTATGATATGGGGGCAGAGAGAAGATACTATTTGTGATACTCTTTGAATTTTATCTTTATTTTCTTTCAAAGATTTTATTTATTTATTTATTTGAGAGAGAGAGAGAGAGAAAACTAGCAAGGGGGAGGGGCAGAGGGAGAAGCAGACTCCCACTGAGCAGGGAATAGGCTATAGCAAAAAGATGGGAAGTGGACAGACCAAAAAAAAGTAAAAGTCAAGGTCTTGCAATGATCTCAAAAACCCATATCAGGGACACCTGGATGGCTCCGTTGGTTAAGTGTCTGCCTTCAGCTCAGGTCATGATCCTGGGGTCCTGGGATCAAGTCCCCTATCAGGCTCCTTGCTCAGCAGGGAGCCTGCTTCTCCCTCTGCCTGCTGCTCCCCCTGCTTGTGCTCTCTCTCTCTGACAAATAAATAAAATCTTTAAAAAAAAACCCGTATCATCTCAAGAACCCACCTCATCTGCCCATCTATGCCCACTCTCATCTTTTTGCTATAGTCTATTCCATTCTAGCTATACTGGTCCTCTTGAAAATCCTAAACCCACTTGTGTCTCCCAACCTTTGATTTTTCTGTTTCCTCTACCAGATAAACATGTGGCACTTTTTTTTTGGGGGGGGGGCTTGGATCAATGTTTTCTTTGCCTAATCAATTCCCCTAGTATAAGCTTAACCCAAATACTGCATGTGACATCTAATACTGAACATTACCTTGTGACATATCTGAATTGGACCCATTTCCGTGACCTCTTTGTGTGTCAAGGAACATCTGTGTATCCAATCCTCTTTGACAACTCTGAATCCTTAGAAGATGCAGTAGGCCAAGATCTATGGGCTCCTACTTCTGGTGATTGGCATTGGTATCATCTTTGCCATCCTCCATACCAATCCTCACCTGGGATTTGTAGCTGGATTTTCCTTTTCAACACATGATGTCTGGGTCATCTACTCCCACTTGAATTACTGTAACAACTTTCTAACTGGTCTCTTTGTTTCTAACCTTGTCCTCTTACTTTCCTTTTTAAAAGAGCCAAAATGATCCATGGTAATCTTGTTACATGGTAGTCAGACCAAGTCATTCCTCTGCTCAGAACACTCCAATCCTTTTCCATCCCACCCAGTACAAAAGCAAAAATATTATAACAAGCAATAACCACAGCCTCCCACTTCCTATTCTCTTGCCCTCCCCTCTAAGCCTTGCCCTCCCTGACCTCTCTCCTACTATTCTCCCACTTGCTCTCTTGCTTTAGCCACATGGGCAACCTCGCTGCTCTTCTAATAAGTCAATCACTCCTCCACATTGCAGCCTTGGCTTTAGTTTTTGCTACTGACTGAAACATTCTTCACTAGTATTCCACACGGCTAACAACCTCAACTATTTCAATGAAGCCAGCCCTGAACACTTTGTTTAAAAGGGCAAACTGTTCCTACCTCCATGTCTCCCCAAGACTCCTGATTTTTTTGTGTTTCTCTACCTTACCTTTTCTTCAATATCACCTTATGACATACTAGATGATTTGCTTAGCTATATTTATTGTTTATTATCTGCTAACCTTCTCCAACTTGCTAGATCATAAGCTTCAGCAGGGAAAGAGCCTTTATATGTTTTCTTTTTGTGTATCACAGGTACCTAGAATGATGCCTGACACATGATGGTTATGAGATAAACTTTTGTTAACTGGATAAATGTTTTGATTACTTATGTCTCTAGTGACTTAGAACAGCATCTTCTACAAAAAAATGTATTTGTTAAATGAATGAATGAGTGAATGAATGAAAGTTTCCATTAATGAGTAAGATGAGTTTTAGGAAAAACAGTAAGGGTTCAAAAATAAATAAAATATGGAGACAATATTTCCAGCCATCATTGCACAAAGTTTATGAAAAAATGTTTTCATAAAAAGTATATATAAAATAGAACTGAGTCCTTTATGCCCTATTTTAAAGCATAATATAGATGAATTATCTTTATGGTAGAAAAATCTGATGTAAACTAAGGAAACCCTTATTATAAATGCACATTAAGATAAAAAAAATGGTAGAAATATACAGTCTACAAGTAAGACCAAATGAAGTGTACGAAGTCCCAGAAGTCTTACCATGTCAGAGTCCTACTGCTTCTACAGATAATCCTGAGATAAAGCCAGGAGTTTAAACATGTTCTTCCATTTTCTATCAAATAAATACTGGAAATATGGTTCTCTTTGTATTTGATAATCTTCAATAAAATGACCTCACCATTAATATTTTTTCCATCTTACTTCTAGCTTTAGTATTTATTTAAAAAATACTGTAACATGTTTTTTTTTAAAAAAATAGTAGTCTAGTTAAATTACTAATGTGCACATTTTTATTCTGCATTTTATGATGCTTTAACAGTTACTGCTGATTTTGAGCATATTTTAGTGGTTACACATTGCCCTTCTACTCCATCAAAGAACAGCAGTTTCTGAAACATAACAGTGAATAATTTTCACATTTCTTTTAAGTGGTAAGATAATGCTTGTTGAATGTACAGAACAGAGGGCATTTAAAGTGCTATATTAGTATAACTTAATAATTAAGTTCCCCTTGGATGGCTATTTCTTGACAAGGTATTCCAGAGGATTTAGGAGCTATGTTAATTATAAGATTTTAGAGGTAGATGGACACCACCTATGCAGAATGAATACTTGGTTGACCTCCCCCTGCCCTAAGAAGCTATTATATTTGACAGCTGAAAATTTTCCCTCAGATTCATTGAGATATATTTGATATATAACATTGTGTAAGCATAAGCATATCATGTACAACATGATAATTCGATACATGTATATATTGTGAAGTGATCACCACAATAAGGTAGTTAACACACATCCATTACCTCACATAATTACCATTTCTTTTTTGTAGTGACAACATTTAAGATCTACTCTCTTAGCAAATTTCAAATATACAATACAATATTCTTAACTATAGTCATTACGGCAGATGATAACTTAAACGTTACTATGAACATAATTCCACACTTGATTTGTACATTTTGACACCTCCTTTCCCATGTTTTTCATATCTAAACCATAAGTGCTTGATTCTCTCATAAGGAATTTCAAGTAGATCTCTTTTTCTCTTACGCATTTTACTTCTTGTGGTTTATTAATCTCTCTAGAGAAAATAAGAAAAGGTGAGGCCAAAGAGTAGAAAGTAGGAATTTATCTTACCATTAATTAAATCCAGATGTTAAAAGCACAGATACACTTAAAACTTATCAGCATTTAAGGGGTCACACCAAGCCCTTCCATTCCATTTTTAAAAACAGTTCTATGAATATTATGGTTAGAGATAAATTATTGATTGATCAAAAATTTACACTAAGATTTGCAATCATAACATAAGTAATCTAGCTTTAATAATTCTGTGGAGGATTAGAATCTACAAAATGGCAAAGTCTTATAAAATATATTTCATTCTGTGAGAAGAGAAATGTAGTACTATTGAAATATAGAACCAAAAATAAAGAAATAACACAAATCAGACAGGGAAAACATTCATAAGCATAAAAATAATAAGAAAAAAAAGAACTAGAGTTGATAGTTCATTGGAAATTTCCTATGTGAGTCAGCAATGTTAGGGTGAAAAAGGTAACAGAATAAAGACCTAATCAATCAGGGATTCCACAGACCAATAGTGAAGTCTCTTTGTGAACTCTATGAGTAAATCCTAGACCAAGCATGGATTCAGGGAGGGACTCTGGAAGACTTCAGCCAATCTGATGCCCTAGCAAATATTATTTCCTTTCATTCTAAGAGATCATTATACTCCTCATTTTACTTCAAATTCTCAAATTTGGATTTGCCTCCAAATCCTCAAATAAGACTGTATCTTCCATTAGAATAATGACAACTAATAATAATAGATACCATTTATTGGATACTTACCTACCCAAGACATATAGCTGGTAAGATTTCTGGCTCCAAGCATGGGTTTGTAATAATTACGCCAATTCACAAACATTTGTTAAGTTCTGACTATGTACTAGGCACCTTTCAAGTGCATGATGTGCATAAACTCTTTAATCCCTATAGCACACTATTTTAACAGAAAAGGAAATTGAAGCAAGGAACATAGGTATTTTACCTAAGGTCACACTACTAAAAAGTAATGAGGTTCAAACAGGAACCCAAGTATTCCAGTGTCACATACCATTCTTTCTTTTGTTCATTCTCTCTCTTTCTCTCTCTCTGCTTACTTTTGTTCATTCACTGTTTCATTTATCAATTTATTCAATCTCTACTTGTATTTCATTTATCCATTCACTCAAGCACTAAAACTCTACTGTTTAGTCTCTACTGTATTGAAGACACTAGGTTGGGTGGCTCAGAATATGAAGATTCCTACCCGAAAGTAACAAAATACAGGAAAAAAGAGTAAACCAAAGCAAGCAACCAGACCATTAACAAAATTCATAAGGACCAAAAAGTATTTAAACACTGAGGAGTCCAAAGGCTTCAAGGCTATGATTTTGGACATTTTGGGCCTGCCTAGACTGTTTATGTTAATTTCCATATTGCTTTTTAGCTCTCAGAAATCAGACCCAACCTCATATTTCAAATCTTGTCCTACAAATAACCACATTTTGTCTTTGTTCTGAAATCTACAGCACGGAATTCACAGCTATTATTTCTAATTCTATATTGACTCTTTAAATCTGTTTCATCATACATAAATCATCTATTTACAAACCTTGCAAATCTAGAACCTAGAACAAAGCAGACATAATGTCTGTACTCCATATCAGTTATTCTCAACCATGACTACACATTATAATCCTTGGGAGAGTTGAATAAAAATATAAAGTGGATTCCACGCCAAATGTGATAAACATACAGCTCCTAGAAGAAAACATAGGCAATAATTTCCTTGATAATGGCTGTAGAAACATTTTTTGGGATAATGTCTCTTCAGACAAGGGAGATAAAAGCAAAATTAAACTATTGAGACTACATCAAACTAAAAGGCTTTTGTATAGTGAAGGAAACTATAAACAACCAAAAGGAAACCTATGAATGGGAGAAGATATTTGCAAATGATATATCTGATAAGGGGTTAATATCCAAAATACATAAAGAACTTATATAACTCAACACTAAGAACACAATCCAATTAAAAAATGGGCAGAGAACCTGAATAGACGTTTTTCCAAAGAAGACATACAGATGGTCACCAGACACATGGTACGATGCCCAACGTCACTAACCATCAGAGAAATGCAACTCAAAACCATAATGAGATATCACTTTACATCTGTCAGAATGGTTAAAAAAAAAACCAAAAACACAAGAAATAACAAGTGTTGGTGAGAATGTGGAAAAGAAGGAACCCTTGGGGCGCCTGGGTGGCTCAGTCGTTAAGCATCTGCCTAGGGTCCTGGGATCGAGTCCCACATCAGGCTCCCTGCTCGGCGGGAAGCCTGCTTCTCCCTCTCCCACTCCCCCTTCTTGTGTTCCTGCTCTCGCTATCTCTCTCTCTGTCAAATAAATAAATAAAATCTTTAAAAAAAAAAGAAAAGAAGGAACCCTCATGCACTATTGGTGGGAACATGAATTGGTGCAGCCACTGTGGAAAACAGTAAGGAAGTTTCTCAAAAAATTAAAAATAGACTTACCATATAACCCACTAATTCTACTACTGGGTATTTACTCAAAAAAATAAAAAATAAAAACACTAATCCAAAAAGATATATGTACCCTTTGTTTATTGTAGCATTATTTACAATAGCAAAATAGATGAATGAATAAAGAAGATGTGGTATAGGGGCACCTAGTGGCTCAGTCAGTTAAACACCTGACTCTTGATTTCTGCTCGGGTGATGATCTCAAGGTCATGAGATCAAGCCCTGTGCCAGGCTCCATGCTGGGCATGGAGCCAGCTTAGGATTCTCTCTCTCCCTATCCCTCTGACCCTCTCTACCCCCTGACCCTCCCCACCCTCCACGCTCTAAAGAAAAAAAAAAAAGATGTGATACACACACACACACACACAATGGGATGAATAAAGAAGATGCGATATATATATACACTAATACACACACACATATAATGGGATACAACTTAGGCATAAAAAAAGAATGTGATCTTCCCAATAGCAACAACACGGATGAACCTACAGGGTATAATGCTAAGTGAAATAAGTCAGGCAGAGAAAGACAAATACCATATGATTTCATTCATATGTGGAATTTAAGGAACAAATGAACAAAGAAAGAAAAAAAAAGACACAAAAAGCAGACTCTTAAATACAGAGAACAAACTGGTGGTTGCCAGAGAGTAGGTGGGTGGCAGGGAGGGGTGAAATAGATAAAGGAGATCAAGACTGAGGAGCACTGAGTAATGTATAAAATTGTTGAGTCATTATATTATACGTCTGAAACTAATATAACACTATATATTAATTATATTTCAATAAAAAACGGTTCCCACTGTAAACCATATCCAAGAGTGGGCTCCAGATATATAATTGTTTTTAAATCTCCCTAAGTAATTATATGTTTAGTTGAGGTTAAGAACCACAGATCAGTATTATCCTGGTACTTTACTAATTACTGTATCCAATTTAGTCATCAAACCTGAAAAATTGTCTGGCATAAAGAGGGAAAGAATTTAAAGTAATAAAATAATCAAATGACTGGTGAAATGATTATAATAAAAGATATGATAATAGGTCTAAGAAATTAGTATTCTTTATCCTAGTATCAAGTAATTATTTAAAATATATTTAATGTTTTAAATGGAAAGGCAACTATTTCTTATTTTTGAAAAATGGAAAGAGGGGCGCCTGGGTGGCTCAGTCATTAAGTGTCTGCCTTCAGCTCAGGTCATGATCCCAGGGTCCTGGGATCGAGCCCCACATCGGGCTCCCTGCTGAGCGGGAAAGCCTTCTTCTCTCTCTCCCACTCCCCCTGCTTGTGTTCCCTCTCTCACTGCATCTTTCTCTGTCAAATAAATAAAATCTTAAAAAAAAAAAAAAAAGAATTGAAAGATGCAAAGAAATAAACCTCTATAACAGAGTTGGCCAAATATTGCCCTACTTGGTAATTTCTAGAGCAGATGATTTCTTATAGTTACTTCCCCATTAATGACTTTATTAATCAACATTGAGATTTGCAAAGTCATTATGACACAGTAAATACCTAAAATTTTATTTGATTAAAATACCTAGCTGATGAGCCTTCACTTGTCAGTTCTTTAGTTTAATGTGATTAATCATGTTTCATTAATAAATATAAAATATATTTATTATTTTCTCAGACATTCTAGACCATTTTTAATTTCCACCAAATTTGAAAGCAAGAATATTTTAATCTGAGGAATATCTGTTACTCTGAAGTTCTAATATTCTCATAATCTTTAAACTAGAATACAATTCATTCACTCCATCTGGTGTATGTGGCTTGATAGAAATATTCTTCATTTTGTAGTGTCTTGAATCTAGATGAAACATGAGGAATTTCTATTCAATAGTCCCATGACTGATATTAATAACACTCAGAATGTAAGAAGTAGCTATTTCCCATATTATGATATGATTCATCTATAAAATTCTTAAATGACCTAAATAGTTAGAAGATATAAGGAGATAAGTGTATAGTGTGCATTTTTTGTTTTTTGTTTTTCATTTTGCTTATAACTGAAAATCTTGAATTCTTTCTTTGTTTAGCTATAGAATAAAGAAGTAACATTGGAGAGGATCTTTTTTCTTCCAGGAAGAATCACTCAGCCCCCTCCTTTTAGATATGTAAATATAAGGCAAATAGGCACCCCTGCCCTAGAAGAAGAAAAAAATTTTTTTTCTTAAAGATTTTATTTATTTATTTGACAGAGAGAGACACAGCAAAGAGGGAACACAAGCAGGGGGAGAGGGAGAGGGAGAGGAAGAAGCAGGTTTCCCACAGAGCAGGGAGCCGGATGTGGGGCTCGATCCCAGGACCCTGGGATCATGACCTGAGCCAAAGGCAGACGCTTAATGACTGAGCCACCCAGGCGCCCCTAGAAGAAGAAAATTTAATGAAACCTTGACAAACTGTCTCTTCCAGTGTCTCTTGATATGAGAGGATAGCAGAAGGGTAATTTGCATAATTACCAGGAAACCTCAGGGGAGAAAGGACAAACAAGACTGCTTTCCTTTCAGTTTTGAAGTTCAGTGTTATTCTCAATTATCCTACAAACTAAGACAATTGACTGGATCAGAAAGGTTTCTAAGAACTCATGAGAAGAACCTACCACGTAGGAAGTGGGAGTATGCACAGGGACCCGAGTCCAATGCCCAATATCAGGCATGGTTCTAGCTCCATGTGCAGCTGAGTCTGGAAGACCTTCCTGGCTCAGTCATCTTGATAAGTTTGGGAACCTAGGTGTGAAACTAAGCCTCAAAGTGGTGTCACTTGACGAAGGAGGAATGCTCCCTGAAGGAGCACACTGCCATGGATGTCACTACTGCTGGTGGAACTTCAAACCAGGCCAATGACTTGGTATGGAATAATTTCGTTTAGCCTGTATGTCATTGGGCTATTGCAATGGTATGTGGATAGCATTTGATTTTGAGGGGCCACCTGTTTTTAAAAGTGATACTTTGGAAACTCAAAAGAGGCAGTGGCAATTAAAAAAAAATGGTTGCTCACTGTTACCTTATGACATTTTCCAGTTCTTTTTCACAAAATGTTAAAAACAAACAAACAAAAACCAAACCAAAACAAAACAAACTGGTGCTTTTGACCTGATTAAGTTTTGGCGGTTCTTGGATAATTCAGGCAGAGCAAGAATGGTCCTAAGAGAGTGCTACCAGACTTTATATAAAGTCAAGTATGCCACTTCGACCCATGATACTCTATAGTGTATTGAGGTCTTGAACACTGTATTGAACATTGAAGTCTTGGGCAATACATAAGAAGTAAAGAAATAAAACCATGCTATGTTGAAAATAGACTGTAGAGGGTGCATTGGAGAAGCAGAGAGAGTGGCCAGGAAATAATTACCATAACCCAGGAGAGAGATGGTTGATAGTGGTTCAGAGTGTAGTGATTAAATGGAGAGGTAAGAAGTGGTCAGATCCTAGATATATTTTGAAGGTAGGGCAAATCTAATTTCTTTACAATTTGATACGGGGTGTGAGACATAGGGAGGATTTAAAGATAACTTGATATTCTTCACCTTGAGCAACCATTATCTGAGATGGGGAAGATGCAGACAATTTGTTTGGGTCTAGGAGATACAAGAGGTAAGTTTTTGACATTTTAAATGTGCAATATCTTTTAGATGTACAAGTGGAGATGTTCAATAGGCTGTTGGATAAATGTGTTTGGTTGTACAGACTGAAGCAGAAGTAAAGGTTTGTAAATCATTAGCTTATGGATACTAGTTAAGACTATGAGACTGATGGCAATCATTGAGAGAAGAAATGGAAGACTGAGACCTGGGTTACTCCAACATTAAGAAGTCAGGAAGAAGGGGTGTCTGGGTGGCTAAGTCTGTTAAGCATCTGCCTTTGGCTCAGGTCATGATCCCAGGGTCCTGGGATCGAGTCCCACATCGGGCTTCCTGCTCGGTGTGGAGCCTGCTTCTCCCTCACCCTTTGCCTGCCACTCCCCCTGCTTGTGCTCTCTCTGTCAAATAAATAAATACATAAAATCTTTAAAAAAAAAGAAGTCAGGAAGAAGAATATGGTCCAAGAAAGGAAGGAGACTGAGATAGAGCCACTGGTGAAGTAAGAGAAAAACAGAGTGTGGTTTCTTATAATGTAAGTAAATTAAAAAAGGGGGTGGGAATCAAGGAGGAAAGAGTGATCTACTAAGGCATTAACTACAACAAAGGTTGAGAATTGGCCATTGTATTTACCAATATAAAATTTACCAATATAAAATTACCAAGTGATGATGGTAACAGGAGGGTTTCTGTGGAGTGGTGGGACAAAGACCTTATTGGAATAGATTTATAAAAACTGCAAAGAAAGCAACTGGGGAAAGTGAGTAGACAACCTCTTTGAAGAGCTTTGTGGCAAAAGGGAGCCAAAAATAGAGCAATAGCTGATGGTAGAAGTAAGGTCAAGAGAGAATTTTTTTTCTTTTAGTTGGAAGAATTTTGTATGTTATAGGAATGGGATAAAGAAAAAAAAATGGTGACAAGGACAGCACAATAAGAATGGCTGGGGGAGTATCACTGACTAGATGATTGCTGGAGACATCAACACAGGAGACAACAAAGTTGTCTTTGTCTAAGGTTTACTTTTGAATTTTTTTTAAAAGATTTTATTTATTTATTTGACAGAGAGAGACACAGTGAGAGAGGGAAGACAAGCAGGGGGAGTGGGAGGAGGGGAAGCAGGCTTCCTGCTGAGCAGGGAGTCGGATGCGGGGCTCGATCCCAGGACCCTGGGATCATGACCTGAGCCGAAGGCAGACGCTTAACGACCAAGCCACCCAGGCGCCCCTAGTTTTGAATTTTTTAAAGACTTATGCTCAGTCTAATAAGCCCTTTCATCCTCTTAGACACATGGACAATTTAAGACTTTGCTTAAAGCAAATACTCTTATATTTTGAAATCCATGAAATCAGGTAGTTGATATGCTGCCTTTCTTCACCCATGTTCACTATTAATATTTGTATACTTATACTATATGTCGGCTCCTCCTGTTTACAAGCTGTGGGACTTTGAGTCAGTAACCTTTGCTCTACAAACCTCACAGGGTTATTACAGGGATCAAATAAAACAACTGTGTAAAAGCACTTTGGGAAAGCTGTAAAGGGCTTCATACCAGTTATTTATCTTGTTCATAATGGTGTGTAGCCTTTGTTAATAAGATCTCCACACAGGCTTGAAGAAGGATTTGCCTATCTTTAAAAGGCCAGAGCCAGCATTAAGGAATATTCTTCAGAATACTCATCCTGGCATATGGAATTTCCCTGCAGATAAAGGGGATTTCCGGTCATACAAGTTTAGGAAAAGCTGAATACTGCTCCTCTTGGAGCTTGACAATATTAAGAAAAAAATCTAGGGGCACCTGTGTGGCTCAGTCGTTAAGCGTCTGCCTTCGGCTCAGGTCATGATTCCAGGGTCCTGGGATCGAGCCCCGCATCAGGCTCCCTGCTCCACGGGAAGCCTGCTTCTCCCTCTCCCACTCCCCCTGCTTGTGTTCCCTCTCTGGCTGTCTTTCTCTCTGTCAAATAAATAAAAGCTTAAAAAAAAAAAGAAAAAAATCTAATGAATACTACAGTTAAGCTGTTAGTTCAAAAATGTATAGCACAACATTTCCTAATATTCTTGTCCTAGGAATTCTCTTTCTGGGGGAGTGAATTCTGTAAAACACACATTAAATTCCTGGCAAACTAGTGCTTCATGAGAAATGATAAGATGGATAAACTCTACAAAAGTGAAAAATAAAAGTAGGTCAATTGCAGAGCAACTAAATAATAGCCTTAAAAATTTTCCTGGATTCACTCAGCAGATCAGACGAAACAATACACAGGGAAGGAAAAGTATTTGTTCTTTTCTACATCACTTTAAGGGAGCAAATACTTGGTATAAAATAAACACTCAAATTATGCCAATAGGATGGAGATAAATGAACACACTTTCTCTCAAATTCTGTGAATCAGTCTTTTAAAGTCTGAAGATATCCTACTTCAGCAAAGGTGTGTTCTTTCTTCAGCCCTCATATCTGGGCTGATAATATAAATGATACTGAATCTGCTCTCAAAGACAGGCAAGTCAATTCCCCTTTCTCTTCCCATCTAGTAAGGCCATAGTTAAAGCATAAAAACCCAGGCACTGCATTCAGAGAGACATTTATTTTGAGGTTAATGAGTTCCCACACAACATTAGAAGATTTTTATTCCTCATTTTCACCACTGCATATAGAAGATGCCTGACTTTTGGTCACAAGCTTTTTCTTCAACTCAGCTCCTATAAAACTGATATGGTATAACTTCATGTGCATATGAATGAAGCATGGGGCATCCTAAACTTGCCTCTTCTGGGCCCTTTCAAAGACAGTCATAGACCTCTAAGCCACTCCAGCCATATGTGTCAAGGGCTATACTTGGACCTTCTCTTTCCTGAGAGGCATGCCTCCCCTAAGATGGCGAATTCATAAATCCCATCCCTTTGCTTGGTTTCATTGCTTGAAAATTCAAATGAAGAATAAAAGAGAAGTATACACAGTTCCTATGAGGAATTAGATTACAATATACGGGATCAATGCACAGAAGAAAATATTCTGTTAGGGCTATTCAGATGTAAACAAATCCAAATGATAATTATCTTTGATACAGAGAAGAAATCGGGCCTTAATCAATAATGCATAAAATAAGCCACCATTGACAAAGACTAAATTTCTGGAATAACAGTTGCTGGCAGTAGTTGACATGTAGTGAGGAAGGCATATAAAAATGGCCAAAATGCAGTGAATACACTGAAGACATCCCCATGGGTAACTACGTTCAACCAGAACTTAGCAGAGGACTCTAAAAGAATGGCATTTGTGCCAAATAATGTTTATTAGTATTTTTAAATAGATATATGATATATTCATAAGCCAAACACTTAAGTAGAGCTATCAGCTTTGTGTGAGATTATGCAGAATATTATGACATTTCAAATTAGACCATAATAGTGTGATGAAATAAAATCCTTTTGTCATCATTGAGGATCATTTTGCTCATATATTAACTTTTCCTAAGTGCCCATATTTGTCATTGGCGTTTCATTTAAAATACAGCATTGTATTGCTAGAAATCCATAAAACCCTTAATTTTGGTAAAAGCACATGCCATATTTCATTTTTTATAACATTTCAGCTCAATGTCCTTCATGACCAAAGTTCTACAAAGCAAACATTACATACTTAGTTCCTAGATTTTCTGAACTGAGGATTATTCTTGCCACTGATTCTTCATTTTGTTTTGTGAATTTTTTGGCCATAATTTTTCTGCCTATCTGAACTAAGGAACTGAAAAAATGTGAATAAAAACCCATTTCTGATTTTGTATTTATTCAGCTTTTACATTTACATATTACTGTTGCTTAAGTTGTTATGTTACATTTTAATTTAAGAACAGTCATGAACTAATGTCAGATTCTAAGAGAAGAGAATAACAAGAACAACAGTTTTGAAAAGTGAACAAGTAGCTTTGTTCATTCAGAGCACCTAGGTTCAAAGTGAGGATGACAAGCGAAGGAAGCTTGAGGGGGGGAGCAGAGAGCCACCAGCCTAGAAAGGGCCTCACATGTCAAAAGGTGCCTCACACCTTTTGTATGGTCACTGACAAATCAGCCAACTCCTTCACCCTTAGTTCTGTGAAGAACTAAAGTAATGTTTCAGTCACTGATGAATAAGAAATATCAAAATGTACTGCACATGGTAAAACATAACTATTGCTTTGTGAGACTTCTGTTTCAGCTTTACACATACATGCAAACAGATGTAATACATATATTGCTGAGTAAAAGGTTGAAATTAAATTGTATTTCTTACAGTGGGTAGCAGACAGGTAGGTACCCAGTATCTGGGGGGGGGGGGGTTGTCCAGGCCAAAACAATGAAGAGAGGTCCATATACCATAAATCTAAATATTTAATGATTATAAATCAAGCCAGCAAACTGTCAAGTAAAAATATAACCTATTACATCCCTTGAAAAGATACCTTCACATTGACTTTTAGACCAGATTCTAAATAATAATTCTCAGTCTCCTTGAAGTTCTACGGCAGGACTTAGCCAGCTATGGCCCCTGGACTGTAGTCTGCTCCCCTTCTCTTCCTAGTCTCAGCTCCTTCCAGAATACTGAACTGGTTTTGCCTGAATAGATACCTCAGCCAGCACTTTCAAACTTTGTGGAACCCCAGCAAACAGACATCCCTTGGCCACACTCCTTCAGTCTAGGAATGGGTGCATTAGAGTGCAGATAGACTACAGACATTGCTCCTGGGAAGAAGTCAATAAAGGCCCTGGAGGCAGGTGAAGGTCTGTCTGATCAGAGTGTCTGGGCTTCCAGGTACCCGGCATAGGGTCAAGAAGGAGTGGTGGTGTGGCTCACAGGTGTGCAGTTTCCCCTGGTCTCCTGAACTTCTCATCCAGTAGAAGGGCAAGAGGGCCACAGCAAGGCCCACCAAATCACAGCCCTCTCTTGCCTAGGTTTAAGAGTCATACTTGCCATGATCAAAAATTTGGAATGCCATGGGTTAGAGGATCAGTTCAGAGTAAAAAAAAAAACACAAAACAAAACAGTAATAACTGGGAGAAGTTGTGGGAAAAAAAAAATTAAAAGCACACTCTTGAAGAGAATGAAATAATCAATTCTAAAAAACAAATGACTATATATAATAATAAAAGAAGAAAAGATCAGAAAAACTAAGATTGGCTTAGAATGAATTTTTTAAAAAATCAACAGTAACACCTATAGAAATCATCCAGGCATGTGAGAAGGGATATGAGGGCATAATATTGTCTGGAGGTGAGAAGACCAGGGTTGTGGTCCTGCTCTGGACAAATAAGTCATTTAATTGTTCTAAGTCTCAATTTCATTATCAGTAAAATTAAGAAAAGAAACATCTCTATCAACTTCAGAAGTCTGATGTGTGAAAAAATGACGGATATAAAATTGCAGTGCAAATGATTTTTTTTAAAAGATATCTAATCAAGATGCTCCCAAGTTAACACACTTCTATATCTTCCCATTGCTTTGAGAATAAAATTAGACTCCTTACCACAGCCTACGAGAACTTACATGATCTGATCCTGTTCACTGCTCCATCCTGTCTCCTGCTGTCCTCTCCCCTGACCACTAGGCTTCAGTGACCCTGTCATCCTTCCTTCCCAAGAAGGTGCCAGAGAAGCTCTTTCCCACCCTTGGTGCATTTGCACTTAGTGTTTCCTTTGCCTCAAAAATTCTTAAGTTCTTCCATGTGGTTGAATCCGTGTCCTCTTTCAGGTTTCAGTCCAAACCCCACCTCCTAAAAAAGCCCTTCCTTGCCATGTCTATTTAACATACTTCACACCTGCCCCTTGATCACATTCACTCCCTCTTATATGCACTTATTGCCTGTGCCTTCATCTGCCTTGTTCACTACTACCTCCCAACCACCTAGACCAGGACCTATATCCTGGCACCTTCAATAAGGTTGCCACTAAATATTTATTGAAAAATGCATAACCATGAATACATAGTACTAATAAATATAACCATCACTATTTATTGCTTGTAATCAAGTTTTGTTATTTATAGTCAGTGTCTCTACTCTTTACAACAAAGCTGTAAGTTGGGTATGACTATTTACTGGTAACTGATACTCAGATCAATGTTAAAGTGTAAGGTCACCCAGCTAGTAACTGGCAGAGACAGAATTTGAATCCAGGTGTCCTGACATCAAACAAATCACTATTCCATGCTGCCTCTCTGACACCTCCCATCACAATTAATTGATCTCTCCTTTAAACTCCAATATCATTTTTGACACTACTTATTTATCATGTTTTACAATATTAATTGAGGCATGCTGATTTTTCACTCTAGTTTCTCAGCAAATTTATTACAGAGACAATGTCTTCTGAATCTCCACCTGTGTCTAACATCCCACTTGTCCACATCACTTAGCAAATATTTGCAGCTGCAAAAAATAATTGGAAGTACAGAATATATGAGTCAGGAGCATTATTATTTCCTTTACAAGAGCAGTGTGTTTATTGCAAAAATTTCATAAATTAATTCACCTCTTGAAATTAATAGAAAGAAAGGTATTGAGCCCAGTTCTGAACTTTTAATGAGGTGAAATTTAGTGTCCTGAAAATTTTTATTATCTGACGAGTATTTATGTTCTTCTAGAACAACTGATTAAATTTATGTCCCACAGAAACATTTAAACTAGTTTCAGTTAAGCTTACTTTTTCTTTTAATTTTTTGTTTTTAAAAGGTTGATAATAATTACACAGCTTTTCTATGAGTAATAAGGCCCGTTTCAGAGTGTGCTTTTTTGAGACTATTTTTATCAACTATTTTGTCAACAGAATTCTCAAGCCACCAACATAAAACATCTGTTGGCTAATAACCCACCCTGACTATGTAATTTAAGTAGCTTTACTACTCTAAGCAAAGGGTAATCCTTGTGACTAGGATTTACAAGTCACTTTCTGGCAGTTCCATAGTATCTAACAATAGTTTTGTGTATTTCTCTCCAACCACCACTTTGCAATTTATGCATTAATACTACAGTCATACTTCACTGATAATCTTCATTGCATAGACACACCCAAATATAATATTTCTTTTTGTTGGGATATCCTTTTAAACAATTCTCAATAAAAAATTAAGTGGTAGGATTTAAATTATAATCCTATAACATTTGTTATTCAATGGTATTGAAATACTTTAAATAATCATGCAACACAGAATAATTTTGAAAGGTAAAGATGCTTTATAATATGTATGTGTGTAAGATAGGAGTATTTATATAAGGATGATAAATATAATGATTAGGATATCATTTCATATTCTATCCATAAATGTCAGCAGTTAGAATATTGTGGGGATCTGATATACAGCATGGTGACTATTATCAGCAGTATTGTATTATATACTTGAAAGTTGCCGAGTGTGAATCTAAAATATTCTTAGCACATGTGCACACATACACACAAAAGGTAATTAGGTGAAGTAATCAATGTGTTAATTAACCTTACTGGGGTAATTTCTTCACAATATAGACATATGCTAAATCATCATGTGGTATACCTTAAACTTAACAATGTTATATGTCAATTATATCTCAATAAAACTGGAAAAAAAGAAATGGCAGGCAAAGAAGTGTGACATGAATGAATAAATAAATACATGAAAATAAAACTGATGGTAGCCAGAGGTAAGGGGATTGGGAAATGGATGAAATAGATGAAGAAGATTAAGAGGTACAATCTTCCAGTTATAAAATCAATAAGATGCGGAGATGTGATATACAACATAGGGAATATAGTCAGTAGTATTGTATAAATTTTGTATGGAGACAGATGGTCACTATGCTTATCATGGCGATCATTTTGTAAGGTATAGAAATATCATCAAATCACTGTGTTGTACACCTGAAACTAATGTAACATTGTATATCAATTATACCTCAGTAAAGAAAAAACAAAAAACCCCTCAAACTTTCAAAATACTTTCCTGACTGACATCTCAGGAGTAATACAAATTGAAACAGGTCACTTATTTTAAATTAGAAAAAAATACATATGCATGATATATATTTTAGGTTTACACTCAGAGGATAGGGGCATGCTATTTTAAACAATACTAGTGTATCATTATTCCAAAGCATTTGGAAATCACTCTTCTTACAATTCTGGGAAATTGGAAAAAAAAGAATACCAATAATTACAATGTTTAAAAATCTTTAGTTACATCTATAAGGAAGAGTAAGTTAGCAATGGCACGGAATTTCTCTTCTATACTGGCTGAAATGCCTTCTCCAAGAACTAAAAGGCAAAGAAAGTTAGAGACAAGTACTTTACATCACCAACTACTCAGAATCCTTAGAATCTGTGGAGTCCAATAGAGACAAACATCTATTATACGTAGGTCCTCATCCTGATACTAGAACCAGTTTCTGAAAGTTAATCTGACATGAATTGTCTTATATTCTAGAATGCCTGGACATTTAGGGGTTATATGTTAAAAGAAACAACATTTGAAAAAAAAAATATGTGCGTGAGTACTCTCTTCTCTCTTGAAATTACTAGACGAACACTTCAAATATCAAATGGTTTGTTAGGGAATCGACAAGATCTCAAGTTCTTTCTGCCTTTCAAATACGTATTTCTCTAATTCTTATCTGGATTAGCATAAATACAGCATTGTTAAAAAAACACAATATTTTGTAAACTTCTAAGAAAAAGACTTCATGACCACAAAGTCCATTATTATACCCAAACAAGTCTGATTCTATAATTCTCTGAGAAAAGGTATAGCACTGTATTACTGATGACATAATTAAAATGAAACAGTAATAGAAAATTACATATTAGTTTCCTAAACTGAGTTTTGAGTGCAAACAGCTTATTCTAAAGAGCTCAGTGGTTTGTTTACTGAATTAATGTCACTTTACTTATCTGAAGGGATGAGAAATAATTTTATTCAAATTTGAAATACAGCTCATGAAAACTAGCTGTCAGACTGTAGTTTATTTTTAATACTCAGCTTGAGATTTCTATAAAATATATGGATAAAGGCTAAAACAGTGAAACCTTAAATTAAGAGCTATTTGCCTCTCAGCTACCAGAATTGATGACAATCTCAGGAAATTAGTCTGGTTGACTTGGCCTCCTTTGCTTTCATACTTGAAGGAGGAAACATAAGAAGCCCCTCCAGTTGTTTCAACTGGAAAAGTAAGGAAGTGTTCAGTTTATTTTCAGGTAAGAAGTCTGGTGCTATTGCTTCATGGTCCAGTCACTTGCTTCTTGATCTCTATGTTCTAAAACCTCTTGACATTGACAATGACACCAATTTAGCTACCTAATTCATGCAGTCTTGATGCTTAAAGAGTTCAACCATCTGAAGATGTAACTGGTCATGGCAAATATCTCCGCAGATTGTCTAAGCCTCGTGCACAAGGTATGCAAAGGTATGTCATCTTTATCTGATTCCAGACCTACCAGCAACTGACCTTCCTTTTGTGCTGGAAACAAATGGTTTAGCCCAGAAAAGGGCCGAACAGACTGCTGGTATTCTTAGCCTGGGTAGAAGACCCAACCAAAGGAAAATCATTCCCTTCTAAAAACCAGTAAAAGTCTCAAGACTTCAGATATCCTTTTATGAAATTTCTCATTAACAGGAGTACTGTTAGGACCTTCTTAAACACATGGAAAATAGCAAACCAAACAGGAGATTACCAAAAAATTTTTGCAGTGATAAGCCACAGATGAGTTGCCAATTGTACATAATACCATTTATAAATAAAAATTATTATTATTATACTTAAAAAGTCCTGGATATATACTATAGGTATACCTATCTGTGCAAATATATTTATTCAATTAGATATATAATTGAATTATTTCAGAGGATCAAGTTAACAGCAAGTATTGAGAAATTCAAATATATATCTATGCATACACACATACATATTATTTTTAAGAAAATCAAATTAAAAGCAATAAATGAAAAGTCATCATGAACTTTTGACCAACAAATCAAAAATAATAAGGAATGTTTATCACATGGACTTCATATTTCATATTTTGTCAAATGATATAGCAAATGAATATTTCCATGTAGGGCCATGTCGTATGTGTCATACCTTTTCATGGACTTTCTGACCAGGTTCCATCCCTTCAAGATGTTCTGATTCTGTGGACCCCTCACTTGATGCCATTTTTCTTTGTATATGAACATTTTGTTCACGTAAGGCAACAATCTGCAAAATAAAAGCACTATGCCTTAAAAATCTAAACTAGAGAGTAAAGTATAGAAAAATTGAATTTACTCAAATGTGGTTAAGAACTAATGAATACAAACAAATAATCAGAAAATAAACATTAATATAACTCATGTTATTACTTAAAAATATTTTTAACATTTAGGTTAGCATTTTGAATAATAATTACATGAATATGAAATTTACTGAAGAAAATATTCTCTAGTTAAAAATGTATCTATATAGTTGGAAATGTGTCTAAATTAATGCCATAATCCATGTGTTATTAATTCAGAAATTACTTTTAAAATTAATTTATGAAATGTGATAAAATTCATAGGGGTCTATATTTTTAAAGTATAAAAGAAAGATAAATGAAAGCATTGCAGGCTGAAGGCTAGTTATGAGCACATTCATTCACCCTAAGAGGTAGGATACCTGTAATTTTAAAATAAGCAAATAACATAAACTAGAATTAATTTTGTGGCACTATCATGAGTACTTAGAATGAAATTAGTTTCATTATCATTATTTTTTTTCATTATCATTATTTTAGTGACCATTATCTTAGTGCTGCTAGTTCAACTATAGTTAATTTGCAGAAGACTTCTCAAAAAGTAATTAATTCTTGAAAATTTTCAGCTCAACTTTACAGACATAATATTTTCAACAAGAAAGATTCTCAGATAGTTGTAGTTTCAGTAATCTTAGTAATAAACAGAGGAAAAAATAGCATTCTAACATTTTTAAATGGTGTCTTAAAATATAGTTGCTATTTACACATATTTTTTTAAAGTATTTTACATTAATACCATAACTTATTTATTTCCTGGCAAATCTTATTATATTTATCAACTCAGATATTGAGTTAGTATCGGTTCTTGGGGAAATCAATGCCCCTAGTATTTAATACACAATAAATAGTCAATCACATATGAGACCAGTAGGTCACATAGACCAATAATCACCAGATAAACATAAAATGTCAAGAAGTTGGGTGGTTGTCCCCATCCCTGCCACTGCTTCAATGCCCAGATGCACAATGCTGTGTTCATGAGATCAGGTATCTTGTATATAACCTCCAGCATTTGGACGTACAGCATATCCTTTTGTAAGGGCCTATCACCAAATAATGAAGAACAACTCTGTAAATGCTCTTCTTTTTGAACTTCAATCAGCAAACAACTGGTTCCCTTGCTCTCACTCTTGCCCATCTACAAGCTATCATCCACAAAGAAACCAGATTCACCTTTGAAACTTAAGTTACATTGTGTCACTCCTTGCCTTCCAAAGAACCTCAATGTTTTCCCAATTTATCTGCATAAATTTAAACTTCTTAACAAAGTCTAGAATATCCTATATGATCCCTTCAGTCACAATGGCTTCCTTTCTGTCTCTCACATACACTGGGCTCTTTTTCACCCAGATTTTAGTAACTTAATCTTCTTACCTGAAACATTCTATCCCAGCTCAGACCACAGTTAACATAATCCCAGCTTTCAAAATTCAGCTGAAATACCATTCCTCAGAGAAAACATACCTTGCCATCATCAACCACTTGTTACAGTTTCCCTGTTTATTACTGTGTGCATTTCATTGATTAAAATCTAATATTATTTTCCTTTATTTGCTTAATCACTTCGCTTATTTATTTAGCTATCAGAAGTCCTAATAATATTTCAGGGGAAAACAATTTTCAAAGGAATACCTTATTGAAAACAACATTTTCATATGAAGCAGCACATCATGTTATGTGCAAGGTTTATTTTATTCAATAAAAATGTGTTGATTTAAATAATGAATGCATAGGGGTAAACAAAGAATGTAAGCCTAATTCATTCAGAAGTAACAAAAGATAATGATTTAGAGTGTGTGGGAAACTTCAGAGACATTTCTCTGATGTTAGCACAGAAACGGATTATATCAAAGGAACAATAAGAATAAAATAGTCCCTTGGCATATCATTTTTATATTAATTCTTAACATCTTGTCTCTTGATTAAAGGAATAATATTATATTATCATGATTACATAATGAAATTTTATTACAAATTTTTAAAAATTCAAGCATTGTATGCTGACATTCCACTGTAACATCCATGACTTAACAAATATGTTGACAAAATTAATAATAAATTTTAAAATTCTATGCATTTTCTTCCATTATTTAATCTACTTAGAAGTGAAGAGAGAGCTTCAAAAAAAAAAAAAAAATTTAAACACCAAATTTAACTCTGTTTTCAGAATAATTTCTATTGGTTTAGTAATTCAGATAAATTTTAAACATGGCCTAGTGCCTAAAATAAAGCAGGCCCTCTATAAAGGTTTACTGAATGACTCAGTGAATTAATACCCTAAATAATAATAATAATAATAATAATAATAATAAAAAAAAATAATAAAAAGTCAAAACACCAAATTCATATGGAAAACACTGTATGCAAATATAATTGTGCTGCTATGTTAAAAAAATGACAAACTTCAAGTGTTTTACAAAGTATACACATGACAGTTCTAAGAAAGACATTACAACCAACATACAAATTCTACCTTTTTTGTTGTTGTTTTTAATTAAGCCCCAAAATTAGGTTTTTGAAACAGAATAGATGTAGCATCCTCTATATTCCTTATCACTGTTAAATGATTTTATTCTGTTCTATTTTTGCCCAATAACAAATTATCCTGAGGAGTTATGAAAGCAAAGCTTCAGCATATGTTTTAATTCTAGGCATTAATAATCTCGATTCTTTCTTTCACAGGGGAAAACGTGAGAGGTTCTCTCCTGAGAATGCAGTGTTGGGGGTTGGGCCTCTTTAATGTGTTCAAAGGGCAGAGAAGTTCACCTAGAAATCACAGGGTCTCTAGGTAGCAGAGGCCTCTTTAGGAAATTCTCCCAACTGGCTTAAGAAGCAAATGCAGGAGATGGCTGAGAGCTAGCTGGTAAGCACAAGCAGAATGAAAAGAAGCTGATGGACCCCAAACATTCTTTGGGCTCTCACTGGCAGGGAATGCTGTTGAAGGGAGGGGACAGTGACTTGTCTAGTATACCAAAGTAGTCCTGGATCCCTCATTGCTAAAGAGCATGACCTACTACAAATGAGATGGCATGGCAGGTAGGAGGAATCACTTCTGGGTAGTCTCTGTGGCTTACCCAGTTGTTACATAACTCCGAGAAAGTACTGGAGACTCACCATGTGCCAAGCACTGTGCTAAACTGTTTTAATCTACAAATAGTTTTTATGATCCACACTTAACAAGTGATTAAACGGAGATAAACAGAGTGTGATGAGAACTAAGTAGGAATCAAATAAAAGTTAACTCCTATCTTGATACTTTCTACTTTATGTCAAATTCCCTCACATGGCTTAAGTCAGGGGAAGTTCATAGTGGATGGGGATGGGGACAAAGCATTTCCTTTCCAAGTATTTCTACCTTCCCACCCTGGAATCCTTTGTATATCATTAAGGTATGGACCCCTCCCTGGAGAGATTCACATCCAGGCAAAATTGTGCCTACATTTTCAGTTTATCAATCCACTGAAGGCCCATAGAACTCTGGTCAAGGGGAACTGCCCACAGTCATTTTAATTGATCAACCATGATTTATCAACTGTTTGTTGACATTTCTTTTTAAATGCCCAGTATCCCTTCAATATTACTTTTGTAAACAACATCCTACATTTTCACTGTGGAATTTTCCTTCCCTACTCTAGAGACTGTCAGTCAGGGGGTCAGAGCTTAAGGCAAACGGATGGATACATGATCCAAGCCAGAGAAATCAGAATACTCCTTGAGATGTTTGTGGCAGAGGTATGGGGGAAGATTCGTTTTCTACTATGGGGGTTAAGCTGGTAGGATATAATCAGGATGGCTGTTGACCATCAGTTCTAGCTCATGGAGAAAAGCACAAGAAAAAGATAGAGCCCTGATGAATCACATCTGCTCCTAATTCTAACCATTCTTAAATCATCTCTACCCCTGGCCTTTCATTAATATGAGCCCCAAATTTCTCATTTTTGCTCAAACTTGCTTTTCTGTCATTTATAACTAAAAGTGTCCTTGAAAATATAACCAGGGACATGGAAGGTAACACAGAGCATGGAATTTCTAAATGGAGATTTTGAAAAATAGCTAAGAATTTACCCGTTGGGGACAATGGGAGAAAACTGTTCAGGTGGATAGAAGAACAGGAACTCTTTGTGTTCTTAGTACTACAGGCTGTTTAATATTCCTGGGGCAGACACTATCTGGATAAAGATAGAAGAACAACAGGAGACTAAAAAAACTGAAGTACCTCAACTAAAACTCTGGCATCTGTGTGCTTTTTGCTCTCTGGCTTATTGCTTCTCCTCAACCCTTATTTGTGTTTCCTGATTGCTCACCTAGCTTCTGAGAGCCTGACCGATTGTGTCTAGACATTTCCAAACCCATGATATTTCCAAGCCTATCTTCCAAGTTTTGTTCTTGACTTTGCCTCTGTCAGATTATTTTTGGCTCCTGGATGGGGGCTGGTCACCAGAAGGACCAAGCCATGATTAGAAGCTTGCAATTTTCAACTCTACCCTGATTCTCCAGAAAGGGGAGAGGGCTTGGAGTTAATGACTGATCATGCCTAAGTGGTGAAACTTCCATAAAGATCCCAAAGTATGGGGGTCAGGGAATTTCCGGGTTGGTGAATATAACATATCCATGTGCTAGGAGAGTGACATATCCCAACTCCACAGGGACAGAAACTCCTGGGCTTGGGACCCTCCCAGACCTTGCCCTGTTTCTCTTCATCTGGATGTTCATCTGTATCCTTTAATAAACTGGTAAATGTAACTGTTTTCCTGAGTTCTTTGAGCTGCTCTAGCAAATTAGTAGAATCCAAAGAGGGGGTAATGGGAACCTCTGATTTACAGCGAATCAGTCAGGAACACAGGTGACAACTTTTATTTACAACTGACATCTGAGCTGGATGGGGGGATGGGGTAATTGGGTGATGGGCATTAAGGAGGGCACATGACCTGATGAGCACTGGGTGTTATATGCAACTAATGAATCATTGAACATCACATCAAAAATTAATGATGTATTATATGTTGGCTAACTGAATTTAAATTAAAAAAAGTAAAAAAAAATTGACATCTGAAGTGGAAGGGAGTAGACACGTGGGACTGAGCCTTTAACATGTGGGATCTGACACTATCTCCAGGAAGTGTCAGAATTAAGCTAAATTGTAGGACACCCAGTGGTGTCTCAGAGAATGTTTTGTGGAAGAACGCTCCCCTCCCACCCACGCACACACACATCTGGAGTCAGAAGTGCTGTAAATGTGGTAGTTATGTGAGAGTAAAGGAGAACCACAGGAGGTAGACTGGGGTTTTCCTCTACACCCCTTCCTCCTTCTTGACTAGTTCTGAATCACCTTTTGGGTCTTTGCTTATATGTCACCCACTCTAAGATGGGTTCTGGGACCATCCTCCTCCCAGGGATTAAAGTTATATAATTCCTTAGCATTCTCCAATAACTCATGTTATACAAATTATCACTCTTTATCACAATTAGCTGTTATTTTCTGACTGCCCATTTTGCCACTGAGTGCCTCAAGACCAGAAACTCTATCTGGTTATTTATTCCCAGTTCTTAAGACACCGGTTAACAAGTAGGAGGCACTCTAGAAATACTTACTGAATGTTGCATGAAAACACACTATATGAATGGAAAAGACTGATAGGGAGTTGGAAAAATTGGATGGAAAAGTTCTTGAAAATTTATACATGGAGAAGAAAATTAGTCATTCATGTGGAAGACTGCGTGAGCTTGAAATCTTTCCAATGTTCATACATGATTCAAGATTAGCAAGGAGCCCTGAGACTGGAAGAACTCATTGAGAAAATAAAGAAAGAATGAGAAGTACTGACCTAGTGTTATAGGATATTCACAGCTCAAATGTAAGGAGGCAGACAGGGCAGAAGGCACAGGCAAATATAAAGGGGGATAGGAATGGGATCATGGGAGTCCAGCTTAATGAAAGTTAACCAGACCTTTGTGTCTCATCGTGTCTTAAAATATTATAAAATATTTACTAGTATATTGCAGCCTAGGTAATATGATTTGGATGTACTGAAGTACATGCTGTGTTTATATGCTTTAAATTTAAAATAGATTGACATTAGATGGAAAAATGGAATTCCAAGGGTATCTAGAAATTCATTTCAGCCAACAGAATTCTTAAAGTGAAAAAAGAAAAGCAATGTAATTTAACTTAATTTTCACTTGGTTTTTCTCTTCTTTATCTTTTGAAAAAATCTACAGGACATTCCAAAGTTCGACAAGGGAGGCCGAAAAACAAGAAAAAAGAAATTTAGGAATTAAGTTTCTAATTAAGAACTATTAGCAACAATAATAGCTGTTATATGTTGGATATATATTATATGCCACAAATTGTAAAGCAATTTACAAGCTTTTACTATAATCTCTTTTAATCCTCCCAATAGCATTATAAAGTGGGTATTATTTTGATTTTACAAATAAAGAACCTAGCACAGAGGGAATACATAATATCCTTAAGGTTACAGAGGAAAAGACGTGACAGAGACAGGTTTCCAATCAGGTTTGATACCGTCAAAACTTGTTGTTTAAGTATTATGTTATAATGCCTTTTGAAGATTACTGAAATGAGTCACTGCATACACAATCCAAACATTTATCTAGGTCAAGACTACAGTTCTGTGGTCTGATAGCAGGGGCATTTACCTGTAATGATTTGGCAAAACAATTTAGATAGTTAGAAAATATCTTCAATTATTCCCAGGAATAAAAATCATGCTGTTTACATTTTTATCATTTTTATTTATAACTCTTACGTGGCACAAGCATTTCAATTTACTTTGAAAATTACCCAACTACTGTTTTAAAATAAATCATGTCTACTCTTCATCCTAATTCTCCAGGGCCTGTCATTCTGATATTTGTGAATTCATAGTTGCCTTTACCTACTTAACAGCTTCCAGACAGTGCCCAGGTCTAATTAACAAAGATTCTTTTCATCTATTTTTACCCCAAACTCAATTAACAATTCCAAGAGTGAGACTTACAGAAGTCTCACTACACTAACACATAATTTGCTTCTACACATATACTTATTCTAATTTAGCTGAATTCCATGCTTAGATTCACTTGTGGTGGTTTCGAATTTTTACCACTATACTACCTCTATTCAGTCGACAAATATTTATTGAATAAATGAGAACACTATATACCTTTATTTTTAATCTGCTACACTTTGGCTGACCAGCCTTCCCAATTCCCATTAGATGAATTGACTGGGTACTCAAATTTAAATGCACATTACCAATAAGTTTCTGGGGATTCTTTGATGGGAAACACAGTACATGAACAGGACATGAATTTTGGCTATTTCCAAATTTTACCTATGAACTGATTTTGCTTATACCTAAAAACATAAGAATTCCTTGTGTAGTTTTTAATGGTGAAAAAAAATCCTTTTAATAATGATATTAGAGGGGCACCTGGGTAGCTCAGTCAGTTGATTTTGGCTCAGGTCAAGATCTCAAGGTTGTGGGATTGAGCCCCTTATCCAGGTCTGCGCTCAGCATGGAGTCTGCTTGAGATTCTCTCTCCCTCTCCCTCTGCCCCTCCCCCCAATCACATGCTCGCTCTCTCTCTAAAATAATAAATAAAATCTTTAAAAAACTCAGTAACATTAAAATTTTTAAAGCCCATTTTTAAAAGATTAACTGGCATGCAAAACTCTTATTGTTAGTTTTAAGTTAAAGACAATGGTTGCAATAACAATAGGATTTTGAATGTTTGCCTGGGTAGATTTGTTTTTGCATGGAATACTTATGGTATTCATTTTCATTGTTAACTATGATATTCAATAACATTAATTTCAATAGCTATATTTTTAATACAGTTATTGATATTTAATTCTACTATAAATTACAATTCTCTATGAAACTATCTCTATTCTGTTCATCTAATTGGTATTTCAGTCATTCTATTTTTTGATACTTGGTCACGCTTTATTTTAACTTATTTCCATTATTCAAATATTTCCCTAATATTTAAAATGATAATAAGGTCAAATGCTAGCATTTTCATTAGGGGCATATAAATGACTACAGGAAATACAAAACAACTTAAAATGGAGAGAATTAGTGGACATTGTTGAGGCACAGGACTGCTGCTGTAGCAGGTTAGCAGCCAAGAGTGGCATAAAATAGAAGAACAGTAATAAAAATGACCAAGGAAGCTGCTAATGTAGTAAAGTACAAGAATTAATCAAGAGAATAAAAGTAAAAACAAAGTCCTAAAGAGTTTTCCAAAAGTATCAATAATAGGAAAACATATTCTGAACAAATTATATTTATCACTGCAGGAAAGCAAGCCTCAATTTAAAATATAAATAAGCAAAAAAAAAAAAATGAGGGGTGAAGAATATTCAGAGGTAAACAAATGACGCTGAAAAGTGTATAGCATGTGTAAGCAATTGCAACAATTCAGCATTGAGTGCTGAGAATGTTGGCAGTAGTTTAGTTAAAAGTTTTGAATGTCATGAAAAAAAAAATACACTGCAAGATGGGCAAGGAGTTGCTAATAACTCCTCCCCTCCCTGAAGAGAGCAGAAGCCTATTTAAAAAATAAACTGTTAAATTAATTAAACAAGGAGGCCATTAGACTGAGGTGGCTCTAAAACCATGGCACACTCCATGAGCAAACTGAAATGTGACCCTATAAAATGCCACAAGCTTAAGGAACTGAAATGCCAAGGACAGCCAATCACAAACAGCCCACTAGGCTTTACAAGAGCCAATCAAATAATATCCTTCCTCTGAGCTGGCACTCTCTCTACACAGTCTGTCTCTGCCCTCCCCCCACCACCACCCTGTCAAGGCGGGGCTTCTAACCATTTCTGGTTTGATCCTGCTGATTAATTTCAATGGATTTTTGTGTAAAGAAACTTTTAGAATTTTTAATATGCTTCAGTTTGTCTTTTAACACATCTCACAGTGAAAAAAACGAATAGGAGTTGCTAAAGGCATTGCTTATCATAAAGGACATGTTGGCATAAAACAGAGGTTTCCTTCAAAGATACTTCCCACAATCACTAGGCCCCTTACCTTCCCTAAAGTCGGAACCAAAAAACATGTTAATTTGACAAGTCCTTCAGCGAAGGCAGGAGGACAACTGAATGCAGTAATTATCTCACACCCTTCAAGTGAAAAAACAAAAACAAAAATGAGGAGACCAAGTCATGCTGAGAAGAGAGTCACAGCAATGTCAGGATCCAATGGGTCCAGACATGATTAGTTTACAGAGTAGCCAGTAAGCTCTGTGAATAAGAGTCTGTCTTTAAAAGTCTCAATAAATGCTTATTTTTTATGAACTAGGTTAAGACATGAATAAAAGTTTCTACTTTAGTTATGTTACATATACTGAGAAATATTAAAATGCTTTGAGCAAATATTGATTATTAAATTAATAAAGGTAAATCTACCTAATACTGATCATGTTTCTGTCATCTGTTTATTCGAGAGTGAATCATATGCTGTCGGCAATTTTTGGATGTTTTAGAATGCAATTTCCACTTTAATAATCCAAAAACACTGCATTTCCATCGACAAATACTTGAATCTTTTAAAATGTCACATTAAAATTAATGTCTCTGATTTGAGTAGTAACCAAGCCCCCACCCTGCTTAGCTTCTGAGATCAGACAAAAGATTCAGCACATTCTGGGGGATGAAGTGAGGGGGGAGGAAGGGGGAGTTGTTGCTCAGTGAACATGAAGTGTCAGTAATGCAAGATGAATACATTCTAGAGACTGCTTACAACACAGGTCCCCTTAGTTAACAACATAGTATTATGCACTTTAACATATGCTGAGAAGTCAGATCTCTCATTAAGTACTTTTACCACAGAAACAAAAACAAAAACAAAATACACCAACAAAAGAACACAAGAACATTTTTGGAGGTGACAGATAAGCTTAGTACCTTGATTGTGGTGATGGTATTAACTTATGTATACATAAGTCCGAACTCATCAAAATGTATACATGAAATAGGTGCAATTTTTGTATATCAATTATACCTCAATAACACTTAAAAAGGAGAGATAGCCTATAAAGATATAAAAAATAATAAATAAAAGTAACCTTCTTGAAGATGGACTGTACTCCCTTTCAGCACCATTAGATCTGATCTCCTCAGCCAGGCATGGCTAACACTGTGAATCCACTCTTGAGTTTTTGTTGTCCCCCCCCGCCCCCGCCTTTTTTTTTCCCAATCAGGGCAAAAGTGACAAAATTATAGGCTGTGTCCTGGAACAATTCTTTTCAGCTCTGATATGGTAAGGGAAAAAGTCTTAAGGAAATGAAAAGCATTTCAAAGTGCTTAAAAAGCACTGGAGAAAATGCAGAAGACAGAAACAATATCCATTAGTCATTCTTGAATATAAAAAAGGAAGCCAGGGCAATACAAAGAGTTTATCCATTTAGTTCTTCCTGAGAAATAACAAAAGAAGCATACTAAACCCATTATTCTGAAGAATTCCTTTTAAAGTAACCTATTTGCTTGGGTTCTAATGGTAATAATCATGTGCTACCTTCCTTTGCACCCATTCCAATTTTATTTTTATGTGATTTTCAAATGTGTATATATTAGAAAAGGTCAGAATGGAAAGGGACCACAACTTATGTGGTCTTTATACTTTATTTCCATGGATAAAGAAAATAACATTTACAGAGAATGAATGATAAACCTTTTTCTGCCCCCCCCCCCCAACTTCATGTAATTAGTCCCACTGTGGGACACATACTCCATCTCTCTGGACCTCAGTTCAATCATCTTTAAAAGGAGCTGGATAGTATCATGGCTAAAAAAAAATCAATATCAACATCAAAAATATTTACTGAAAGATACTCGGTGCCAATCACAGTTTTAGGCACTTTACATTATTTAAACCTCACAATAACCTTAGAAGTTCATAATGAGGTTTGAGCTAATTGAGGCAAAGAGGATACAGGAAATTGCCTATAGTCACAGAGCTAGCAAATGGCAGAACCACTTAGGGAGAAAGTAAATTCCCCTGCAGGGAAGTTACAGCTCCTGTTTGTAGTGTGTTGCTTCTTTCCTTTCTTGTCCTCACCCTTCTTTTCTCAACCAGGGCAGAATGTATTTTCAGCACCCAATTAAGTATTCCACAGAGAAGAGGGTTTTAAACTTGCCACATTCCTCCCACTTGTCCATACTAACTTCTAACTACTCCCTAGTATCCACTTTTCACGGAATATCAGGTATTCTTTGTTTGGATCCTTCTTATTTCTATTGTGCTTCTTATCTCACTGTTTTGTAATCTCCCATTTATGGGTTCTGAGTCCAATGTTCATGCTATATTTAGGTCCAGGTTCTTGTTAACAGTTCAAAATCACATGCATCAAAATCTCCTATGATGCTTGTTAAAAATGTGGACTCCAGGGTGCCTGGGTGGCTCAGTTGGTTAAGCGACTGCCTTCGGCTCAGGTCATGATCCTGGAGTCCCTGGATCGAGTCCCGCATCGGGCTCCCTGCTCAGCAGGGAGTCTGCTTCGTCCTCTGACCCTATCCCCTCTCATGTGTTCTCTCTCTCTCATTCTCTCTCTCTCAAATAAATAAATAAATAAAATCTTTTAAAAAAATGTGGACTTCATTTTAAAGAATCTGAATTTGAATCTACTTCCAGGTGATCATGATAGACCCTTCAGTTTGAGGACCAGTGCATATAGTCTTCAATTCAGGGCTTTTCTCTTACCTTTTGTGCAGGTAGAGGTAGCAGCCCAGTGAAAAGCCACGGCCAGTAACAGTGAGCCTCCAGGACAGGCCCTATGTAATCACCTAGTACAGGGTCATCAACTACAGCCCTCAGGTAGCCCATTTTTGTCAGGCCTGCAAGCTAAAAATGGTTTATACATGTTTGAATGGTTGAAAAAAATCAAAAGGAAGATAATACTTTGTGACACATAGAAATTATAAGAAATTCAATTTCCAGGGTTCCTAAATCCATATTTATTGGAACATGGCCAAAATCATTTGTTTACATGATTGTCTATGATAGTTTTCACTCTACAATAGTAAAGTAGTTGTAACAGAGACAATCTGGGCCACAGAGCCTAAAATATTTACTAGATGGCTCTTTAAAGAAGAGTTTGCTGATCCCTGATGTAGTAGCTCATGCCTATCTCTTTTTTAAAAAACAGCATAGAGTATATAGTCAACGATATTGTAACAGAGATGTATGGGGACAGACGGCAGCTACGCTTGTGAGCATAGCATGACGTGTGAACTCGTGAAATCACTATGTTGTACACTTGAAACCCATGTAACATTCTGTGTCAACTATACTCAAGTAACAAAATAAACAATTTCAAAACTGCTCAAGTAAACTCAGTGAAACTCAGAACTGTAACTCCATTTCCTGAGTTTTAGACTTATGTTCTTTATTCACTTTCACACATTGTTTCTAATGTCAGTTAAATCAGTAGAAACATAGGCTAAATTATCCCTGAGATTGAAATTACTGAATGAAGTAAATATGTTTTTTTGTATGCTCTTTGGTATTCTCTGGTCAAAATAGGAATGTTTTAGATGACATGATGACTGATTAATGATATTACAAAAGTAAGAACTGAGAGAACAAAGAAAAATCTTAAAAATAATTGCGGACTTTATTTACAATACTCTCTATCCATAGCCCTGTGTAATTTTTTCTCAGAATCTAAAAGCATTTTTAGATTTATGTGTTTCTAATACAAGCCCTTTGAGGCAGGGGCAACTTCTGACTTGATTAGTGGTATGTCCTCAAGGCCCAAAACAGTACTTGGTACCTGTCCAGGGGATAAGACAAAGTGCTGATTAAGAGTATGAGATATGAAGTAGAATTCTGGTTCTGCTATGTTCTGTCAGTATAAACTTAAACAAGTTATTTCCTTTCTCTGAGCTTCAGTTTCCTTTTCTGTAAATAATGTTTGTAATACCAGCCTCAGAGATTACTAATATGAAGATTAAAACTAGTTAAAATTCATAAAACACTTAGAAAAGGGCCTCTGTGGGTATTCTATAATTATTAGTTGTAATTGTTGTTTTAATAAATGTTTCTTGAGGGCGCCTGGGTGGCTCAGTTGGTTAAGCAACTGCCTTCGGCTCAGGTCATGATCCTGGAGTCCCTGGATCGAGTCCCGCATCGGGCTCCCTGCTCGGCAGGGAGTCTGCTTCTCCCTCTGACCCTCCCCCCTCTCATGTGCTCTCTCTCATTCTCTCTCTCTCAAATAAATAAATAAAATCTTTAAAAAAATAAAAATAAAAAAAATAAATGTTTCTTGAGTGAATGTTGTTTCTGCTAAATATAAGTAAGATCTTAAATTATTATCCTTGTATACATTTTTGGTTAATCATTTTTCATGGTCTTCAAGTTTTGTTATTTTGATTTTGCTACTTTTTCTATTTACTTACTGCTAGTATGGGAATGCTACCGATATTTGGGTACCTATTTTTATATGACTTTATTCAATTTACTAATGAATCCCAAGCATTCTTTATATGCCACATGTTCTAGATGCTCCTTGTTGCACATTAATATCCATTCCCCCATTCTTTAGCCATAGAACTCCTGCATGTGGCCACCTGACCAGAGCATGAACTTGTTGGTCTCTTACAGCTCAAAGTGATTGTGAAACCAAGTTTTGTTCAATGGGATGTAAGCAAAAATCATGTGTGCTGCTTCCTTATTGTGCCCCTAAAGTTTATCTTTATATACATTTTGATCTCCTTCCACATCCCGCTGGCTAGAAGTGGTGGCAACTGTGGCAGGCACTTCAACCCAAAGATAGAAGTCACAATGTGTGTGTCAGTCGAGCCAATAAAAGTTGTGGTAAACTCTCAGCAAGAAAGGATAAAAGCAACTTGCACAAATGCATGTTATAATTTAGAACCAGCTGCATATTTTAGAAGCACTATATTGAGTTTACACACAGATACAGTTACTTTGGTTGTTATAGAAAGTATGTCTAAGATCATGCACTCTCCTTGTGATGAGAGTAATTCTGACACAAATGGAAGGAGATTCTTTAAATATCAAGGGAGCATGGCCCTCAGAAGTAAATTTAATAACTACTAGGGTTTCTGCCATTATGGTCAGAAGTGTGCAAAGATGGCAGAGCACCATGTTGAACTGGAGGCTTTGCTATGAAGTGGCCATGATGGACAGATGGACCTTAATATTCTACCACAAATACCCAGAAGGCAATGTGACTCAGGGTTGGATGTTAGTTCAGTCATGCATGCAAATCAGAGTGCATATTAGAACTGGGTTATTGTCTGAAAGACCAGAGCTAGGAAATAGGACCTTAGTGCAAGTTGATTAAACATTTATCTCATCAGTGTCCTCTTACAGCAAATCAGGACTTAGTCCTACGCCCATAAATACTCCCACATTGAGCCTGTATGTGTCATCCTTTGAACCTTTGTTTGATACCTGAAATAGTATTTTCAGCATGTTAGTTTCATTTGTAAAGAAAATTTTCTGGTGAACTTAATCATACTTTCCAAATCATATCCCTGGAGTTCTAACTAGCTTTAGGAAGAATGGTTCTAAGCATTTGCACAGCATTTTAATCATCCTTTCATGGGACAAGTTCTATGTGTCTCTCAAATTATTCTCATTAGAGAAGTAAGAGTCATTACCATTTTGATTATCAACATGATATTTATCATTTATTGAGTGGCTCTTAATTGTGCTACATTTTTTTACTTTGTGTTATTTCGTTATTACAATAGGCTTATAGGTAGCTATTGATCCATTCATATTTTACTAATAGACATTCACCATTTTAAAAATGTGAACTGACTTAGGGGCCCTGGGTGGCTCAGTCGGTTAAACGTCTGACTCTTGATTTTAGCTCAAATCATGATCTCAGGGTCGTGCGACTGAGCCCCACATCGAGCTCCATGCTGAGCATGGAGCCTTTGAGATCCTCTCTCCCTCTCCCTCTGCCCCTCCACTTGCACATACTCTCTCTCTCAAAATAAAAGAATAAATAAATAGATAAATAAATAAACAAATAAAATGTTGACTGACTTATGTCAAATCACTTAGCTTATAAATGGCAGGATAGGAAGTCAAACCTATGTCTGTCTGCTTCAAAGTCCATGATTTTTCTCTACTATATACTCACTCTAGTTCTCAACTTAGGTTAACATCAGAATCAGTTATAACAGTTTTTCTTTTATTTTTTAAGTGAAGATAGCCAGGTCTCATGCTAACAATGGGTAAGAACTTCTAGATATATTTGCATTTTTCAAATGCTTTACAGGTAATGTTGCCTGAGAACTATTCCACTATGGTGTATTTCCTCTCCATTTATTTATCCTTTTTGGTGACAGAATCCTAAATATCAGAAAGAATTGATTTAAAAAAAAAGGATACGGGAGCTTCAGTGGACTGCTCTTCTTCTAAAATTAAAATATTAATGAGGCACCCGGGTGGCTCAGTCGGTTAAGAGGCTGCTTTCAGCTCAGGTCATGATCCCAGGATCCTGGGATCGAGCCCCGTGTTGGGCTCCCTACTCAGTGGGGACTCTGCTTCTCCCTCTTTCTCTGCTGCTCCCCCTGCTTGTGCTCTCTCTCCAACTCTCTCTCAAATAAATAAATAAAATCTTTAAAAATAAATAAGTAAAATAAAATATTAACTTATTTTCTTCCCCCAGCTGTTTTATGCAGCATACAAAAACATACAGAAGCATTAGTGCGGATACAAATCCATCCAATCACTTGGATAGATAATAGTTACATTTCTGAGAATCAGTGGGGAATGACCAAACCTTATGAAGAGTTTTGAAAAATAAGGATTTAAAGAAATTAACAAACCCAAGAAAAGGGCAGTGGCTCAATAATTTACTAGTTGTATATTTCAGGTGAGTTACTTCAAGTTTCAGAACCTATTTTCTGCATCTTTAAAATGGTGACAATACTTCCTGCCTTGTAAGGTGTTGAGGCAATAACAGGATCTCAAAAAATTCTCACTAACAGTGAACTGCTATTAACAATAGCAATTATCATGATGTGGGGATCCATAAACCTAAGGAGAGGAGAGGTAAGCGATTGAATCTGCCTAAAACAGAGTGGAAAAGCACCATCCTAGTGTTTCAGCCAGCCTAATGCCTCACAAAGTAGGTGCTCCCAAAATATTTCTAATGACACTATAATCTATTTTGCAATTTTGTTCTTAAAAGGCTATATTTTTCCCTTTTTCCCTCTCTCATGCTTTTTCTGATTTTATAAAACTTTCTCAACACATATTCTGATCCTACTTATAAGTTATTATCCTTCTTATCGCCCACTGGCAGTGTTTTCTGGGTGAAAAATAACATATTTGCTTTATTAACATGTTATTAAATAAGGAGATATTATCAGCACTTACTGTCTGTAAAAATCTTCAGTTAGGATAATTTATTGCTGTATAGTAAAGATTTTGGCCTTGCCTTCAGCTTTTAGGAGGTCATCTGTGCCATGCCTTATAGGAATGTCTTTGTTTAGAATAAGGTCTGGCCACATTGGTTCCTAGGATGGGAGATACAATAGTTGGGGGCTGTTCATGCCAGAAAGACCAGTTATATTACTTCAGAGGTTTTGCATCTTGACTTGGAGGCCGATATGAGCCATATGGATAATCAATCAATCGTGTTTATGTAAGGAAGTCCTAATAAAAACTCTGGGCATCAAAGCTTTGGTGAGCTTCTTTGGTTGGCAGTCCTCTGTGCATGTTGTTATGCACTGATCCTAGGAAGGTAATACATCCTGAGAACAATGGAAGCTTAGTCTTTGGAGTCCTCCTAGACTCTGCTCTGTGTGTTTTTTCCCTTGGCCGATTTTGATCTGTATCCTTTCCCTGTAATAAGCCATACTGTTGAGTATAACAACTTTCAGTGAGTTCTGTGAGTCTTTCTAGTAAATTATTGGATCTGGGAGTAGGTTTTCAAACCCCTTGAACTTGTAGTTGGTGTCTGAAGTGAGGCTACTCTTGTGGGGGACTGTGCCTGCAAACTTTGCAGTTTGGCTAAGTGTTGTTCTAAATGTTTGTATCCCCTCAAAATTCATATGCTGAACTCCTAACTCCTAGTGTCATGGTATTAGGAGGTGAGGGCTTTAAGAGTGATGAGTTCATGAGGGCACAGCCCGTATGATTGAGGTTAGTGCCATTATAAAAGAGAACCCAGAGCACCCCCTTGCCCACTCAGCCATGTGAGTACAGAGTGAAAAGACACCATCTTTGAATCAGGAGTAAGCTTTCACCAGGCACCAAATTTGCTAGCACCTTGACTTTGGACTACTTGGCATCCAGAACTGTGAGAAATGAATACTTGTTGTTTAAGCCACCCAGTCTATGTTATAGCAGCCCAAATAGACCGAGACAAACAACATATAGTAAATATTAGCTTATCAAATTTGTGATGTTTTCTGCTATCAAGTTTTTAAAAAGTAAAATCATGAGCAGTCAAATTACTAATTACAAAAAAGAGAGAATAAAGAAATGAAAGCAATTCATGCATCCTTTTTGTCCATCCATTTCTTTTTAGTGTCTCAAAAGTTCACCTATTTGAAACTTCCAAATTTCTTAACACTTAAGATCCTTTGTTCTTCCCGGACAAAAATGAAATGGGAATAAAGAAGTGCTGAACTTCTTTAATATAATCTGAGGTCTCATATTTTCTACATTGAAGACACAGGGACCAATAGAATGCTATCATTTTATTTACTTTGGAACACTAGTCAGAGTCAAGAAAAACCAAGAAAAAACACTTAGAGGCAAAGTTTAAGATCCAATAATCTTATTTAGCCAAATGACTGCAAATATCTAGATGTTTTATTCTTTTCTACAGAGTTAAATGTTTAGTTTCAATCCAATACTTGACAGTTTAAAAGTTGGTTGTTTTAGCTAGTTGATTTAATATGTGTTTTATTGATTTAGTTAACACCTATTTTTAGCTGTCAATATAAGGAAGCTATGAATCTTGAAATCATCCATAGGAGTATAACAAATATGAAGATGTCATGATGAATTTAAGTAACTGGCAGAAGGCAAACTGTTTATTTAGAAACACAGTTTTCATATATAAAGAAATTTTGTTATTAAGAGAAAGGCCAGGCAGCTTAGTGGCTACCACTGAACACTCAAATCTCGAGTCAGATATCCTGGCTCTGGATTCCTGCTGCTTTTTTCGTAAGTTAATTATGATGATTAACTGAAAAATGTGTGTGTGTTTCGGGGGGGATATATAGTGCTTAGCATAGTGTCAGGCACACCATGATCTCTCAAAAAACTCTAGACTGCTATTATTTTTACCAACTGCATAAATAAGTGAATTGCAAAGTAATTTATAAAATGCATGTTGTGCTACAGAATCATCCTATGAATAAATGTTTATTTATCTAAGAAAGGAGATTTAGTCTTGGGTATAAAATAAACTACTATTAATTTGTTTGTCATCAAGTTCAAGTTGTCAACAGAAAAGATTTTTCTGCTACTCAACCAATAACTAGTTGATATTGGCCTTTTGAGCCTTGTAAAAGCAATACGAGTTTAGTATTTCAAATTTACCAAGTACTTCCTTGTATAAAATCTCATCCAAATATCATGCCTTCTTTGAAAGACAGGCTGATCCAAAATTTATTAGTATTCCATTTCACAGATAAGAAAACTGAGGTGCAGAGAGAGTAAATAAATTGCCGGGTGTTACAGAATTAGAAAGTGATTAGTCTAAGACTCAACTGGGATCTTTAACTTCAAGTAAAATTTTTTTTTGCCTTTTTCCCTTATCTCTCACTAAATTTCAGTATTCCATTTTAATTTTTTAAAAGTTAAGTAATCTTTCTCAAATTGTTAGCTTTAAAATTAATAAGAATGCTCTAGTAAGCCTATGAGTAAAATAAAATGGGTCAATTTATTATACTTATGATCAAAGTAATATCAAGCGTGATCTTGCTATTAATAGTAAGAGAAAAAAAAAACAAAACAAAACAGTTCGTAATCTCCGTATGTAAATAAAACAGCCAAGCCTGCTATCACAAGAAAAACAAATCCTATGCTTTCATCAGGGAACCGATTCTAACCAAAACAGGAAAAAGAGTCAAAAAGATTGGCAAACAGACTTCAAATGTCTCATGCACAACAGGAGACAACTTTAACCTATATTTTAAACAATTGCTTCACACAGTCTTGGAAATAGTAAAAAGAGTGGGAGTAGCAAACAGCAATTTCTTTAGCTTTTTTCATTGTTGCCTTTTAACATATGTTGTCATAAGACATCTGATTTCCTTTGATTTGGAAAGATTCTTTGTGTTGGAACAGTACAGTTATCAACAGCAAAGAAGACATTTTCCATTGATGATAACAGTGTGGGCAATTTACAGTATCTACACTTATCTTTACAATACAGTGTCATCATAAAGGATAATCGAGAGGTATAATAAGCAACTGTAGGCCTTTGTGAATAACTATCAGTTTGACAATGTCCAAGCTTTGAGCTTTACCAATATAAAACAAAAAAAGGACGTTGTTCAACTATTATTAAACTTTTCCATGAAATAAAATCAATTAAGAACTATACACTTTTCTAACCCCAAATGATACAATTCCAGCAGGAAGTATAGGTTTCCAATAAATGGGTTTACCAGAAGGTCATAAAGTTTGCAGGCAAGCTAAAAATGTCACATCAGAGAGTTTTACGTTGGGATAGAAGCTGGGAGCTACGAGATGTCACTACCTTGTGCAAACGCTGTTGTCATTAAACAAATAATATTTTCAGGTAAGTTTAGCCATGGCAACTTGCTTCAAATGCTAATAAAACACAGGAAAACTGGTACTTGAATTTCTGTTAGAATGTTAATTCAAAGTCGGTCATGAAATTTATGAAAATAGTTTCATACATTTACTAATGATGAAAATAAGCTAATTAGCCGAATTAGGCTGTTGTGTACATAAACGTACAGTAAATTAGAAAGCTGTTTTAAGATTAAGCATTTTTATAAAGGCAGGGATAGACTTTCATCTCATGGAACTGGGAAAGAGAATTAAAAGGATCAAAAAATGAGTAACTGGTAGAGTCTATGAAGATAAATAATGATCAATTTTAGGATCTGAGATAATTTAACTCAAGAACTTTTGCAGCAGTCTCTTTTTTCTACATCTGGAGATTTCCATTCACAGAAATGGCAGCTTTAATTTGAAGAGGAAAATGACTTGGTCATTTCATTAAATCTGCAAATAAATGATCACGTAACTTCAGATGAGTATTGCTATCCATTCCCCAAAAGCAAGTATCTTCACTAAGTCCTGCTTAACAGCTTTCCCACTTTCCACATTTTTCTGGATCATCTTCAGCTACAAAATTTCTCTCAAACTATTTAACTATAGTTGAATTGCTCATGGATTTCAGAAACTTCCTGATTTTTACCCTTGTCAAGTTTTAGAAAAACATTTCACCTCTGGATTGACTCAAAGTGGCCAAAGTCATCTGAAACAACTTTAATTTCATATTCATATTTCTTCCTTTCAAATTATGATGAATAACAGAACCTCATAGATTTAGATAAGGAAACATCCTGGCAGAATCCACGTTGTTTCAGTTGGTAAATGGAAACTGGCAATTTTTAGTTTGCTGGGGGATCTCAATGAGAACCTCCTGTGAGTCCATCGTCTCACAACAAAATTTCCTTGCTTAGTCTTATTGGCTCCTTGCCATATTCTAATTGCCTTATTTTCAGTTTCCTTAAGCTCATAAAAAGTACCTCTGCTCCCACCTCCCTTAGCCGAGAACCCATACTTCCTTGGGAGGAATATTTCCCTCCAAATCAAACTTTTGGTTCATCTCTTCACTACACGTTCCATTCTCCTTTCTCCATTTTTCAGAGAAAAGAGTTCTACTACCTGCAATTGATCTTGAAACTATGCCCATCCTCTACTGTGGTTGCCCATCAAAAATTGCTTCTCCTTCGTTTCTTCCTTGGCTGAAAGCATTTTCAATAGCTTATCTCTCAATATGGCCTACTTTTTCAACTTTTAACCACCTTTCTCCTTCTTGGCCGAACTTCTCAAAAGATTATTACTCATCATCTCCATTTCTAAACTTCTAATTGACTCATTCTTTTCATCATAGCTATTCTCCTCCTATTACATTTTATTGAAACTGTCTTTGTAAATGTTTCCAGTGACCTAATTGTAAATCTGATCATCTCATATTAGACATAATCTTTTATGTTTTCATGAAACACTTGACACTGTTGTCCACCTCCAATCTCCACACTTAAAACTCTCTCTCTCTCTCTCTCTCTCTCTATCTCTTTTTTTGCTTCATTAACTCTTGACCCAGTTGATTTTTACACCTGTCATTCCTCCTTCCCAGACTTTTATTTGCTTTTTAGGGTAGGTTCCACCTTTGCCTGTATCTGTTCACATTTTTCATGTTTCCATTAATTTCCATGGATTCCACAAAGCACTGGTTCTAACTCCAACTCAAGAAATCATTATGATGATTTAATGGTGTAATGTATTTAATGTAATGGCCAAAGTTCACAGTCCTATAAGTCCCCCAGACATGAGCTTTCTACCTCTAGCTCCTCTCACCATTCTGATCCAAAGTTCTTCTAAATGCAAATGATATTGGATTTGCCCATGCGAGTTCTTTAATTTTTCCTTAGGAAATGAGACTTAAAGGATAAGGCTGGTTATAGATGAAATAAAATGAAATGCTAATTTCCTTAAGAAAATTCTAATTGAAAGTTGGAAAATTCACTGCTTGGAATAAACAAACACAGAATGAAAGCAACATAAAAAAATATAGAGATCAGCCTACAATTCAATGTACCAGTTCTTTTTATGTATAATGCAATCATGTAGGAAAGCTTTTAAAATAAGTACCCCTGTTTATTCAGTGAAAATTAGTCTGTCAATTGAGTTTTTACTGTAACTTCTAAATAATCCATTTTGTCTCATTTAATTAAATAATTTTAAAAGGATATGGGCTTCTGCTAAAGGAGAACACATTGTTAGGAAGTAATCTATTTATTCTTCCTTGCACTTCCCTTTATTGTACATTTGTGTGTGTGTGTGTGCGCGTGTGCGCGCGCGCATGGTTTTCCAATTTTAAGCAGTAACAAAAATATTCTGCAAGAAATAAAGACTTCATTGTATTTTCCATGTCTAAGTAACCTGAACTCATTTTTTTAGGACAATGGCCTGGAAAATGTATTCAACATTAACAATACAATCTACCTCTGTGGGGCTATTCAAAGAGGTATAAAATGACAGCAAATTTTATACATATGTGTATATATATATATATATATACATATATATATACATATATATATACATATATATATATACATACATGTATTTATAATGCTGTTTTGATTCTTTCATTTTATATTATTTCCCATTACTAAAAGAACAGAAGAAATGCCAGACATGGTAATACCTCTGTTCTACACAGTTCAGTATTTTCTGACTCTAGTCCCTTCTTTCTTTCAAAAAATCATAGTAATTTTTAAAAATCTGAACTATAAACATAGTACTTTGGTTATCATATACATTTTTTACCTTTAACTTCTGGAGGTACCACTGGTCTGCAAAATTGAAAATGTGATCATTTCTCTCTCCTTAAAAACTCTTTTTTGGCTCACTGTTGCCCACAGGGGGAAGCCCAAGCTTCCCCAACTCTGCTCTGCCTACCTCTGCAGCCTAGTCCTCATCCCTCCTCCTGCCTGTTTCCCTTCTTTTCCTCCAAATCCATCTGGTAAGCTCTTTAAAATCACCCTTCAAATTGTAGGTAATTTTTTTCTCTAGAAAGATTTTGAAATTTATTGAGATACAACTGACAAATAATATTGTGTAAGTTTAAGGTACCCAATGCAGTGATTTGATATATGCACATATTTTTGAATGTTTACCACAATAAAGTTAGTTAATACATCCGTCACTCCACAAATTACCATTTTTTAGTTGTTGGTAGTGAAAACATTTAATATCTACTGTCTTAACAAATTTTAAAGTATACAATACACTATCATTAACTATTGTTACCATTCTGTACATCAGATCCCCTAATCTTATTCCTTATAACTGAAAGTTTCCATCATTTGACAAGCCTGTCCCCGTTTCTCCCCTACCTCCAGACTGGGCAACCACCAATCTACTCTATTTCTATGAGTTCAACATTTTTAGATTCTACATATAAGTATAGTCATACAGTATTTCTTTGTCTGACTTACTTCACTTAGTGTAACGCCTCAAAATTCATACATGCTGTTGCAAAGGACAAAATTTCTCTATGAGAATGCTTACAACACCATCTGCTTTTCCTCCTTTATGCCCATATAATTAATTACTCTCTTTTATAATGGTAAAAAACCTTATACTACTTACTTTTATTTTCATATTAGTCATATGTATTATAATTAATTTCTTATTGTGGTAAACTGTATGTAATGTAAAATTTACCATTTTAACCAATTTTAAGTGTAGGGTTTAGTGTGTTTACATTACTGTGCAACCATCACCAGTATCCATCTTGAGAACTTTTTTCATATTCCCAAACTGAAACTCCATACCCATGAAATAACAACTTCCCACTATAATTACTTCCAACATATCTATTTCCTATATTTGAGAGAATTCTGATTCATTAAATATCTGAGTTTTATTAATATATTTATACCTAGTATTTAACTCAATGCCTGGCAAACAGAAGGTGGCCAATAAATGTTTGTTCAACTGAGGTGTCATGATCAAAATCACACATCAGCCAATTACATCAGCCAGCCATGTGAATTATGTCAACTTTCCAGCTCTGCTCCACTCTAACCTAACACTTTACAAAAGGAAGAAAAAGAAGCACATACTTTCAGTAGTTTTCACTTTACTAAAACAAAACAAAACAAAAATAAACCAAAACAGAACCTTCGATGCTTCTTCATTTCATAAAGTACGAATTCCACACTTTGATCGTGGCATTCAGGGCCCTCTGAAATCTGAGTCCTCCCCACCTCCCACTTGCACGTCTTTTCACACCCAAATCCTTATAGACACAACACCATCTTTAACTCTTGAAACAGCCAATTTCAGGGTTTTGTTTTTGTTTTTTACCATACTATCTGCTCAGCCTGAAATGTTTTCCCCCAGTTTTAAAACCAAATCATAGCCTTCCTTCAAGGGTGATCCTTCTCTGATCCTTTAGTTGACAATAAATACCCTTCTCCTCTCTGCATTTTGGGCCTCTATTTTTCATTTACTTAGTTTTGCACTAAGTTATATCTTACTTACATTTATATATTGATTTTCATCACTTGAGGGCAAATTACATGAAAATTTGCATAATGTTTCATTTATCATTTTGTTTTTTCTTATTCCTCCTGTCAGAGACTCAGAACTTTCTGCACTTGGTGGTTACTCAATGATTATATTTGGAAAGAACAAACATCTTGTCCATTTAATCCATATAATCAATGCATTGTTGTTTATTGAGCATGCCTAAGGTTATTCAAACTTTAATACTAAGGAAATAGCGAAGAAACCATGTGAAAACACTGGTTAGAACAAGCTCTACAGTAAAATTTGACAAATATATGTTAAACATGAGGTTCATATCACTGTAGTGAATACAATAAATACAAATGAACAAGATGTAGTCCATTTTCTCAGGGAACTAACAACCTAGGCTTAGACAGATATATAATTAACTCCAGTAGTTGTTGAACAGTCATAATAGATGCTGAAGCAATGAGCTTTAGAAATTTAAACTAAGGAGTGATGACTGTTGGCAAGAAATCATAAAATATTTCATTAAAAAGGTAATGTCTGAACTTGATGTAAATGGGGAAATACGATTTCAGTGGGTGAATTAGGGTTATGGAAGCATTCCAAGAGAGACATTAGCATAAGTAAGATACAGGGAACATGCTGGCTGATTTCAAAAACAATGAATATAATTATGTTAACAAGACCTTAGAATGACTCAGGGCAGTAGGGGTAGTAGGAGTTAAGAGCTAGATTTGTAGGTTAGGACCACTGAAGAGGTTCTTGATATATGATTATATTATTAACATGTGTTAATACAGTACATTATAGCATTATGTTATTAATATACTAATATGGTATTTATTGCATATAAGTGTATATTACATATTGGAATATGTTATGAGGAACGATCACTATGATTAGAACTTTACTTAGCAGGTTTAACCTTGGAGAATTACATAGCAGAAAGGGATAGGAAACAAGAATAAATGAAAACCTATTGTAATATTCCAAGTGAGAATTAGTGAACACCTAAACTACAGTGGTTTTAATGTATATGCAAAGAGAAGAGAGTAAATGGATGGGGGGTTGATTACAGATACATTTAAGTGTAGAGACTGGAACTGCCTGAGTACAGAGAGTTAAGACAAACTCAGAGATAAGAACATTTTGTAGTTGGAGAGAATGGCACCTTAGGAGAAATGACCTCTCTGGGCTCATCTATAAAATAATAGTAGTACCAATCTTCCAGGATTATTCTGCTGATACATACGTATTTAGCACAGTGCCTCAGAATTTAAAGCACTCAGTAAATATTACTTATTGTTATTTATAAGTGATCAATAGAATCATCTAGTCATGGAAAATGTTATCTAAAAGATCTTTATCATTTTGTTTATGATATAATGAAGAGTTATTAAAAACACAAATATGACAGAAATACATAGTACATATACTTACAAGCAGCAGAGACAACTAATAATGACAGTTTGGTATTTATACTCAAAATTTTTTCTAGTCCTACAATAATGTATTAGTATTACTTGTATTTGTACAACATCGGGATCATTCTATGCAACTTCTTTCTTTTTGTAAAATAATGTTTTGGAGCTCTTTCCAAATTAGAACATATAGTCACCTCATATTCTTTTGAATAAGGCTACTTATTTCACTGCATTAATGGGCCATAGGGAATCTAAGGGGACACTTGGAAAAACTAGGTGGAGTTCCAGGCCCACCAGCACATATGGTGCCTTTGTGTAAATTAGAAAATTTGCTCCCTGTAGGTGATGACAGACATACAGGTGCATATCTTAATTTGCAAACCCTGAGGAAGTTCAATCTCTCTACTTTGCCCCCTGCTGGATACCTGTGGCAGAGAACAGTCTCTACAACCATTAGCGAAGCTGTGTGGAAATGCCAAAACCAATGTTTAAAACCTTTTGGGAGGCTCAGAAAAAAGCATGAACTTTGAGCTACAGATTTTGTCTTTTTTCCCCTTACAGAAGCCATGGTTGTAGCCTTGGATGTAAGAGAAATAGATGAGGCCTCCATGGGAGAGTTTCTATAAAGGAAAGGTATTAAAGGGTGTTAATTCCAAAACATGTATGAGAATGGGACAAGATGAGAGAGACAGAGAGAGACAGAGATAGGGACAGATACATAGACACAGAAAGAGAATAATGACATATAGATGACAGAATAAACTCTATTAAAATAATATAATGATGATAGAATAAACTCTATTTTATCATCTTCTAAGACTTTACATATGCATATATATGTATGACTATATCAATGTATCACTTGCAGTCTAAACCCCTGCTCTCTGTTTTCTCCTTTCTGAATTTTGGAACTGAAATAATTCAGGAATATATTTGGATAAATGCCTTGCTATCCGAACAGTTATTACCACGACCAGAAACTTGCGAATCAAACAGATTCGGATACTACGGTATCCTCACTTGTCAAGCTTGCTATACGAACTCAGGAAATGCACAGATTTGAATTGTAAGGGACACTTGTAAGCACATTTTAATTTTAACTTAAAATCTGAAGCATCAAATGAAATTTTCCCCAAACCCTTCCTCATTTAGCCATCTGCAGAATTTTGTTCTAGTACCTGACTGTTTTTGTCTATATTGCATATTTTTGTTTGGTTCTTAAGACTGTGTTCTTAAATAGTTTTTTTCTATTAAAAAATTGCCCTTCGCCTGGGTGGCTCAGTCGTTAAGCATCTGCCTTCAGCTCAGGTCATGATCCCGGGGTCCTGGGATCAAGCCCCACATTGGGCTCCCTGCTCCTTGGGAGGCCTGCTTCTTCCTCTCCCACTCCCCCTGCTTGTGTTCCCTCTCTCGCTGTATCTCTCACTGTCAAATAAATAAAATCTTAAAAAAATTGCCCTTTATTTTCTAAAATACTTTCTTCAATTACTTCCTCTAATAATCAAATGTTATCTAGTTCCCCTTTCTGAAGCTGATAATAGTGTAAATTTTTCTAAACTTTTTTGGTCAGATTTCTAAATGTATCTTATCATCAATACATGATGCCTGGTTTATAGAGGTTTCTTGTACCAACTGTTATTCTAAGAAGTCAAACTGCAGGTGTCTTCTGATTTCTCTGTCTCTCTCTTTTTTTAAATTTTCATAATGAAATACAAGTTTCATTATGAAGTAAAAGTTGGCTTTTCCCCATGCACTCTCTCTTAAAATCATTAATTATTTATAAACAATTTATTGTTAGAAAACACATATCCCGATCCTTGGATATGTGACTTCCTAAATAGGGATTCTGGTGAAGCCACCTGGAAGTTAATAAAAATCAAGGGAAAAAAAACCATATTGGAGTTAATAATAAGCACACAATTACTTTCCTCTTATGCAAATGATGTAAAACAAAACAAAAAGCATTCAGAAGGGCTGCAGTAATTGTAGAATAATGTTAATGATTTAAAATATACACAAGCAATCAAATGGACCATGCTGCCTACAATAAAATTTGAGGCTAAAATATTTAAATAACTGTCAAAGGTCTCTCCTCCACTTTGCTTCTCTCAAGGATCGTTCTTCCATTTTATATCTAATTGAGCTATTCCGTTGCCATGTCTGGAGCAAATTTAGAGAGCCTTACTTGAACTTGAGGAATATTTTTACTTCAGGGTACATAACTTTGCCAAGAGGTCTCACCACCCCTTTGTCTCTGACAAACAGAAGCTTTATCACCACACGGTAAGCAAGGCTTTTCCAGTCGTAGTTGCCAAAGCTTTTGTTTTTTTTACTCCTATCAATAAAATATTTTGAGGGATGTACCCAAAATAAATGTACTTTTATTTTTTTATTTTTTATTTTAAAAAAATTTTTTTTTAAGATTTTATTTATTTATTTGAGAGAGAGAGAGAGCACAAGAGGGGGGAGCGGGAGAGGGAGAAGCAGACCCCCCGCTGAGCAGGGAGCCCGATGCGGGACTCGATCCCGGGACTCCAGGATCATGACCTGAGCCGAAGGCAGT